>NC_136073.1:725834296-726156796 GCF_964261635.1 Lissotriton helveticus
GGTATGGGGACGCCCAGAGTCCATCAGATTTGATAATTAAATGCCAAGACACTACTTCGGAGGAAGAAGAAGAAGATGAGCAGGTAGATCAGCACGAGGACCAATGCGTGCAAATTCCGATGACGTCTATTCCAATGACGCTTTTCTCTAACCTCCAACACATGTTGGACGATTACAATAGACGCTTTCCACCTACCCCCCAGGGTACTCCGGTTCATGAATCTGCTGAGGTACCAGTTTCGTCTCAACCTCTACAATCACCACCTAGACCGTCGATACATTTGAGCACTCCTCTATCTCCTAATCCACAGATGGACACTGACTCAGAACCAGAGAGAGAGGAAGGCGAGGTTTATCCAGATACGGATGGTGAGCAAGATCCTTATATGGCGGAATTCGATGATTATCGAGTTCAAACACCCTCGCCACAACAGGGCACTTCAGGTGATTCACCTCCTGTGGACATCGCTAGTTTTCATAAGCTTATGGACAAAGCGGCGGACCGCTTCAAGTTGACAAGGGTCCAGCGAGACGAAGAATGTTTCCTGTATGATTTTAAGAATCAGCCTTATAAGCAGGTACATACCATACCAATTATAGAATTTATCTGGAAGGAAGGGCAAAAGATTATGAAGGCTCCTAACTCTTTGCCTGCCCAAATACCTAGGTTGGAGAAGAAGTACAAGGGTCCAACAGGCTCGCCTGTTTGTCTGCTATCTCATCCAAAGCCAGACTCTGTGGTGACTCAGGCAGCACAACGTCGTGCGCGCAATCCTGCAGCGCCTGTCACTTCCCCTCCCGATAGAGAGGGTCGACGATTGGATGCAATCGGAAAGAAGTTTTCATCCATGGCATCAACCTCAGCTCGTGCTGCGAATGCTCTCGCAATTTTGGGTCGTTTCGACCGACAAATGTGGTCAGACATGTCCATCTTCCTTGCACAGCTTCCAGAGTCATCCAAAGCAGAAGCGCTCCAGGTCCTTCAGGATGGACAAAGAGCTTCGGAGGAGATTATAGACTGTGCTGTGGATATTGCAAATACTGCATTCCGTATCCTTGCCAGTGCTGCGGCGCTCCGACGCCAGGGATGGTTAAAATCTACATCTTTCAGGCAGGAGGTTCAGTCAAAGATCATTGACATGCCGTATGATGGCCAATCTTTGTTCGGTTCCCAAATCGATGCGTCTTTGGAAGCCATAAAGAAGGATACCGACACGGCAAAATCGCTTGGATCCTTACAATTTAAAAAACAGCCCTTTCGTGCAGCACGGGGACGGGGCACCTCGTCCACTTTTTCCCGAGGAGGACAGTCACAGTACCGCCAGTACAATCAGGGGAACCAACGGTACTCAAATCAGCAGTCTTCTCGTCAACAACAATCCAGACCCTATAGAGGAAAGTCCAATTATAGAGGTGCCAACAACGCCAACAAACGGCAATGACTTGCCAGTTCAGCAGGATGTTGGAGGTCGAATCTCGCAATTTTACTCTCAGTGGTCTCAAATAACATCGGACCAATGGGTGTTGGACATTGTGCGCAAGGGTCACGCCTTGGAATTCAGAGTTTCCTCCTCCATTTCCACCTTCGGGTCCGCCACCTCCCCACCTGGAAGAACTGCATCATCAAGTTCTACTTTTATTAACAAAGGGTGCAGTCGAAGTGGTTCCTGTATCTCAGCGGGGGAAAGGCTTCTATTCGAGGTTCTTCCTCATTCTAAAGAAGACGGGGGAGTGGCGTCCCATTATGGATTTGAGGTATCTCAATCTATTCCTGAAACAACAGTCCTTCCGGATGTTAACGTTGTCAGAAGTCTTGCGGCTTCTCTGCAGCGGCGATTTTTTAACGACAATAGACCTGCAAGACGCCTATTTTCATGTACCAATTATTCCTCAGCATCGGAAATACTTGAGGTTCACAGTGGGACACAATCACTATCAGTTCAAAGTCCTTCCTTTTGGCCTCAGATCAGCTCCTCGTGTGTTCACGAAGGTTCTGGCCCCGGTCATGGCTTATCTGCGTCTTCAAGGAGTCCAAATATTTCCTTACCTGGACGATTGTCTTTTAAAGTCCCAATCCGCAAGCCAGCTGCATCACGACACACGTCTGTGCCTCACCCTATTCAATTCTCTAGGGTTGACCATCAATGTAAAGAAGTCACATTTCACTCCTCTGCGAAACAGGACATTCCTCGGAGCTGTTATAGACACGGACGTGTCAAAAGCGTTCATCTCCGCCGAGCGGAGACAGAGGATACTTCATCTGGTCTCCACCATCAGATCAAAAAAAGTCAGTTTCAGTGCGAATGTTAAAATCATTTCTGGGAATGGCATCATCTTGTATCGCACTGATCCCGAATTGCAGGTTACGTACCCGTCCCATTCAGGAGGAATTGGACCTACAATGGCGACAGGTGTCGGGGTCGTTCAACGACCAAGTGACAGTCACATCTTGCATGAAGACCAGTCTGCTCTGGTGGGAGCAACGAACCAATCTGATCCAAGGGGCCTCCTTCCTTGCCCAGCCTCCAGATCTAACATTGACCACGGATGCGTCCATGGACGGATGGGGAGCCCATCTCATGGAACTTTCCATCAAAGGCAAATGGACAGCGACTCAGAAGACCTGGCATATCAACAGGCTAGAATTACTGGCAATCTTCCTAGCGCTAAAGGCTTTCTTACCAGTGGTGCGCGGAGAATCGGTGCTGGTCCAAACAGACAACACCACCAGCATGCACTACATGAACAAACAGGGAGGCACAAAATCTCAGCCCCTGTCTCGTCTTGCCCAAAAGATTTGGGAATGGGCACTTCGTCATCACATTTGTTTGACAGCAGTCCATCTGCCGGGAGCGTCAAACATACTGGCAGATTCCCTAAGCAGGTCTGCGTCATCGACTCACGAATGGGAGTTACACCAGCCGACTCTGGACCTCGTGTTCCACCAATGGGGTCATCCCAAGATGGACCTCTTTGCAACTCCAGTGAATCGGAAGTGCCAGACTTTCGCCAGTTGGCATCCACATCCGGAATCCAGCGGCAATGCCCTACTCATGGATTGGACCGGCCTATTTGCTTATGCGTTTCCACCACTCCCATTGGTGCCAAGAACGTTGTGGAAGATGCGCAGACAACCCTGCCGCTTGATTTTAATCGCCCCACGTTGGCCCAGACAGGCGTGGTTTTCAGAACTCCTTCTAATGTCCCAATGCACACCCATTCGTCTCCATCCACGTCCGGATCTTCTGACAATGGACAAGTTTGTCACCCAGACCCATCAACGCTTCAATTGTGGGCATGGAACCTGAATTCATTGAATTTGCCTCTTTAAATATACCTCAAGACTGTAGAGACATTCTAGCGTCGGCTAGAGCTCCATCAACCATCAAGACATATAGGTTGAAGTGGAAACGTTTCTGTCATTGGTGCGCAGCATCCAACGTACACCCTATCAGTTCCACTCCAGACCAACTGTTACCGTTCTTTTTAAGTCTTGCTCAGTCTGGTCTTTCACATGCCACATTGAGAGTCTTTTTGGCGGCTATCTCACGCTACCGTCATGATGGATCTACGTCTCTCTGTTCTTCCAGAATCATCCGACAATTCTTTAAAGGACTTTTCCGGAAGTTCCCTCCGTTAAGGCGCCCTCCTCCAGCGTGGCACCTCAACGTGGTGTTATCCCAACTTATGAAACCTCCATTTGAGCCAATTCATCGCTCACACCTCAAGTTTCTGACCTGGAAAGTGGCTTTACTTTTGGCTTTGACTTCGTCTCGTCGCGTAAGTGACTTGCACGCTTTCACAATCAAACCTCCATATTTACAGTTCAAACCAGATGGAGTATCACTTCGTACCAATCCTTCTTTTCTTCCAAAAGTACCTACTGACTTCCATTTGAACGAGCCAGTGTTCTTAAAGACTTTTTTCCCGGATCCTAAATCCCCTGCGGAACAGCGACTACATTCTTTAGACATCAAACGTTGTCTAAAATTCTACCTTTCAAGAACAGCTCCTTTCCGTAAATCCAATCAGCTATTTATAGCATATGGACTACTGCGCAAAGGACACTCAGTGACTAAACAAACAATAACACGATGGCTCTCTTCAGCCATATCATTTTGCCATCAGCAGGCTGGCAGGCCTTTACCTACTCCAGTGAGGGCACATTCTACGAGAGCGATGGCGTCGTCCATCGCATTGTTTGCCGGAGTGCCTCTACACCAGATTTGTCGTGCTGCGACATGGTCCAGCAGGCACACATTTACCAGACATTATTGTTTGGAAGCTGTCAACGAAGCAGATACCGCAGTGGGGCAAGCAGTGCTTCGTCATCTTTTCAAATAAGGTGAGCCTCTTTCCCTCCTCCATTCTTGAGATTGCCTTGCTTTTATGCTATATATATTGTTTCTTCAATGCTTTGGAAATATTGCAATCTCAGCTCTAGGAGGTTACTGCTATCTATTCTATTCAAGCATGTGAATCTATGAAAGACACCCCTAATACTGGAGAAGAACAATTGTTACTTACCTGTAAACAGGTGGTTCTCCAGTATTGGTGTCTTTCATAGATTCACATGCGACCCACCCATCCTCCCCTCAGAGGCTCTGTTCTCCTCATGCGCTATTATTACTAGTGCTACGAAAATCTGAGGGCTTGAGCTTCTGAGGAGAAGGTTCTAGAGGGTACTTGAGCCTGATTGGCTGCAGTTTGGACTAACATAATGACACTGATATGTTACAAATGAGTTTTTTTCTCTCTAATGCATTTCTATGTGGTAACCTTTGTAAAGGTTTTTCAGTACATATTTTATCTGTTTTATTACTTATATGATACTATATGTATAAATATATATATATATATTTATTAGCATTATTGCTATTTTATTTACCGTGGGACTCCCACTTCGACGACGGGGAATATTCAAGCATGTGAATCTATGAAAGACACCAATACTGGAGAACCACCTGTTTACAGGTAAGTAACAATTGTTCATATATATATATATATATATATATATATATATATATATATATATATATATATATATATATATATATATATATATATATATATTTAGGTCTTTTATTTGAGACCTACCATGTGCTCCCACATGGGCACTATTGGTTTCAACAGTTCGCCTCGAAGACACAAAAAAAATGGGTAGAAATGACGTTGGCATGCTGATGAGGGCTTCTTATGGCTTTGATGACATCACGTGGAGATGCGTGGCATTATGATGTCCTCGCCGACATGGGAGAGCTATAAAGAAAAGTTTCAGTGGAATGCTGGCGCATTTGATATTTGAAAGATGGGGAATCCACATGTAGATGGTGTCTCCATCAAAAAAAGCGTTACGGAAGGTAGGTAACTTGTTCTTCAGCATTGTTGAGCCTGATCTCCCCTAGAGGCAGCTACAGTTTTATTCAGAAGCCACTATTTTAATGATTGGTTTTTGAAGTGCATCATGCGGTGTCATTCTGAAATGTGTTATATAATGGGTGATCTTGTTGCTTGATGACTCTGGTCAAAGGTTTCAACTTTCATAAAATAACTTGGAGATTTAATTTGCATCCTTCAAAAGCACTACTTGTACTGACATATCACAAACTTGTATTCCAAGTAAGATATCTCAATGGGTAGATATTTTTGTTGCAGAGATCTTTGTGTAATCTTTGGATCAAAAATTGTAGTCCAGGTAAATTGCCTCCCAGTTATGCAGTCACTGTAAACCGCTGCATGTAACAACCGGGGCATACGTTTGGATCCTGAAGATTTATTGTTGTTTTTTCTTTTTTCTGATATTTATACTTTTGGTTCAGTTGGGTGTTAATAAATTCTTCTTGAAGTGCCAAAATTGGGTTGATGTGTGCTATATTGGAGAAGTGTGGCTCACTGGTTAGAGCGACAGACTCTGAAGCAGAGATCGGGCCCGGGACCAGGGTTCAAGTCCCGACGCGGCAGGCTCTTGAGCTCAATGTCCGCGGACTCGATAATTCTCGCCTCGGCGCCTACTCTAATCATGGGTCCCACGCTGCAACTCTGGGCAATAGCTTGCTTAATCTCCACAACGGCCCCTACAACACTGGGATGCCTGGCTTCACCTTGGGGGTGCCCAGGAGGGGCATCTCACAGGGAGAGCCAGGAAGGGTTCCACAGCGTTGTACAGCGCCGGGACGCCCCGTTGGGGCAGCTGTGCGCTTTACAAAATACACTACATTTACATTTACATATATCAAAGTTTATTAATTAAATAAAACAGAGACATGCTTCTAGTGTCAACTGCAAAAGACACACCGATGATGGACGGAATGCAGAGCAAATCAAACATTCACCCCAGTCAATAGATTTGGGTTAAATCCATTGTTCCTTTGCTCACCATGCCACCCCAGTTTAGACCCAGCCAAATGCAAATCAGTCTTGACCCTGTGCCTCATGGGAACAGTTGAGCCCGAACTGCCAAGCGAGGTCCTCCCTGGACTGGAAACCAGAATCCTGGAACCAATTTCAGGGTTTCACCCCTCATCAGCCAGCCTAGCTTGAATCCAGTGGCACAGTGAGCCCAAAACCCACGTCTGGGCATACCCGGCGCACTTAGGACAAGAAAGCAAAAGACACAGATGATGTACGGAATGCAGAGCAAATCAAACATTCACCCCCAGTCAATAGATCTGGGTAAAATCCTTCGTTCTTTTTTCTGATATTTATACTTTTGGTTCAGTTGGGTGTTAATAAATTCTTCTTGTAGTACCAGCATTGGTTTGTGTGCTTTATTAATGAAATAACACAGACATGCTTCCAGTGCCAACTGGTCCGATTCCTTTCCAGCATGCCATTACTTTGGTGTGTGCTACCTCTGCTCTTGCCTTATGCAGGGATGCAGAGAGCACGTGACTGCACCTCTATGGCGCTAGGTGCTCACTTGTCTGATGTGTATCCATTCCGCCCCTGCATGTTTGAGCAGTAGGGTGGGGGAATTGTGGTTCAGTTCTTATGGGATATTTCATACTCTTGAAGTTTGGCAGTGGGGCGGTCCTGAAACCACAAACTATTTTTAGTTCTTGCGTCTGCCTACTCTTTTCCCCACAATTCATGTCTACCTGATAGCCTGATATCTGCTCCATGGGGGTTCAGTGAGGGTGGGTGGTGTCGGCTTTGACTGAGCATCTTCCTCAGCCTGGTCTCATCTATGCTTCTGATTGCATCTCCCTTCAGGGCATTCTCTTATGAGGCTTCCCAAAAAATGGCTGCTCCATTGCCAGTGGGTGAGCAGTTAGTTGAAGGATATTAAATCATGCATATGTGGTTTGTTACAGAATGTAGGTCAGAATATGTTAGATAACTTGTTGGAGATGGTTAGATGTAAATCTGTGCGTACATGACTGCAAAAGTCCTATGACCATGGAGGTAGATTTTACTTTTAAAAAAGAACTTCAAATGCATCCTGTTACATAATGTATCACCTGTGATGATCTTACGTCTCCTTCAGACCATTGATTTCATCTAATCAGAAGAAATTATGTTCTGACCAGTCCAAAATGAAACTCTGAGATAAACAACTTGAAAACAATGAGTGATTCTGAACACCATGACTAGCGTATAGCTTTAAATCCCTAACCTCTTATTTGACATATATGGTCAGCACTGTAAGCAGACCAGTAGCCGGCAACCAGTATAAGCTGGCCTTCAAAGGTAGGTTTGTAAATTATCTTCCTGCAGGTTCAATCAGTGTTCTCAGAATAGTGGGATGTCTCTTTCAACCTTGCTTGATGGCCATTTCTGTTTTTCCTCCCCTGGATATCTTGATATTGGGGATTGACTTGTGTGTTAGGATAATATGGGATGGTGAGCTCCCTGGTTCATTTTGGGTTTGCCCGTACTGTTGTCGGGGACTGGAGTGATCAAATGGATCTCCCAATAGGACTTGCCATACTCCTATTTGACAGCGTCAAACTCATTTTTCGGGACTGTATGTGCAACCTTTTCTATGTCTCAACCGTCCTGGAAGCTTTTGGGCTCCGCTCTGGAGATTGGAGCAGTGAAGTGTTATGCAGCATCCTTGCTTCCGGTGAACAGGGCTCTTTGGCATCCCCACCTGACATGACTGGACATGTCCGGATCATGACTTGCATACAGTGTAATTAAAAAGAGGTCAACGAATATCACTTTAGTTATTGTGTGTTTGCTAAGTCTGAGGAAGGCCTAACGATCCTGAGTCGGTGGAATAGAATGTCTGAAACATGTCGACAAATTGGGCAGTAAAGAGAGACAAAGGGGCCCTAATTACCTCCACAGTCCTCTCCATACTTCCAATTTTTTAAATCTTATTCAGGAAGTCTTGATTAAAGATTGTTAAGGGCATCCATGAAGTAGTTTTATGACTTTGATCTGTTTGTGTGTAGTTTACTGTGTGGATCCCAACGTATTTATTTTGTGTTGTCTTACTCCTCCCTTTGCTCGATCCCAGGTTTTGGTCTGCGCAGGAATGTTGTAGCGGCACTATGATGAAGCATGACACTATTCCTGGGTGAGGCACTTGCTCAAAACCTTGTGTTTTTCCCCGGGTGGTGTATCCGTTGGATAGAACACCTACCCTTTCCTCCTTTTCCTCTTTGTGTGGGTACTAATGTCTTGAGCCTATCGAAATGACTGATGTTTGATGTATGCATTTATGACCACAGAGATCGCATTCCTCTCCTTCCCTCCCAAAAGAAAACCAAACATCTTACAGAGCTTCATGGACAGAACACCTGTAGCAACAGTGCACTTTAAATACCACTCCTGGCACAATCGTTCACACAAAAATACTACAAGCCACCCAGCTCCCTTACCAGTTGCCACCTCAACTACACATTCAGATCAAGCTACAGTCACACAATGCCTTACAACAGTACACTTTAGTATTAAATCTGTTTTTATTGAGGAACAACAGCAGTGATACAACCGCTAAGAGCCTACAACTCTGTGGGCCGGCGTGGTGCACAATAGATATAATAGAATAGATATAACAGAACCGTGCCACTAGGCCAACAGCTATGCAGGTATAGCATGTTTAACACAGCATGCCGCCTACAACCCAGTCGGGCCGGCCCCATCTGAAAAGGGAGAAGGCAGGGATGGAAACTATGATTCGAGTCAAAGGTAAGTATGCGCACAAGCTGGATAGAGAGAGTCTAGTCCCTGGGGGAGCGGCCCACTATGGTCTGTAGGCTCTGAGATATGCTCCATATTAAAACAGTAAAAAGAAGAATGGCAAAACCCAAGAAACCCCACAAAAAAACCCTGCATGATTGCTGGCAGGGTGGTTAGGGGATGAGCAATCGAAAAAATGTCATCTGCGTACAGGCTAATGAGATGGTGATCCCAACCGAAAGGAATACCCTGTGCAAGAGGGTTGTCCCGGAGGCGCTGGGCCAGAGGCTCCATGTATAACGCAAAGAGCAGGGGGGGAGGGGGCACCCCTGCCTCGTCCCCCGCCCCACCTCAAAGTACTCAGAGAGCGTACCATTGACTTGCACCACGGCTTGCGGGGCATTGTGTATACTCATTATCCAACTTCGGAATCTAGGCCCCAGTCCGAAACGTTCCAGAGCGGCAAAGAGATACGGCCAATGCAAGCAATCGAAGGCCTTTTCACTGTCGATTGCCAGCAAAAGGGCCTCCTCTTTAGAACGTTGGATCTTATCGATCAAGTGACAAAGGCGCTTATTATTGTCTTCGCATTGCCGCCCTGGAATAAAGCCGGACTGGTCTGGATTGACCAAGCCAGGCATATGGGGGTTTAGTCGGTGTGCTAAGATACTAGAAAACAGCTTGGCATCGACATTCAATAACGAAATCGGCCGATAAGAGCTGCATGATTCTGGGTCTTTGCCCGGCTTGTGAATGATGGTGATAGTTGCTTGTAGCATGGAGGGGGCAAGGGATCCCGTGTCCGAAAAAGAATGAAAAAGTCGGGTGAGCAGGTGGCGAGTTCGGCACAAAATGTTTTGTAAAAAAGGGCGCCAAAGCCATCTGGCCCTGGGGCCTTTTGCAACTTCAAACTAGAAATCGCGGCGATTACTTCCTCAACACATACAGGTGCATCTGGAGCTGAGGCTTCAGCCTCGGGCAGGGGTGTCACTGCAGCATCACCAAAATACTCAGATGGATCAGGGCGCATACAGTGTTCGGTAAAAAGAACGGAAGGACGACACTATCCGGGCGTCGTCCACAGCGAGACATCCAGCCTCATCCCGAACCGATTTCACCGCATGCGCTTCCTGCTGGCTCCGCAGACAGTGGGCCAACATGCGGCCTCATTTGTTGGAACCAACAAAATATTTGTGCTTGAGGCTAATCACAGCGTGCTCAGCTCAGTCACGGTCCACCCGACACAGCTGAAGGCGCGCTTTCTCCAATTGCCGCCAGACGCGATGCGCACCAGTCCGCTTATGTATGACTTCCAGTTCCTGGATGGCTGCCTTGGGTTCCGCACGCTTCCTTCGTCGGGTTTTGCAATCAAAAGCAGCCTTAGTGATGAAGGCGCCACGCACTACCAATTTCAATGCTTCCCATACAGACAGTGGGACATCTACACCCTCATTATTCACTATGTAGTCTGAGATACACCGCTTAATATCCGCAACCACACTCTGGGAGCGGAGCAGGGAATCGCGCAGGCGCCAGCGCAGAGCAGGGGAGGATGCCACAGAGGGGAAGCGTAATGCTAAGGTAATGTGCGCGTGATCCGAGAGGGACCTAGCTTCAATCGTGGAGTCTGTGACCATGGCCCATGCAGCTGGGGTGACAAGGAAGTGGTCAAGGCGAGCATATGTCTTGTGGGCGGCTGAGTAGTAGGAGTAGTCTGTCTCATTAGGGTGCAAGCAGCGCCAGGCGTCCTTCATCCCAACCTCCCGGAGCCATTCCCCGCCCGCTGCAGTTAGGGCGCCAGCATAACTTAAGTGCGAGCCAGATCGGTCGAGGTCCCCATTCATCACAAGGTTAAGGTCACCCCCAATGACCACTGCATGATCCGGGGAGTTCAGTACTGCAGCGCAAACTTCTAACAAAAACTTCTCAGGGCGGTCATTAGGGGAGTAGATGGAAGCCACAGTACAAGATGCGGACCCCACCCGCAGTTGCAGCGCAAGAAGTCACCCCTTGATTTCAGAAACCGTCCCCACCACAGTACCTCTAAAGTGTTTGGCCACAAGGATGGCTACTCCTCCCTTCTTACTAAAGGGTGAGGACCAAAATTGGTATGGGAAGTGCCTGTGCCGCATACGGTGTGTATCTGTTTGCAAGAGGTGAGTTTCCTGGATAAGGCATACATCGCCCCCTGAGTGCTCTAATAAGGGCAGAACCACCCTCCGCTTGACTGGGTTATTTAGGCTCCGGGCATTAAGACTGACAATTTTAAGATCCAGTGGGAAAGGTGGAACACCGGGAGGCAAAGCAAGGGCACGCGCCGGTTGCAACTAGAGGAAGGGACATGGGGGCCCAAGCGCGCAGGCAGTGGGTGCAGCAGCAGTGGAAGAGCTCACCGAGGAGAAAACCCACCCAAACCCAACAAGTACGAAAAATAATAGACACAGAACATGACGAAAGTCCGTCAGCATGTAACAGAAAGAACATGGCCAGGACCAAGGCTGCAAACATCACTAATGTATGCCCCAGCAGTCCACGTTCAGGGGGGCATGGTAAGAAAGTCCCCCACACAGCAGGGTAGATCCCACACATTCCCCTCGCTGCCGGGAGAAAGACAATAATATAGGTCAAGCGGTCCATTCCGCCCCTCCGGCGGCCAGCGCTGAGAATACTCAGGAGCCATCAGAAAGGAATGTCACGGAGTGACTGGGCCGTCCGTGACCTGCGACAGCGAGGCAAGGACCGCCTCCCGCTCCTGGATAATTGCAGCCTGGTCAGGCTTCGGTGTTGGTGAAGGCCTGCCTACTCGTTGCCACTCTGAAGCGTGGGGGCAACTCCTGGTTTCTGGTCGTTCCGCCCCCGGCGCAGATGGGGTAGCATCAATGCCTAAGATCTTCAGCGCCTCCTCAAGTGATCTAAGCTGTAGGAGCTTCCCTTGGTGTTTAAATATCAGGCGGAATGGGTGACCCCAAGAGTAAGGAATGTTCTTGTCCCGCAGGTAGTTGGTGACTGACTTAAACACTCTACGTTTTTCAAGGGAGAAGACCACGAGGTCCTGAAATAGCGCTGGGCGATGTCCTCCGAACTGTACAGGATGCCGCTCTTGGGCCTTCCGGAGGATGCGTTCCTTTGTTTGGAAGTCGTGAACACACACCAGAATATCGGGAGGAGGGGCTTTATTACCGCGGGGGAGACCCACTCGATGAACCCGGTCCATTTGGATGGCTGAGTCCTCTTCTTCCCCGAAGATCTGTCGCAACAAGACACCTACATAAGCCCAAAGACTGTCACCTTCTACCTTCCATGGGATGGCCCTTATTTGCACATTGTTCCGTCTAGAGCGGTTCTCCAGGTCCTCCGCATGGGCCTGAAGATCAAGGTTTTGGTCACAGAGGCGCAGCATCTCATGTTGCAGGTGGTGGAGTTCTTCTTCCCTTCCAACATCGTGCTCCTCTAGAGTCGCCACCCGCTCGCCGATGTCATCCACATCAGGTCTAACCTCCCTGGGATTAGCAGCTAACTGGGATTTGAGCTCCTGAATGTCCTCCTTGATAGCTGTAAATAGCTCTACCATAAACGCTTTGGTCGCTGGAACATCCCCGCCTTCCAGTTGTTCAGCACATACTGTTTTTAATCATTATTATTGGATTGTGTGTTACTTTGTACTTTTATGGATGTTTAATATGTCCGAATAAAGATCATTTGACTTGACTTGTTCAGCACTCTTCCCGCTTTGTGGGGGTGAAGGCCTGTTTCTGGAGGAGTTCTTGGAGCGACTTCTCCCTGCGGGCTCTAGCCATAGCCATGGCGAGCCCTCCGCACCACGGGTCTCCCTGGGCCTGACCGCCTCCCTAGGCCTTAGTGTTGGGACAGCCTCCTTAAGCCTCCGTCTGGGTCGTCACCGTCTACTCATAGGCGAGCACCACCACCCGTTGTGCCGCCTGCTCTATGCTCCGCCCGAGGACCGGCCACTTCCAGGATCCACGGGGGCAAAGGCCGCCACATATGCCACACCGGGCTGCCACCATCACTGGGGCGCCGCTCTAACTTGCGCCGCTCTAACTTGCGCTCTCCGCCGTCTTGCGGACCAAGCGGGACCAACGTCGGCCCCCCGCTCAGTAAGGCCCCCCGCCGCGCTGCTCCCAGTCAAGGGTCCCAGTAGGGCGCGCACAGCACCGGACCACAACACTTTCCTAGTACTCAAGCCAACCAGAGGCCCTCAAAGCGCTGCCCAGGAGGACGCGCTATCAGAATTCAAGGGGGGAGCACTAGGGCCTGCAGGGATGCCACTCTATGCCCCCAGCCTCATAGCGCTGACACCTCTGCCGGTGTTCTAACTAGCTGATCTTCCCCATCGGTTTGATCTCCCCCTACGTCAGAGGGGAGATTAGAAATACAGCACGAAGCTAACTAGCTGATCTTCCCCGTCTGTTTGGTCTTCCCTTGCTATAACGTGCTTTGCTATATTTGCACTTCCCCTACGGGATTTATAAATTCCACTACAACCTGTTCATTTGTTGCCAGGCTTTTGTCTATGCCTCCCCTATAGCGCTGCTGCTATTTGTACGTGTGCCTGAGTGAAAACTCTTATGGCCTGTGTAAACTTTGCAAATATTTACAGTTTTAATCATTAATTGTTAATCTATTTTCATATGTAGCATATGGATACAGTAAAGGGAAAAAAATTTCACCAAGTTTTTTGTTTCTAAATCATTTTTTGATTTTTACAAAATAAGTATTTTTTGTTGTAATAATGCCACAATATTTTATATAAACAATTAATATATTTATACCTATAAATATATTTCTAAATATTGATCCATATTACAATACTTATAACAAGGAGAAAAATGAATTCAGCAAATTACAATCAATATGTTTTTTTTTTTGTTTTGTTTTTTTTAAATTTTTTATTAAACAGATATGCGATCCACTCTTACATATACAAGAATCAATAAAATGTGCGTTGGCAAATGTCCGAAGCATTGTACATAGGGTAAACAATCCTTCAGAGGGATCAACAGCAACATACGTGATGTATTTCGATTTTATGGTTTAAGATAAATCAAAAAAATGAAAATGCAATGCAAATAATTAAAGAATAAACAAGCATTGGAAATGCAATAGGTCTCGCATTAGAAACGTTGGAGCTATTGGTCTTGTAAATGACAATTATTTTATTTATGTGTTGGTTTTTAAAATAGCTAAATTGATAGCTTTGTCATTTGCAATGCCAATAGTTATAACTTTTGCAAATGTAACACCTATGGCATTTGTAATACAATGTGTTGTATTTACATGACTTAGATGTATTGCTATTACACATAACATTGGCTTTTAATTTTTTTAAATAATTAATACTTAAAAAAGTTATTGTAATTTATAATGGCAATAGCTTAAACTTTTGTAAATAACTTTTGTGAAGATTATGTTCAGTGTATTTTATTGTGACGTACATCCAAGAACAGAAGTGAAATATTAACATCTTTTTGTGACATCTGTAATAAAGCTTGAAATATTGAGAGAACATATTTGAACAAGACATGCAATAGGCTACAGAACATACGTGGGGCTGAATGCCTACGGGACCCCATATGCGCTCGAAATATATAACTGGATACAGTACTCAGTGGTGCTTCTGAGGCGGGACCGGCCTAATGACAGACCATGCATGGCCCTCATAAGGTAAATAAAACAGAAGGGTACATACCAATGTGGATGTAAGATGGATGGTGCGTCGAGGACTTGGGTGCAGTAGGCCCAACCTAGGCCGCTCCTGGTGCGTGGGAACGGAATCAGCAGCACTCAGTGCTGACAATAGTGAAGTGGCCACCTTGATCAGGGCCGGTGATGAGAGACTTGAAGAAAATGAGAGCCTGTGAATCAGGGTCAGTCATGGTCAGCCCGTGGATACTAGCTTGATGTGATGAAAAGAAACCGAAGGTAAGCGCCTCACTGCGGTGCGTGCAGAGGGCTGGTGAGCAAACATGGCAGCGAAGGCTGTTGACCCCGGATTGGCACAATATGCTCGGATGATGGGATGTGAACGATGGCGCAGGGGAAAGGAGCCTAGTCACCAGTAAGCGGTGACGTGCAGCTGCACTAGTGACGTGTAGCGGCCTGACATGGTAATGATGCCTCGAAGCGGTGGCCCGTGGGTGCTGTGTGCTAACGGAATTTAGGAAGCACTCAGCCCCAGGAGCTAATGGGCTTGTGGAGAAACGAGGGGCCGGAATGCACGCTGGTCGTCAATAACGCTGCCGGCCAAGCAATAGCACACTGGTGGTGCTGGTATGTGGGGGGGTCTAACCAAGTGAGGTAGATGCTTAGAAAGTGACTATGGGAAAACTGAATGGGACAGCGTATGGAAACGAGACAGAAGGGCAGTAAAGGGACCGGCGCATGTATAGAAATGATGGTTGCGGGAAGCCAGGAGGGGCGGGGTGTCTTTTAGTATAAGTGCAGTGAGCCGCAGCAATCGTTTTAAAATCCACTTGGGGCAAAGGGGAGTGCGGGCTGTAAAGAAAATGAAATAAAATAAAAATGGCCGGGGTCTATGTCGGCAAAGCTAAGCAAAAGTGCTTACCTAGAATCTTGGTCTCGGTGTATCGGATATCCAGGCAGAATTGCCCAAGTGAGCCTGGGGAGCTAAAAATATGGAGAATGTAAAGTGCGCGAAAACGTTAACTAGCAAGCATGCAAGAAGACTGACTGCAGTGTCCTCCAGCCGTTAAGTGTTTGTTCCGTGCTACCCATGGTCATGCGTGTCAGTGACATCATGACCCCTGGTAAAAAATAAATTAAACAATTAATAAAATAAGTAAACATGATGCTGTTTTTACTTTCATGAGTTGAACAAAAAGAAACCGCATTGCTCGAAAGAAGTTGAACTGACCTGCAGCCGAGATTGGTGGGGTCCTTTTCAGTCTCTCACCGGATGAAGCCCCCCTTGGGGTATTTCTGAAAATGACTACATACGACATTCCGGGGGGGGGGGGGGGAGGGGATCTAGGGAAGAGATGAAAAAAGTGGATCCTAATAAAACTGACTTGGGTATGGAAGGCTGGTTCTGCCGCCAGTTGTGAATAAGTGCAGCAAAGACTTGAGGGCGAGAGACAGAGGCTTGAGGTACACGGGCCAGCAGCATTTACATATGTGGCAGCAGGGCTGCCGTTAACCCTCCATTCATTCAGTGAGCAGAGGAGATTGCAGGCCTGAGCCCGTAGCAGAAAAGGGAGTTGCAAAGAGAAACAGTGCATGATTGAGCAAGATTGAAAAGAAAACATATGAGACGGAGGTGAAAAAGGAGCTACCTGAAAGTGTTAGTGCTGCTGAAGAGCTGGAGCCCAAGACCAGGAAGGACGCAGAAGGAAAGAGTCCTGGGAGAAGGAAGAGGATGGGAGGGCTAGTGGGTGAAAAATACAGACCCCGGGTCGGGAAAAAACTCAGCACAGTTTGGCTCCTCCAGCCTCAGTAACGGCGCTGCTATCATGTTACACAGAGCGTCCAATAACTTTGCGGTCCATTAAATATAGATGTAACAAATGCGTTTCACTTGGTGAAATATTTTTTTTAAAGCGGCAGGCGGAAGCAGGGTTGCCAGAAAGCAAATGGGGAAAGGCTATGTATATATCAGCGCTGGGAGGATAACTGGGGTGAATCGAGAAGAGAAGGGGACAGAGGGGATCTAGGGAAGAGAACACAAGCTGGGCAACAGAAACGGAGACACGGCCTGGCGGCCGTGAAACTGAAAGCACGGCCGGCTGGCCGTGAAAGCCTTTGATGCAGCAGGGGGTGGAGCGGGAAGAGCTGCTGGCGGCACCAAGCTGGACAACAGATGGCTGGCGATTTGATGCTGTGCACGCGCATTTTAACTCATTGCGCTTGCGCATTGACCTAAAAGCGCACGTGCACTGCATCAAATCGCCAGTCTGGTTAAACTCTGTTTAAGCCCCTATATTCTCGCAAGCTTAATGTGCATGCGCATTGACAGGCGAGACCTAAAAAGGGAAGAGAAAGTTAAAACAATTAAAAATTAAAAAGAGAGAAAATAAAGTATACGCGTGTGGTTGCGAGAGAGAGGGAGCAATTCAATCATCACAACAAACAACCATTGAATAGCAGATTGTTGGTAAAGGACAAACAGTATTACATTTTGAATCAGGACAGTCCGCAATGAACACAAGTGTGAGAATAAATACCTGCTCATAGGAATATAACAGCAATTAGGAACCAGCATTTGAACTCTGTGGCAATCGTGGTGTCTGCAATCTCCAAGCTCCACCATTCAGTGTAAAGGTGCACGTGGCACAGGCTGTAGCAAAGGCGCTCACAGTGAATCTATGCACAGGCGCCTAACCCACTCCCTCCGGAACTATGGAATTCACGGATTGGGACTGCGATTCCTGGGTAATTTTCGCAATATATGTGCGATACGGCCCCCATATGTCGATTGGACGTGAAGCAACTGGGACCTTTGTGGAGAATTCTTCACTGTTGACATTGCAGTAGGTCATGCTACGAAGCCAAGCCTGAGAGCTGGGTGCGCCTCTAGAGCCCCAAAGCAGTGCAATCTCTCTCGCAGCTAATAAAAAGCCAATGGCTGCCAATCTACGGATAGGGCGCGAAAAATTTACGACATATCCCAGTAGTGCTATCTCAGGGATGGGTGTAAGCTGCAAGTCCAGTATGTCTCCGAAAATACGATGAACCTGAACCCAATAGTCATGAAGCAGAGGGCATGTCCAGGAAAGGTGGGAAAAATCAGCATATGGGGCTTTGCATTTAGGGCAACAGTGTGGTTTATTAGGGTCAATCTTGTGGGCTAGGGCAGGGGTATGATACATCCGTCTCAAAAACTTAAAATGTATTATCTTGTGTCTGCTATTAATGGATACCTCTCTGGTGGCCACACCGCACACCGCCCATTGATCGTCAGTGATTGAGTTCCCAAGGTCTTTTTCCCACGCGGCACGCACTTCCTTGTCTGAGGAGGGAAGCGAGGCCAGACATAGTTTGTATAGCTTAGAGACTACATGTGCACCCGTCTGACTCTGTATTATGAACGTGAGAGTCGCCGTGTCCTCGGGGGGGGGGGGGGAGTGGAAACGTGGGGAAAGCAGCTCGAAGCACAGACCGGAGCCTAGTCAGTATGAAAGAGTCCATAAATGATTGATCAGCAAAGCGCTGATCCTCCGTCACGGAAAACACATGTCCGTCCCCGACCGTGCGTAATTGATATTTGGATAATGTACGCTGAACCACAGACTCGCCAGTGATTGGGAGCCAGTGAGCATTAGGTAACGGAAGGGCAGAGGAATATAATACCTCAATCTGTAGTAACCTACGCAGTTTTTCCCACGCCCAGCATGTGGTGGAAACTGTTTGTATGTCCTGTGGGTCCCGACGAATCCCCTTGGGGAGTATGGCATGAAGCGGAACAGGCAACACCAGGTCCGCCTCCGGCCTCAGATACAAAATTCTAGCGTCTGGATGGAACCATGAGTAGGCATACAAGCAGTGCGCGACCAGATAATAAAGATAAAAGTCGGGTACACCAAAGCCACCCCTCTCATAAGGAAGCGTTAAGGTACGCCAGGAAACCCGCGGGTTTCCTGGCGTACCAAATGCACCAAATGCAACAATAAGGAAAGGAGTTGCGAGAAAAAAATCTTGGTGAGAGGAATAGGAATGTTGTTGAAGAGGTATAAAAACCGAGGAAGTATGATCATTTTAATAATGGCGATCCGGCCTGCCATGGATAAGGTGAGGTGGATCCACCTCTCCAGGTGATCTTCTACAAAATCAAGGGCATGCCCGTATTTCAAGTGAATCATGGACACCGTGTCAAGGTGGACATGAATTCCCAAATATTTTACTGAATCTGTGGTCCACTCAAGAGGAAAAGCACACTCCCATTGCGAGGTGGAGGGGGTAAGCGGAAAGACGATCGATTTGTGCCCGTTAATGCGAAGGCCAGACTACTCTCCAAAACGGGTTACTTCCAATAACAGGGGTTCCAGATTGGTCTGCGGTGTTCGAACATACAGAATCGTGTCATCCGCGTATAAAGAAAGGAGGAGAGGCCCCGAGCGGAACTTAAGCCCCCTATGGAGGTGTTGTTCTTGAAAATGACGAACCAGAGGGTCCATCGCCAGTATGAACAGCAGCAGGGATAATGGGCAACCTTGTCGTGTGCCACGTGAGAGTGTAAAGTTTTCCGAGATGGTGCCGTTTAAACGTAGCCGGGCAGTAGGAGCAGTATACAATAATTCGACTGTAGCCACAAACATTTCGGGCATACCCATCCATTTCATGACCGATTTAAAAAAAAAAAAAAAAAAAAAGGGCCATTCCAGCGTGTCAAACGCTCTCTCTGTGTCCAAGAACACTGCTGCGGCTGGGGTCGCGGTGTCAATCCTGTGCAATACAGAGAACAATGTTCTCAGATTGAAGGAGGTGGACCTGTGTGGAACGAATCCGGACTGAGCCGGTGAGATAATAGATTCCATTAATAATGATAGGCGGATCGCAAGAACTTTAGCCAGAATTTTGTAGTCTAGATTCAACAATCAAAGGGGCCTGTAGGAGCCGCAAAGGGAGGGGTCGCGTCCAGGCTTGGGGAGAAGAACAATAACCGCTTCCCTGAGCGTGGGCGGCAGGACGCCAGCTTCCAGTGCCTCCGCGTAAACATCTACTAGCCGTGGGACAAGTTCCTCTTTGTATTCCTTATAGAAATCAGCCGAGAAACCGTCAAGGCCCGGGGCAGAGGAGCCCTTCAAAGCATCAATGGCTTCAATTATATATTCTGGAGTGATGGGCGTAGTGAGGAACTCCTGCATGTACTTCTCTAGATACACCATTGCGATCTCATTCAGATAAGGGCCGGAATTACGCTGTTCCCCTGAAAGTGTGGATGTGTAAAGGGTCTTGTAATACGTCAAGAAGGTATTGCAGACGTCGGGGGTGGCGTGGTGTCGTGTGCCCTGATTGTCAACAATGTCAGTGATGTACGACGCCTGACGAGGAGGACTGAGTAGTTGCGCTAACAATTCGCCATGTCTGTCACCCTCTCCATACTGACGAGCCGTATAATGCTTGTTCAAAAATTTTAACTCCCTGTCCGCAGTCTCCCGAAATTCCAATAGTAATTCCAGGCGTTTAGCTACCTTCCTATCCGATGGGGCAATAAGTATGTCTTTCTCCATCCTGGAGATGTCCCTCTCGATACGGGTCAGGGTGGATCGGATCTCCCGCAGAGCTCCCACATGTTTATCAATACACACCCCGCGAATGGTGGCCTTAAATCCCTCCCACAACGTGGCCCTTGTTTCCACAGAACCTGTGTTGTTGTCGAAATAGTCATCAATAGTGTTGCGGATCTCTTCTTTGAAGGCTGGGTCCGCCAGGGCCTGCCAGGGAATCTCCACTGTCTTTCGTAACCACCCAGTCTGGGAATCTGTAGAGTCAGTACAATGGGGGAATGGTCAGACAACGTGCGCGGAAGTGTGGAGAGGCCGTCCACCCAGCCGGCCACTCCCGGGGAGAGGACCCAGTAATCTATCCTAGTACTAGTGTTGTGGAACCCAGAATGATGTTTATAATTGGGCAAATGTGGGTGTAGTCGCGCCTCTATGTCTATTAGGGAAAAGTGAGTTCAAATGTCTGCAAGTGCCGAGCGAGACCGGGGCTTGCAATCTGGGGAAGGGGAGGTACTGTCTCTAGCAAGGTTCATTAACAAATTAAATTCACCGCCCAGCACTAACAGATCTATGTCGGAATGAAGTAGCGTCACCTGTAGTTCTTGGAAAAAAGCGGGGGAGTCTATGTTGGGACCGTAAACTCCCACTAATGCAATTTTGTATCCCATCAGCAATCCGATGACTACCACATACCTACCCTCTCTATCTGTGTTACTGCTAACTAATACAAACGTAACATGCCTGTGTACTAGAATTGCAACTCCTCTGGGATACCTGCTAAAATTCGAGAAAACTCTGTGGGCGCCCCATCCCCTGGCAATGGAAGAAGAGTGCCAGGTGCGTTTCTTGAAGAAAAAGAACATCTACCTTGTGTCCTGATGCATAATTTAGGACCTGTTTGCGTTTTCTTGTGGTGTTCAAACCGCGAACATTCCAGGACATTAGAATCAGTCTGGACGGCCCATACTGCAGTCCTATCCTGGCCATAATTCAGACCAGAGCATAGATGTGAATATGTGTGTGACCGTCAATCCACTCTCAACCGCATAGCAATGACTCACAAAAAAGGATGAACATAAAAACAAAAAATACCCCCCCACCCTCCAACCAGCCTCCTCACACCCCAAAAGAGGCAATCCCTGTACAATCGAACACTGTAACTTCAAAATATCCAAAACAATGGCCATATAGTGAAACACTGAAACAAACAAAAATTTACAACCCCAAATAAGGAAAACATGAAGGCATTCGCCATAGGGGATAGCAACGCCACGCCTATAGGTCATCCCAATTAGAAGCGACATCAGAAGTGATAATAAGTATATGAGACTATATAGAGTTCACATCAAGTAGTCAAAGCAGTGAACATTATCTATGAACCAATAGTGTCAAGAATTTAACCCTGGACGGTTTCAGTAAAGAGGTCAGCACTGGCTTGCGAGTCCTCACGAAGCGGAGAGTGTGGCACGGAGTTGGACATCCGTGGTGAGCCCTGTTTTTTATAGTTCTGGCAAAAGTCTTGGGCCTCAGTGGAGGAATCAAAGATGCGGAATCTGCCATCAATATCGACCTTCGACCTAGCCGGATACAGCATTCCGTATTTTAAACCCAGTTTGGGTAGACTTGCTTTAACTCCAGAGTATTTGCCATGCGCCTCCTGAACCATCAATGTAAAGTCCGGGAAGAAAGACAGAGTGCTGCCTTCGCACTTCTCCCGCTTCCCGGTCGCGAAAGTTCATGATTCTGGCGATAATGGGTCGAGGGGGCTGTCTAGGGCAAGGTCTAGGGCCCAATGATCTGTGGGCTCGCTCAACCACAAAGCCACTCGTGAAGGTGTCCCTGCCGAACAGTTCAATGGGGAGTTGCTCAACAAAAGTGTCGAAGCGCCCCGTAGCAGTCGTCTCCGCCACGCCAATTATGCGTATATTGTTGTGTCGACTACGCGCTTCCAAGTCTTCGTTTTTGATCGCCACTTCTTTCAGTATTTTTTCGACCCATTCTAGCCGCTTGAGTGATTTTGTGGCATTATCTTCTACATCCGATATTCTGGATTCCGCCACGTCCAGGCGTCGGTCATGGGCCTGCACTTTGGATCCCATATACGCGATTTTCTGTTCGAGGCTGTCAAAGCGGCTATCCAGAGCCTTGAACCCTGCTCGCATTTTGCCCAACATGGCGGCGACCATGGACATGGCATCCCCTTTATCAGTGGTCGCGGTAGCCCCAGTCGACGTCCGCGGTGGAACGTCAGCCGCAAGTAGGGAAGTCTTGTCAAAGCTCAGTTTTCTCTGGTTTAGATCTCTCTTACCCATGGCCAGAGCAGTGGCGAGTACACTGCGCGCAGAAAGAATGTTTAGTACCAGGCTGGGAGGCAATGTATAGCGCAGGCAGCTCTACATAAGATGTAGGGGGTACCAATGCCTAGGATAGATCA
This sequence comes from Lissotriton helveticus, assembly GCF_964261635.1. NCBI lineage: Eukaryota > Metazoa > Chordata > Amphibia > Caudata > Salamandridae > Lissotriton > Lissotriton helveticus. Next base: position 725,857,058 of record NC_136073.1, read on the forward strand.
AGAAAATGGCGTCCATCCGCCTCCATGTGCCGCCGTGTAGGACAGACCGCGTCAGGCAAATCTTCTACCCAGGTTCCGGGTGCGAAGTGCAGCGGTGTTCCGGCCTGTGCGCTACACCCAACTGCCCACCACGATGTCTCCAAGGGGCAGTGGATAACGGCGACGCTTCCCCCACTGATTGTGGATCGGGGTAAGTGCCCCACAACGGGAGACCAATGTGCGTGGCCGGAGTGGAGAGTATGTGCCCTTACGTGTGTCTCTCAGGCGGGGCCGCAGCAATCAGTCGGAGGCGCCCCCCGGAGCCCCCACCGCCACTGCCTGCAACCCCCGCAGCCACCAAGCAAGCTGTCCCGCCCGGCGTCCGTCGCAAGCCCGCAAATCGAGGCCCCGGTCCCAGCACGCGCCCAGGCCCGAAGGCCCCGACCTCGCACCAGAACCCGGCACTCCCACCTTGGAGCCCGCGGAAGACTGGCGACCGGCACGAGAGCACGCCGGTAGCTCGGGAAGGGGCAGAAGACCCGGCAGGGGGGCCCGGCGCAGCACTCACCGGCTAATCACGCGCAGATAGGGAAGATGTCTCTGAGGCCCGGGAGGCCTCTTATCCCCTCCGCCGTTCACACCTCAAATGTCGTCCCTCAGGCCACCAGGACCGCCCACCTGGACAGGTTGCTGTCGCATTACGGATTCGCTGACGATGTGGGCATAGGAGCGGCCGGATCACTTCCTAAACGCCGCCGTTGGGTGCCCTCATGGCGGAGCTTCACGCGCGGCAGCCATTTCGGTCGCCTCCGTGGCCACGCCCCCCAATCAATATGGTTTTTGTTCTTTAATCTAGTACTTCTAGGTTTGTGCCGACTGCCTTAAACCTATGCGCTCCAACAACTAAGGAGGCGCTTTCAAAATGTGAAACTGGATGTCTTAATCATGGTAGCATCTTCTGTTTTTTTACTTTAACGCTCCCTTACATTTTCTCCAGAAGCCATTATATTTAAAAAGGGGCTTCAGTCCATCTTGTGAGGCATATGGTCTCTGTTTTAATTTTTTACTTTTTTACTTCCCCATGTATTCAAGTGCTTGTTTGTTCTGTTAAATATGTGAGATTCCTTGACAGTCTGCTTTTAACCTCTCTTGTCCGCACCCTATCAGCCCACCACCCGATTGAACTCATCACCGACTTTATTTGCACTTTTCCATAGCGTCTCTGTACTAAATTATTTTATTTTGGGTTTGTTTACCAGTCACAAGATTACAAAAGTAACTACAATACTGCCTTGTTACTAATATGTTTATGAATTAAAATATTTTTCTCTGTATATGCTTGTAGACAGTGTAACAGCGCTATGATTGCATGTTATTGCATTAGTTTTAATTAACTGTGCTAATGTAATAAACTAGAGTGCCATTAATTTGATTAATTTATTTTTTTAAAGCACTTTACAAGTCTATTGGGAAGCACTATGTAAATATTGTAGCAGTTGTATTTTAACCCTTTTTTCTGCTAGGGCTATCCCTCCCCCCCCCCCCCCCCCCCCCACCATTTCCACCCCCTTTTCTCATCCTTTTTTTGTTTATTTCTGGTAGTTTGTATTTTGGCCATTGTAAGTTTTTGTCCACCTATTTTTTAATGTAAAATTTCTGCCCTTATTCACAACACACGGATGATTTTAAAGGTACCCAGTGGTTGTGTTTTCCCTTTCAAAATACCCATAAATGTTTAAAAATACTTTTATAAAAATTCATTTTTCAAAAACTATTTGCTCTAAATTGCTTCAGTGTAGTCTTGTTTTTTTCTTGTAAACTGCATCAGTATTTGTGGTGATTAAATTACCATCATCTCACAGTTCTTGTGCAACTTGACTTTTGACAGTAAAACAAATATTTCTTTCAAGTTTTTATTTTTCACTGTGACATAGTATTATGTTTTTTTTATTTTTTATTTCAACCTCCTTCCATGTTTTGGTAGTAATTGGTTTGAAAACAATATTCGATCCCAGTAAACTATACATTTCTGAAAACTAGACAACATTTTAAGTCATTAATGTGTGCACATTTTTAAATCCTCTAATGTATATTTGACAATAGTAAATATTTCACTAAATTATTAAAAAAATAGCCATTTGTGTTAATGTTTCACCTGTAATTTTTGTAATTTTTCCAAATAATGTAACATTGAATCGTCATTATCCTTCTCTTTTTGGGATATATAGGACTTATAGGTTCTCCAATAACCCAAGCAATCCAGAATGAAAAACTGAGCTGCGTCTTGCACTTGTTTATCATTGTTTACTGTGTTTATTGCAATTCATTTGGTAAATATAAACAGAGTAAAACAGGTACACATGAAAACAATATATTTTGTAAACAAAATAAGGAGTTTATAAGCAGCGTCTTTTGCATATTTTAAATATTGTGGCTACCAATGCAAGCATGTTATTCAGTTGTAATTTTTTTAATGTCTTCCTATTTCCCAATTTTCTTCTTTATGAATTTTATTTTGCAAAGAAATTTAATTGGGAGTAGCAGTTCGTCTACTAATCTGTTTATCCCTACTTCTCCCTATAAAAATGCTACTTTACTTATGTGTGAAGGACTAGTGCCAGCAACAGGAATTAGACCAAAACTCAATGTAGACCCACGACATTTTTACAATTAAAACTGCCCCTCATTTTGCCTTAAATATGGATTTGTACTCCTTGCACTTCCGCCACCTCGCAAAACCTTGCTAACCTATAATTTATTTTAAATTATACACTATGGGCCACATGAGTATGCTTGATGGACTACTTTAGCGGTGTTTTTACTGTTAGCTAGCTTTCGGAGGTCCCACACTGCCAATTAGTATGCAACCGCTACCGTGGCGGTCGCATCCTGCATCTTTGACTTTTCCTCGTGTGCCACTGTAAGCTACACCCGCCGCAAAGCCCAAGAGGCATGTTGTTCATTGCCATGGACCAACTGGCATGCACGACACGTTTTCTGCCACCTTTTGTATGGCATTGAGGTTTGCTACCACATGTACCTGACAAGTGCAGCCCCCCCACCCTTTCAACCCACTTGGGGGTCTACAACGGTCCCCCAAAGCAATTACTGCCATCTTTTCCACGCCTGCGAAGCCACCATGGAAAGTGCTTCACATCACACCATCCTATTATGGATGGCGGTGCTTGTTAGGCACCACCACCATACTAGTTCTGCCCGGCTGGAAATCTGAATCATTGTCTGCCAGATGAAAAGAGGCGTACGCACTTTGCGTCGCTTTGAAACCCCCTGCCATTGTAATATGAACGTGGTTTTTAATCGTTACGATGTGGTTGATGTCGCAACCGCCGGCTCAGAGCTGGTGAACATCAGGACATCTTAACGAGCCTCCAAGTTAAATCCAGTATGTGGTCACTTGTGTGGCTCTTTTCAGGTTCTGTGTCCCAGAATCCCTTGCAAACCCCAAAAATTTTAAAAATCATATTTTATTTTCCTCTCATTTCTGAGAGGGAAATCTTACTGTATTTACAAAATTCTACCCACCCCGTATTCCACAAGTTTTTATTATAAAAACGGTAGCTCACTTGTGTGTGTAGGCCTAGTGCTTGCAGTAGGAAACGGTGCAAAATATAACGTGCACCCACCACATTTTTGCATTGAAAACCGACCCTTTTTAAAAAAAAAAAATCCTATCTTTCGATATAGAATCCTACCTCTGCTGGCACCTAGCGAAACATAGGAAAGCTACACATTTTTGACAACTAGTCATTCAGGCAAATCCATGATGTTTCTAACTTGTATGCCTTTTACCATGTTCTGTTACCCAGAATCCCATTTTTAACCTCATTTTTTAAAAAAACAATCAATTTTCATCACATTCCTTCAATGGAAAGTTCCGCTATTCAGTGTAGTTACACAAACTTCCACCCACCCCGCATTCTCCAAAGTCTCCTATTAAAAGTGCAACCTCACTCATGTGGTTGTTCCAATTACCCTTGTCATTCAAAAATACAAAACTTTTACATGAGACATTAAACATACCTATCTCATAATGACCTGTTTTTTAAAAAATTGCATTTTTTTTGGTGCACCCTGCTAGGTGGCCATCTATTGATACCTTACCAAACCTACACATTTCTGTAAAACATACATCTTGGCTAGTACACGGAGGTATGGCGTGCGTCTAACTCCCAAAAGGTTTACTACCCAGAATTACTTGCAAACTTTGGGGCACATTACGATGTCGGGCATATTGCCTCCGCCAGGCTGGCGGTAGCCACCGTCAGGCTGGCGTAGGCAATGCGCCCGACATCCATTCCCGAATTCCCCCTGCCATATTAGTATGGCGGGGGGACCGCGGCGGACGGAAAGATCGTCCGCCGCTTTTCCGCCCCGGTCGCCTTGCGGCCGGGGCGGAAAATGATTAATATCGCTGTGGTGTCTTATAGACACCGCCAGTCATATTACAATGGGCCAAATCGGATGCCTTTCCGTGGCGACGATGCTGCCATGGAAAGGCATGCGGTCTTCATTCTGGGGGCCCCCTGCGGGCCCCCAGAGTGAAGGAGGGGTGGGGTGTGCACACCGGGGTACCTGTGGAACCCCCCAGCATTATGCATAAACAAAGCGGCAGGCACCGCGGTGCCTGCCGCTTTGTTTATGCAAATGCGTGCACTCATTTTTAACATTGTGGCGGGTGGTGCAGTGAGCACCGCCCGCCGCAATGTTAAAAATGGGGGATGTGCCCGCCACTGTGGTGGGCGCATCCTAATGCAGACTTCGGGACCCCCGCACTTAAGGCACTTAAGGCGCGCGTTCCCGTCTTCCGCAAGGGTATCCTAATGGGCCCCTTAACATTTACTTTAAAAAATCAAATTTTCCACCTATTTTTTTTTTTTTTTTGTGATCACCATGCCGGCTTTAATATCCTTCCTTAAATTGTCCTCCTCAGTCTCACTAACAAAATTATCCTTCACTTTCTTTATTGTCCAAAACAGATTTGGCTCAAACGTTTTTTTTCCAGCTTTCAAGCTATCTGGAATGACCGTTTGAAACCTTTACGACTGCTCTCATGAAAATGAGGCACTTCTACTTTAATTTTACTGGCATATTACCATGCAGCTGTAAATGCTCTGATCAAGGGTCAGAGACTTTTACATCTGTTTTTTTTTCATTCCAATTAACAAATGTATATTCAAAATATTATTTAATTTATAACTTCAACTTGAAATAAATTTTTATACATTATATTTTTTCATACAATTTTTTTGGTTTATATTACTTTTTGAACAGTTGTGTATATATTTTGTTACAAATAAGTAACAAAAAATTGACTAAACTAGTTTCACTATATAGTTAAACATTTTTGTATATTAGTATATTAATTTCTATTTACTTTATAATATCTTTAAACTATTTTATGACGTTTTCCGAATTGAATATATTTTTCACACCTCTACTCTTAGAATATTTGCTTATACTGACTTCAAATGTACACATTATTTTTTTCTATATTTATATTTGTTTTTTCTAGTATATTTTTTCTTCTAGCCCTGTTACTGTTTGCACGCGTTTGGGGAGAGAAGCTTGCATTTTGTAGCTATGGTTATCGGATAAGGTAACTACTTTTCTAAATATTTTTCATTTCAGTTACTTTAATAGTAGAGGGGAGGTAGTTAAGTTTACCACAATTTTTTTTTATGAATCTGATATGTTGTGTAATACGTAGTTACAGTTCTATGTTTACTACCATGATAACCTTTAAGGTTTACCAATATGTATTATATTAGTTTCTTTTTATGATCGACAGCACGTGCAGATTTACCCACCGCTATATTACCATGGAGTAGGTTATTGTGGCGGATCCAAATTCTGTCCTCCGCTTTTACGTTGGTGGCAATAACCCCTATTGCCAGGTGCATGGAAAAGGCCCACTCATATGTTTGCGTTGCCTATCAGGCACCATCCCCCATATTAGTTTGTGTCCTATAATAGCCCTTTCCATGCCTTTGGTGCTGCCGTGTAAAGGCTCTTGTGAATAGCCATTTGTTCTTATTTGCTGGCTCCTCTTGTGGGGCGGGTGGTGGTAGCTGCATTGATGTGTACCCATGGTACCACCCCTTCATTTCCAGGCACCATCTGTCAGTCATTTTGTGGAGCCTTCCACTTTGTACAGGTAAATGCGGTGCAAGCACCTTTAACATTGCAGTCGTTGCTGCTTCCCCCAACACTGCCTGCAATGTTAAAGGCCCAGGATTCGCTTGCCCTTTTTTCAGGTGCACCCTGATGTCAGTTGTTGGACCGCTGCATGTCTGGTGGGCGGTACCAATCCACCTCTATAGTGGCGGGTGGACAAAATCCACCTTTCCTCGTAATCAGCCCCTTAATAATTTTGTGTAGAGTTTTTTATTTGTTATATGTCTAAAATATAGGCCTTCATTATGATCTTTTTTTTGAAAGTCCATCACCTTAGGTTGGAGCCTTTCTGACTGAAACTGTTGGTTTCCTTTACGACTGGCTGATTATAAGACTGCCTTTCTGAAGTGAAACCGGCTGGTTATTCACGCTGGCTTCTGACGTTCTCCAGGAACCTGTTCTTCAATTTCCACTGGTATGTAATTTATATGTATTGCGATTTAAACTGTCTGGATTACGATTCACTTTTTCTGTTTTAGTTTTTTAATATCCTGCTTTCACACATTGAAAGCATGTTTGAAACCTACTTCACCTTGCAGCCTACGGTTGGTGTTTAAAGTGATACCTAGGATGCCCACTTTATGATCCCTGCACCGTGTGGCAAGCACCTGGTATTCCCTGGTACACGGTCCATGGATGAACTCCACCTTTTTATTTCCATGTGTGAGCTTGAGCTACGGCCAGTTTACTTCCTTAGCACATGCTCTTATAGTTTAATTTGAGAATGCGACTGCAGCGCACCATGTTTGGTCTTATCGTAATAAGTTGGTCTGGACAGCTGTTGGAGGTTGCTCGGTCATGTTTCCGCTATGGTGCCGTACACCATTATAAGTCTTCTAATGATATTACAATATTTATTTGGATGAAGTTTTTCATATGTAAGTGTTTTAAACATTTTCCACATCTTCACTTCAATGGTTGATGTTATCACTTTTTTCCTACTTTTATCTTTCTTTTTATAAATTAATACATTATTTAAATTTTCCTTTTATTTTATGTTTTCCTGAAGCATTCTTTTCTCAAACTTTTTTTCTATTTGTTTTTTAATCTTTATATGCTATGGGTGAATTTATATTTTTCTTTCATTTTTTCTCAGTTGTATTCATTATTTTTTGGGGCAAATTTCAAAATAAAATCACAGGATAAATATTGGGCACACCTGCATTGTGCTACAATGGACTATATATATTTAATGTATGTAATTTCTGTGATATATATAATAAATTGTTCACATTTTTTAACATCTGTGTATGATTTTTAGGAGTGATCAATTCCATTTATTTTAAATTTTGCATTTTTGAAATCCATAGCGCTTATTGTGTTTTTTTTAGTTTTTCTTTTGGAAATATTTGATTTCTTAATGAATTCATGTTAATTTTTTTAACATACATTTTACAGTGTTAATTGTGTCAAGTATTAAAAAAATTATCATGTTTTTGTTTTTTTAGAAATATTTTTTATTTTAATTTTTTTTTTTAAGGAGGCAAGTGCCTTGTTAACAATTCCATTATCTGCAATATGTCGTCATGGCCAGTGAGTCGCCCATCACTTGTGCATGTCATTGTTTTTAACATGGCCTGTGACTGTGCATGACTCAAATGTGCTTCAAATCAGCATAACGGCTCTACCTTTCTTTAAATGGATTTGCTTTCATTAAAAAAACTTTTTCAATTATTTCTCCTTGTTAAAGTCATTACATTTTTCATGGCGAGAAGAAGATATACATGTTCCGGGTGTTTTGCTCAAGCGTTATTTGCTGCAGTCAGGCAAATGATCGTGCACTTTAACCACTTGCATTGTCTGACCTAACTGATTTTTAAGGAATGTGAGTTTCTCATCAAATTTCCTCTCATGGTTTACTTTCCTTGTGTCCAGAGTACCTGTACACAGAAAACTGATACTGCATTCTCATACCAAATTGCATCTCAGTTAGTAGCACAACTGATGCTTGTCATCAGTGGCCTTGTGCTGTGTTGTCCTTATAAGTTAGGTCTCCTGTTGGGGTTGCATGAGATACAAGTAAAGGTACAGCAACACACAGACTTTCTTAGATATATGCTACAGTACAATCATGACATATTGTTATCCAGTATTATGGGTGTCTTTCATAGATTCACATGCCTGAATCATTCCCCGTCGTCGAGACAGGAGTCTCCGGTACATAGAAAAGTAATGTCTTATAGACATACATAGAGAACAGTAGGCCTAAAGGCCTCACCTTAGTAACATATCCATGTCCTTTTGTAAAAAGGACCAAACTCTAGAGAAGAGCCAATCAGCTATCACCTCCCTCTAGAACCTTCCTGGCAGGAGCCTCAGTTCCTCAGATTTTCTACCGCACGTTGTGCTAAGGGAGTCTCCTCTGAGCTCTGCTCAGATTCTGTGTTTTTTCACTCCATTAAATGACTTTGTTGTCAAGGATTCTTTTCTACTATGGATTATCTTCAAATACATTCTTTAAAGAAGGTCTGGTACAGGCCAAAGACTACAAGGTATGTCGCACTTTCTCAAGTAAGTTTTTGAGAGGTTGTGAAGGGTGATTTTTAATATGGTGTCAAACACTAAGACCAGAAAGGAGGTTTTTTATTTTCTCCAGTGACCGTGATGAGGCGTTATCCTCAACGTCTAGGAGACCTCAAAAGAGAAGAGAATCTCCTCAGACTCATTCCTCAGGGGAACATCCTGAGAAGGCCCTCAAAAAGACCACTCATGGGTCTTCTGGGCGCAGTTCTTAAAAATCTCCTCACTCTGTGGATAAGGAGAGTAAAGGACTTGCTTTTGGAGAAAAATCATGTAAAAAAGGCGACTTCTGAGCCGTCAAAATCACCTCCTCTGGTCATAGGACCCTTCAGGAAGGCGTCTTCTATTCCTCCTGAGGTAAAGACTAAGAAGCCAACATCGTCAACAGGATCGTCGACAAAGAAACCATCATCATTGCCTATTACAGCCTCTTCGTCTACGATGGCCTCGTCTACGATGGCCTCGTCTACGATGGCCTCGTCTACGATGGCCTCATCTACGATGGCCTCGTCTACGATGGCCTCGTCTACGATGGCCTCGTCTACGATGGCCTCGTCTACGATGGCTCGTCTACGATGGCTCGTCTACGAAGGCTCGTCTACGACGGCTCGTCTACGACGGCTCGTCGACGATGGCTCGTCGACGATGGCTCGTCGACGACGGCTCGTCGACGATGGCCTGTTTACAGCGTCGACGACGGCCTCATCTACGATGGCCTCATCTACGATGGCCTCGTCTACGATGGCCTCGTCTACGATGGCCTCGTCTACGATGGCCTCGTCTACGACGGCTCGTCTACGACGGCTCGTCGACGATGGCTCGTCTACGACGGTTCGTCGACGATGGCTCGTCGACGACGGCTCGTCGACGATGGCCTGTTTACAGCGTCGACGACGGCCTGTTTACAGCGTCGACGACGGCCTCATCTACGACGGCCTCATCTACGATGGCTCATCTACAATGGCTCATCTACAATGGCTCGTCTACGACGGCTCGTCTACGACTGCTCCTCGACGACGACGGCCTCGTCTATGACTGCTCGTCTATGACGGCCTGTTTACGGCGTCGGCGATGGCCTAGTCTACGATGGCCTAGTCTACGATGGCCTCGTCTACGATGGCCTCGTCTACGATGGCCTAGTCTACGATGGCCTCGTCTACGATGGCCTCGTCTATGACTGCGTCGTCGACGACGGCCTCGTCTATGACTGCTCGTCTACGACGGCCTGTCTATGGCGTCGACGATGGCCTCGTCTACGATGGCCTCATCTACGATGGCCTCATCTACGAGGGCTTGTCTTCGATGGCTCATCTACGACGGCATCGTCATTGACGGCCTCGTCTATGACTGCTCGTCTACGACGGCCTGTCTACGGCGTCGATGATGGCCTAGTCTACCATGGCCTCGTCTACCATGGCCTCGTCTACCATGGCCTCGTCTACCATGGCCTCGTCTACCATGGCCTCGTCTACCATGGCCTCGTCTACCATGGCCTCGTCTACCATGGCCTCGTCTACCATGGCCTCGTCTACCATGGCCTCGTCTACCATGGCCTCATCTACGATTGCTCCTCTACGATGGCTCCTCATCGACGGCCTCGTCTATGACGGATCGTCTATGATGTCGCCTACGACGGCCTCGTCTATGACTGCTAGTCTACGACGGCATAGTCTATGACGCCGATCTCATCGGCGAACCCGTCGACGAGGGAAATTCTGACAATTTGGGAATCTCTTATAATGTGGTAGAGAGGGCTGCTCAACGTTTTAAGATCTCAATGGTCTCAAGAACCGGTCTGCTTCTTGTATGACTTCACAGAACCTCTCAAGAAGGCAGTAAGGTCAATACCGATTATCGATTACCTATAGTCAGAAGGGGTAAAGGTCATGCAGAACCCCTCCTCTGTATCACCAGTGATCCCTCAGTTGGACAAGAAGTATAGGGCGCCAGATACAGCACCCGCGTGTTTAACAGGGCATCCTAAGCCGGACTCCGTGGTGACACAGGCGGCCTAGAAGACCTCCAGGAATCCTTCGGCCCCTTTGTCGCTTCCTCCTGGTAAGGAGGTAAGAAGAGTGGACAACATTGGGAACAGGTTTTCCTCAATATCGGCAATGACTGTAAAGGCCGCGAACGCCCTAGCGCTCTTGGGACGCTATAATAGGCAATTGTGGGCACACATAGCCCTTAGCTGTCGGAATTGCCCGATTCATCCAAAGAGGAAGTAAAGAGGATTCTGCTAGATGATGAAGCATCGACGTCAGAAACTATAGACTGCGTGATGGATATCGCTATGACAGGGTTCCGCCAGTTGGCTGGAGCAGCAGTCTTGTGGCTCCAAGGATGGCTAAAGGCAACCTCTTTCCGTCCTGAGGTGCAAACAAAGATTTTGGGCATGCCATATGTTAGCCAGTTACTATTTGGCACGAAAAATTGATGAAGCAGACACTGCGAGACCTTTGGGCACTCTACAGTATAAGAACCAGTCCTGTTGTAGAAATAGAGGAAGAGGACAGTCTTCCTACAGAGGAAATTATTAATACAGGTCTTCCTGCTCTTCAGGCCAGAGTAGACCGCAATATCAACAGCGCCAACAACAGCAAAACAAGCAATCCTCTTTTGGGAGGTCGTCCTTTCAAGGTACAGGACAGCGGAAATAACAAAAATCTATGGCTGCTTCTATGAGAGATCTTGATTATGCTGCAGAAAGGAGCAATAGAGAGAGTACCTCCATCTCAGAAGGGAAAAGGGTTTTATTCTTGCTTCTTTTGATCCAGAAAAAAGACAAGAAGTGGAGACCAATCTTGGACCTTAGGGCCCTCAACAAATTCCTAAGAAGTAGTCGTTTCGCATGGTAACGATCCAGGAGGTCTTGCAACTACTGTAACAGCATGATTTTAGGGCGTCCTTAGACATACAGGACGCTTACTTCCATATCCCAATTCACAGGAATCACAAAAGGTACTTGCGATTTGCAATAGCGGGCAGACACATGGAGTTTTGCGTTCTGCCCTTCGGGCTCAAGTCTGCACCGCGCATATTCACGAAATGTCGTACCCCGGTGGTGGCATATCTCAGACAGTGCCATCACCAAGTCTTTCCGTATCTGGATGACTGGCTGGTCAGGACTCCATCCTTAAAAGACGCGTCCAGGTCTTCCAACGCCTGTTTAAAGCTTTTCGATTGCTAGGGTCTCACCCTCAATCAGGAAAATCGGTCCTACAACCTTCTCAGTGCATCAGTTTCCTAGGTGCAACCCTGGACACACGGTCAGCAAAAGCTTTCCCAACCAGAGAGAGGATGTACAAGCCCCTTGCACTAGCTGCTATTGTAGCCTCGAAGAAAGTCTTGACAGTCCGTCACTTCAAATCCCTCCTGGGGATGTCAGCGTGTATCCTCCTGATTCCTCACTGTCGACTACGAATGAGGAATCTACAGGAGGCGCTCTTGAAGCAGTGGGTCCAATGCACAGGGTCATTCGACGACCACATAAAAGTGAATCCTCAGATGGTCGGAGCCCTGCAATGGTGGATGTCATCTCAAAACCTCTCTCAAGGCTTGTCATTCCTGCTTCCGGCTGCTCCTCATGTTGTCACAACAGGCGCCTCCTTGGAAGGCTGGGGAGCTTTTCTGCAAGAGCTACAGATAAGCGGGTAGTGGTCTCCTATGGAGAAGAAACTACATATCAATCTGCTCGAACTGCGGGCAGTCTTCCTGGCCCTTCAAGCTTTCCTGCCAAGAATGAAACATTCCCTGGTGCTCATCCGGACAGACAACACCACGACTAAGCACTACCTCAACAAAGAGGGAGGGACACGCTCGCTGACACACTATCGCGAGTTGCAAAAAATAATCTGGAATTGGCTCATACTCCACAATATAACCCTAAGAGCGGAATATGTCCCAGGCACGGACAATGTGCTCTCCGACTTGTTGAGCAGGCAGGAAACATCGTCACACGAGTGGGAGCTAGATCAACAAATTATCGACCAGATCTTCTCCAGATGGGGCACGCCGCAAATTGATCTATTTGCGACGACAATGGACACCAAATGCCCACACTTCGCAAGTTGGCATCCCCAGTCAGGGACTCTAGGGAATGCATCTTCCAACGCATGGCGCAACGTCGTTGCGTACGCCTTTCCGCCATTCCCGATGCTTCCCAGAGTCCTCAGGAAAATTTAGGTGGAGCCTTGTACTCTAATTTTAATAGCCCCAACTTGGCCGAGGCAACATTGGTTCACAGAGCTCCACCGTCTATCCCTGGAGCCGCCGGTCCACCTGCGGCAGTATCTATCTCTGCTTACAATGAACAACAATAAAGTTCAACATCTGGATCTGAGGTCTCTCAGGTTAGTCGCCTGGCTCCTGAGTTCAGAGAGTTCCACAATCTGAATATTCCACAAGACTGTAGACATTCTTGCCAGAGCAAGGGTGGATAGCACGACCAAGACGTATTCCCTGAAATGGAAGCGCTTTTGTGTTTGGTGTGCAGATCACGGGATTCGGCCTTTCTCCACATCACCGGAGCAAATATTACCTTATCTATTACATCTGGCACAGTCGGGCCTAGCCCACTCCTCCATTAAAGTACACTTAGCAGCAATATCTCGTTATAAAGAACTTCAACGAGTCCATCGCTCTGGTCAAGCGGGTTGATTAAGCAATTTCTAAAACTATTATACAGATCTTTCCCGCCAGTAAGGATGTTGCCACCTGCCTGGCATCTCAATGTGGTTCTTAACCAGCTCATGAAACATCCGTTCAAACCAGTACACAGAGCTGACCTAAAGTATGCCTCGTGGAAATCAGCACTCCTCCTGACGCTCACATCTGCAAGGGGGGTCAGTGAGCTACAGGCGTTTTCAATCCAGGATCTTTTTCTACAGTTTAATAACGACAGAGCAATCCTGAGAACCAATCCTAGGTTTATCTCAAATGTCCCGTTGGACTTCCACCTAAATGAACCTGTGGTTCTGCGTTCCTTCTTTCCGAACCCAAGCACGGCAGCTGAGAGATCGCTGCTTTCTTTGGATCTCAAGCGATGCTTGAAGTTTACACTGACAAAACGAAAACATTCAGGAAATCTAACCAGCTATTCATAGCTTACAGCAGACCTAGAAAATGTCTACCGCTTGCCAAGCAGAGCATCTCTAGATGGATTTCTGCAGCCATTGCTTTCTGTCATGACCAAGCTAGACAGCCATTGCATTCCAAAGTGAGAGCGCACTCCACGAGAGCCATGTCCACTTCTTTAGCTCTCTTTGCAGGGGTGCCAGTCATTGACATTTGCAGGGCGGCAACATGGAAGTCGCCGCATACCTTCACTAGGCACTACTGCCTGGATATGGAGCTGATGAATGATGCAGCAGTGAGACAATCAGTGTTACGCCATCTTTTCAGTAAGGTGAGCCTTCCTCCGTCCCTCCATCCTACTCTGGTGTGCACATTTCTTTAGTAATACTTATTGTGGAGGTCTAATGATGGTTCATGCTCGCATGATGTGTCCTATCTAAGGACTTGTATATGCTGTTCCATCAGAAATGTGCAGTCTGCATTGCTTGCTACTCTGATTCAGGCATGTGAATCTATGAAAGACACCCATAATACTGGATAAGAAATGCGTTACTTACCTGTAACTGCAGTTATCCAGTATTGGTGTCTTTCATAGATTCACATGCAACCCTCCCGCCTCCCCTGGAAGGACTCACCTAACTCTCTCAGTGTCACGCCTACTTAGCTTAGTGCGTACGAAAATCTGAGGAACTGAGGCTCCTGCCAGGAAGGTTCTAGAGGGAGGTGATAGCTGATTGGCTCTTCTCTAGAGTTTGGTCCTTTTTACAAAAGGACATGGATATGTTACTAAGGTGAGGCCTTTAGGCCTACTGTTCTCTATGTATGTCTATAAGACATTACTTTTCTATGTACCGGAGACTCCTGTCTCGACGACTGGGAATGATTCAGGCATGTGAATCTATGAAAGACACCAATACTGGATAACTGCAGTTACAGGTAAGTAACGCATTTCTTTTTCAGAATAGATTTGATACATTAAATGTTGCTATTCATAAATATTGTGTATGCAATCTTTTCACTAAAATGTAAGGGGTGCAAGATTATCCTAATCAATAATATTTGTTTGAAGGCAAATAATACAGTTGTTAGTATTTTTTAATTTATTACTATATTTCAATGATATATCCAACTCAAGAATATTCAAATTTAATTTTTTGATACTTATCAAATTTGCTATCATATTTTATATGTTATATAATGTTTGGTTAATTTACATCTCTGTTATTCCTATTTTTATAATGGTAATTATTTACTTAATTAAAATGTATAAAAAAAATTCAATACCCCATTATTTTTTCCTTTGGCGAAGCATTTATGGTTTTATTTAAATAAATGCAATTTCGGAATTAAGCAATTAAAATATAATATATTAAAAATATAACTAATAATTGTTGCTTCTATAATTCACTGTCTTTTCGGATTTAAGCTTATGGAGCAGCATATAGTTTGTTGGTGTATAGACTGCGGCGGTACGTTCAAAGCCATTAACATTGCGGCGGATGTTTCTGCAAGCAGCAACGTTGCAATGTCAAAATGACCATGTCCTGCATTTCCCTGCACTGTGTTGCAGGCACTGTACAGTCCCTGCCACCTGTTACCCACACCCCTCCAACAAATCACTGCCAGAATTTCTTCGTACTAAATGTCGACCTACAGAAAAATCGCCGCAGGAATATCTAAGTTAACAAGATTGAAATCCTATCTACAACATGTTAAGTACAAAAATATTGAAAAAAACAACCATTTAAAAAATATATTCTTTTTTTAATTAAAAAAAGTGTTAAATACATCAAATAATATTTATAAACCATAATAACATACTTAAAAATATTTGATAATATTTTAAATTAACAATTAATACATATACCATAATGTAGCATTAATTAAACATATACATAACATATTTAATATTTACTTCTTTGATAATAACTTTGACAACTTATTTTAATAACCCTTACATTAGTTAAAAATATTACAAATTACATATACATCTAAACATAAAACGATAACATAAATAAAAAGTACTTAATTTGATTTAATACATGTAAATTTACTTTCAATAATTTCTACTTTAGTATTATACTAAATTATCAAAAATATTAATACAAATTTGAAATAGCTAAATAATTTGAAAAACTATTCAATTTCCCCCAAAAAATACTCTAATTATAACATTTGTTGCTACAGTAGGTAAAGCGTTGGATAGCGTAGGGGTACTAATTACTACTCCAACTCCAGAGGTGGCAACATTAGATAAAGTGTTGGAATTTGTTGTGGGTAAAACTTAATATTCCAAATCCAAAGGTTTGAACAGTAGGGAAAGCGTTGGATAGCGTAGGGGTAAAAATTACTATTCCAACTCCAGATGGGTCAGCGGTATTGAAAGCGTTTTATAGCGTAGGGGTAAAAATTACTGTTCCAACTCCAGAGGGTGGAACAGTAGGGAAAAATTAGGATAGCGTAGGGGTAAAATTTTTTATTCCTAATCCAGAGGGTGCAACAGTAGGGAAATCGTTGGTTAACGTAGGAGTAAAAATTACTATTTTAACTTCAAAGAGTTCTACATTAGGGCAAGCGTTGGACAGCATAGAGGTACAAATTACTCTTCCAACTCCAGAGGGTGCAACTGTAGGTAAAACTATGAATATCGTAAGGTTTAAAATAACTATTCCAACTCCAGGTACTGAAACAGTAAGGAAACGTTGGATAGCATAGAATTTAAATATAACATACTTATAAATAAATGTTATATTTAAAATAAAGAATTATTACATTTTTAAGTACTTCAACATTTTTTACAAAAAGCCATTACAATTGAAAAATTAATTGACAATAAATTAACAATAAATACAAATGAATATTAATTAACAAATATTTTTCAATAAATCTTAAACATTAAAATATTTTTCATTACAAATAAAATATTATTTAAAATTAAATAACACTTAAAAAAAATTTAAACAATAACATTTATTATCATACCCAAAAATACTTTTCATAACACTTTAATTACCAAATAATGAAAAATAATTTCCAAATCATAACAATAAATTACCAATTAAAATATGAATTCCCTATCATCTATATTATCTACCAATTAAAAAAATTAATTACCAAATTAAAAATTACCAATTGAAAACATGAATTACCAATTACATTTTTTTATTAACATTTAAAAACCTTATTTACAGATTAAAAAAATTAATTATTAATTGAAATAATGAATTGCCAATTCATATTTAATTATACATTACATCTTTATCCATACTAATAAATACATTTAAATCATTAATTAATTACAATTAAATTACTTCCCACCCAATTCCGCGATAAACCCACAACCCGCTACAGAAATAACAACAAACATTATTTACAATTAATTTGTAATTTCTAAACATTAATAATTAATTTAGTACATTTAAATTACTTCCCACCCTATTAACCTATAAACCCACAACCCCGCTCCGGTACTAAAACATAATTTATTTCTAAATCTAATTATTAAAGAATATAGAAATATTGTACTTATAAATAAACACATTTAAAAAAAAATTACCAAAACTTAATACACATACATAATATACATTACAATAATACAAATATCTATATTATTAACTTTGATATTACTTACATGGATATTAAAAAAATCGATATTACTTACCTTAGGGTCAATATTTTGTCCAAAGATATGTTTGTCCTCAATATTTTATTTCTTTTTATATTTCCAACTCAATAGTTTTTGTAGGTGGATATATAAAATTCGATATTTACACTGTGCACCCCTCCAACATATTGGTGGCCCGCAATGGGCCCTCTGGACCAGTCTCTGCAATCCTTTCAATGGGGGTTCCAATGAAGATGAAATGCTCGCGTACTGTGGCATCATAATTTATGTTGTCATACGCTGCTCCATTACCAACTATTTTTTTTGTTGTCCTGCACTGCCACTTGTTAAGTCTGAGGACTTTTACTGGTGAAAAAATGGTGTTTGTCATTTACCACTGCTGTGGTTATCACAGCAATGACAATGTGACTGGCAGGTTTCCGTTGCTCATTTGCAGACTGATTTCAGGCGCAGGTCCGGTGAATCCCACCAACAGCCGGTGACGGACATCCTTCCGACATCCTACTAGACCCCCACGTTAATGCTGACTGGTTACTGTTGTGCAGCTGTATGTCATGTGGATTAAAATATTTTTTATTAAATAAATATTATTTGTTGTTCATTAATATTAATTGCAGATTTACGTTTATTTTGTAATACTAAATGTTAATTCAGCTGTCTTAGCGATTTCTATTTTAAAAGCCTGTCAATTGCTGTCATTTTAAAACTTAAATAGAATGTTAATCTATAATACATAATGAAAAATTAAACATTAAAGATTTATATGTACTTCAGATAATATTTGTTTGATATCATTAGCGTGACTTTTGTTATATATATATATGAACAGTAAGATAATTTTCCACATTGTAAGTTTGCGTGACTGTCTCTCCACCGTCCACCAATGGATGAGCGACTCTGACCTAAAGCTCAACGGGTCAAAAACAGAGATCCTGCTCCTTGGCCACAAAACCTTGAGTCTCCCACCTGACATCTGGCCCGCCTGTATGGGTGACCCCCCCTCCCCCAAAACAGAGGTCAAGAGTCTGGGAGTGTGGTTGGAGACAGACCTCACCTTCAGAACTCAGGCGAGGAAAACTGCCGGCATCTGCTACGGGCTTCTGAGATCATGCAGAAAGGTACTTCCCCTACTACCATTCCAGTCTCGTCTCCTGCTAATTCAAGGTCTAGTGCTAGCAAGGCTAGACTACAGCAACGCTATTTACCTCGGTGCGCCGGAAGCCACCTACCAGATCTTACAAAAAACCCAAAATGCCGCAGCCCGCCTGCTCACAAACACCCCATCAAGAACATCGGCCAAACCAGCGTTGAGAAAACTTCATTGGCTCCCTGTGAGGGAGAGAGTCGCATTCAAGGCCCTCTGCCTAGCCCACAAGACCCTGCACAATGCCGGCCCCCCCATTCTGAGCACGTGGATCACCCCTTACAGACCACCGAGAGCGCTCCGGTCTGAACAGGGAAACCTTATCGTTGTCCCTAGGGTGAAGAAAGCCCGCTTTGGCGGTCGCAGATTCTCGGTAAACACGGCCAGAAAATGGAACGCTCTTCCCCCGAGCCTTAGAGCGGAACCTAACCTCCTAAGATTTAGGAAGTCCCTCAAAACCCTCCTCTTTCCTCGATCTACTTGAAGTTTCCCTTGCCCCCCCCCTGTAGGAGTACGAGGTTTCAGCGCTGGGATACTCGAGGGTGACTACGCGCTCTATAAAAACCTAAAATAAATAAATAAATAAATTAATTTTACATATTTTTCAACTTACATATTTTAAAATATCACATATCATTATTTTAATCATATATATTAATATTTGGTATCATTTATTATTCTATTACTTTTTTATATGTATTTCAATAATTACAAATAGAATGTTAAATTATTATTTTGTATTCACTTTTTATTTATATTCATTTATAAAACATGTACTAATTATCTTATTTTAATACTTTAGTAAAGGTATTTGTACTCGAATATCTGTTACTAAAGCGTATACATTTTCTGATGTAATAGTACATTTATCAATAGTCTTTTTAAGTTTTCCAACTTTCATATGTTATGGTAAAGATTTTTTTCCTTTTGTTTTGTTTTTTGAATGTAACTAACATTAGCACGGATAAAAAAGTTTAGGATAATGATTGCATTTGGAAGACTGTTTTAACGCCATTGCTGCAAGAATGTGATCGACTCACAATTAGTCAGTACTCCCACCCACCTATTTTGTGAACCGACTGCCTTTGAATCATGTGCAAACCTGTCTATTTTATAAACATGTGTGTTTTAGCCTGGAAAAGGTCCGCATCACAAGCTTTCATCCGAACAGGTGTGTTTTTTAAAACATCCCTACAGCCCATGCTACTCACAGCCTGCAAGTATGTCCATGTGGTACACCAATTGAGGATTCCACCATTGAGTATGTATATGGTTGTTAGAAACTCTGATCGTGACCCGAACAAACAAAATTACTACCAGCTTTATAAATGTAGAAAAAGCTGTATGAAATGCATGGCTGAACGTTGCACCGTAATCCATTGTGGTTGAATGCAAAACGATCGACAACCGTGGTCCTTACGGATATTGAAATCTGTTGCTCGTTTGATGCTTTTTCCTATCCCATCTCACCAAATGCAGCCTGATGTGGATCTGTCTGACTGCTTCAACACATCTCTGTACTAAATACACCCACGGTACTATAGATATTTCTATTGGCCCCATTGTATTCAAAGTTAAAAAAATGATGTCAATGCTGGTTTTTAAATTTTATTATTTTTGATATCACTTTAAATATTTTTTCTTCACATTATATTTTAATTACTTAGTCTCAATGTATGTATTTATAAACACATTTTTAGTGATATTTAGAATTTATTTAAGTGTTTTATTTTCTTTAAATTATAATCCAATGTTTGTAATAATCCACTTAATGTAATATTAAGCAAGAAACGTTAACCTTATGCAAAACAATTATTTCACTGTTCTTGCACTTATTACTGTTGCAACACTACATTTTACCTCTACATCAAATAACACTTTTCATAATGTTTACGCTGCTTGGAATTGCAAAACTTAATTTCACCCATCCACAATCCTACTTTCCCACTAACGTACTTTTGTCTGTATGGTTTATCCTACAATTTACATTTTTCAGTTTTCAAATTTTGCTCTCAATAATATTGTATTTATCCAGATTATACCATGTAATAATTAAAAATGTTTATACTATATAATCGAAATCTTTCATGGTATATGATTATGTGTCTTATTACAGACAACTTGCAAATATAGAAGTTTTTAAATACATGAAAAAAAAATTCATCGCATGTTTTGTAGGAGTTAATAATTTTTTTTTTTAACAAAACACATCTTTCATTTTTATAATTTTTAGAATATTGGAGATGTATGTGGGACAGTCGGACAATGTCAATGGATAACATTTTCCTTATTGTATTAAATATATTTCTGCTTTGCTTTCTCTAACTAAATGACAAAATATATGTATATAAATATATATATAGACATACATGTATATCTATATATATATATATATATATATATATATATATATTCATATACATATATAGGTACAGTTATATATTTTACTAGATATTTAGAAGGATTTGTGTGTGTTTTAATTTTTAGACGAAATCATAATTTTTTTAAATCTAAAAAAAATGTTTTTCAATTGGCTGTGTTACTACAATTGTGTTATCATTTGACTTATTTAAATTTTACTGTTGATTTTCATTTTACAACATTTTTTAATAAATACTTTTGGTAAAAACATAAAATTTTACTTCAAACATCCCTTAATGTATATCACTAGTATATCATTATTAAGTGTAACATATTCTTTGTTTCTTAATATTGCAAGATGACGATATTTTGCTGTTTAACATTTCTTATGTAAACTCTACCTTACCAAGCTGTCTCACTGACACTAAAAAGTAGTCAATGTGGAAATGTGTGCCATGGATCCATAAGGTCAAAGTGTACTCTTGGGTCACCATTAGGATGCCGGGCGGGCTTTGCCCGCCCAACACCCTTGCGGAAGACGTGACCGCCCGCCTTAAGGGTGTGTGTCTCTAAGTCAGCATTAGGATGCACCCACCACAGAGACGGGCGCATCCCCCATTTTTAACATTGTGGTGGGCGGTGCTCCCTTCACCGCCCGCCACAATGTTAAAAATGAGTGCACGCATTTGCATAAACAAAGTGGCATGCACCGCGCGGTGCCTGTTGCTTGGTTTAGTCAAATGCTGGGTGGAACCACATGTACCCCCGTGTGCACACCCCACCCCTCCCTTACTCTGGGGGCCTGCAGTGGGCCCCCAGAGTGAACACCACATGCCTTTCTGTGCCGGCAACGCCTCCACGGAAAGGCATCCATTTTTGCACATTGTAATATGGCAAGGCGACCGGGGTGGAAAAGCGGCGGACGGTTTTTCTGTTCGCCGCGGTCCCCCCGCCATACTAATATGGCGGGGGGAATTCGGGAATGGATGTCGGGCGGATTGCCTACGCCAGCCTGGCGGTGGCTACCGCCAGCCTGGCGGAGGCAATACGCCCGACATCGTAATGGGCCCACAAGTTTTTCGTATGCAATCCATACAGATCTGCAGATAAATTTTACAACTCATCCATTCAGATTTTGTATTCTGACATCCTTACTGACTTGGTATGTCCACCAGTTAAAAATGTTTTTTGACACTTCATGGGCTCTGTTAAGTCCACTCTACATATTGTCATTTTGTCAAATGTAAGATTTTCCCACTATAGGCATTTGTGTTGTTGTTGCAAACACAGGCTCCCATCATACTGAATGGCATTCCTCCTGAACAGTTTTTGGAAGCATAGTATTCAGTCAGATTCAACTGTTGAACTCTAGTTTGTAAAATACCAAATAAAAAATGTTTTGGGCCGCAATATTGCTGACTGACATTTTAATGATCTCATTATTGTTTTGGCTAATAGGTCTTTCGAAAAATATTTTTAAAATAAATTTTTATTTAAAGATGTCAAAATACTTAGGGTGTCCACCAGTCATCCTAATGAGGCCCTATCGGTATGCTGGAACGCCCGCCATAAGGGCGGGGTCCCGTTGAGGGAATTGGGATATCCTTCATTGTTAGCATTGTGGCGGGCGATGCACTCTGCACCGGCCGCCACAATGCTAAAAATGCTTTCTCGCATTTGCATATACAAAGCGGCATCCTTCATTGTTAGCATTGTGGCGGGCGATGCACTCTGCACCGGCCGCCACAATGCTAAAAATGCTTTCTCGCATTTGCATATACAAAGCGGCATGCACCGAGCGGTGCCTGCCGCTTTGTACATGCAAATAAAGGGTGGTACCATAGGTACCCCTGTGCACCCCCACCTCGGCCTTCACCAGGGGGGCCCGTAGCAAAGACTGCCTGCCTTTCCGTGGCGGCATCGCCGCCGCGGAAAGGCACCTATTCACACGCATCCAAATATGGCTGGCGGTGTCTGATAGACACCGCCACCCTATGAACCCTTTTCGGCCCCGGACGCAAGGCGACGAGGGCGGAAAAGTGGCGGGCGGTGTTTGCCTCCACTGCGGCTGGCATTTATGTCTGGCGGATCACCACCGCCACCATGGCGTTGGCGATCCGCCCGACATCGTAATAGACCCCTTAGTGTTAATTTTTTATAATTTCTTTTATTATTTATGGAACACAGATATAATTAATACATTTATGATATTCTAATTTAGACATTGCAAACAACTTAAATTGAACAATTAGTTGTTTTTTCAAATGTTTAATGATTTATTTTTTGGCTTTTAACCCTACTAAGGGGCCCATTATGATGTCGGGCGGATTGCCTCCGCCAGGCTGGCGGTGGCCACCGCCGGCCTGGCGGAGGCAATCCGCCCGACACCAATGCCTGGATCGCCCCCGCCATATTAGGATGGCGGGGGACAGCGGCGGACGGAAAGACCGTCCGCCGCTTTACCGCCGCGAAGGCGACCGCGGCGGTGATGGAATAATATGGTGGCGGTGTCCAATGGACACCGCCAGCCATATTACGATGGCTGAAATCAGGGGCCTTTCCGTGACGGCAATGCGGCCACGGAAAGGCAGGCGGTGATTGATGCGGGGGCCCCCTGTGGGCCCCCAGAGTGACGGCCAAAGGGGAGTGGCACACGGGGAGGGTATCTGTGGTACCCCCCTGCATTTGCATAATCGCAGCGGCAGGCACCGCGCGGTGCCTGCCGCTGCGATTATGCAAATGCGTGCATTTGTTTTTGACATTGTGGCGGGCGGTGCAGTGAGCACCGCCCGCCACAATGTTAACTTGAGGAATGCGCCCGCCACTGTGGCGGGCGCATCCTAATGCCAATGTCGGGACCCCCGCCCTTTAGGCGGGCGGTCCCGATCTCCGTTTGGGTGGCGGGCGGACAAAGTCCACCGCCATCCTAATGGACCCCTAAGTATAGATAACAAAATTACATTTTTTTGAACAAACGGAATAGGATAAATATATTTATTATTTTAATTAATTACAAAAATTTGAAGAAAAAAAATTGCCGGAATGTTGGGTTACAACTGGATTTGCATGGGAAGTAATTACTAAAAATATTAAAATTTAATGAACAATATTTTCATTATTACTGTATGCAACATTCCTGATCAGCAAAATTAAAATGAATTAACACATTTTCAAAAATCTATTTAATTGAAAAAAATATAAGATTAATTATTTAAAAATAGAGCAGAAAACTTTGAGAATCAATTTATAATTGTATACTTGGTATTTAATATTTTTAATAATCATGTTCGGTTTATATAGTTCTAAACATATTCCTACACAACATTATGATTATTTTTAAAGCAAAAACATAAAATCTGAAGGAAAAAAAATGTAGACAGATATCTGATTACAAAATCAATAATTTCTTATCTTAAAAATAAATAACTTCACACAATATTATTTTACAAATAGATCAATACACACTTACAGCCGGGATTTCACTGTTCTGAATTGCTTACAACCCAAACCGTATCAGTATCCTAAATGGTCATCCAAATGGCGGTCCTTCCACACACTCAATTAGGAGGTGACCACACACGGCGTGTTTCACAAAACTCCCAAATATGTTAGAGAACTTAAGCTAAGTCATGAAATACTCTGTAGCACAAACTCTTCCAGAGAAATGTGATGTTGTTTAACAAAATGCACTATGGAGATAGTGGGGATTACAGCCCATCGTTGGAGACAAGTATGTCCAGTGTTACCTCATCTTGATGAGTGGTTCTTTAATGTCTTCTCATCCATAGCAGTCATCAACCCCTTTACTACAGCGAACCACCTGCATTTGCTATGGTTCATTTAAAACTCATTGAAGTCACATCTCTTTCTCACTCATATGCTAACTTTCATCGTATCAGTTTTACTATACAGGCCCCCTCGGAGCATGCCCTCATTCCCATTTTCTTTGTGCGACCAGCTGGCCACTTTAGTCACCAACCATACTAAGATTTTACTTATCGGGGATTTCAACTATTGGCTTAACAGCACTTCTGGCGGCCCACTGGCAAGTGAGCTTATGGATCTTCTCACAGGGCTCAACTTCTGCCACCATATTAATTCTCCTACCCACATTAAAGGGCACACGCTGGATCAGATTTGGAGTGCCAATCTCAGCATCTCGCCCCCCACTATCTCTCCATGGATATGGTCTGATCATTTCCTGGTTAAATTTCACATTTCTGTCCCTAACCAACTGGTAAACCCAGATACTAGAGAAGGCTTTATTAGGAAATGGGGCTCTCTTGACCTGCCAGCCTTTCTGGAGAGCCTGAAGAACTCAGTCCCGGCGTGCAATCCTGACCTTAACCATTCTGTAGCCAACATCTCTGAATGGCTTACTAAAGCTAGTGATATACATGCCCCTTTGAAGAAACTGAGGACCATGTGTCCATCTGACGAGCACAAATGGTTCTCTCCAGACCTCAGGAAAAAAAAAATTGTCCGCAAGAAAGAACGCGAGTGAAGAAGGGACTATGACCCTCTCAGAAAAACTGACTATGTAGTTGCCCGCTCTGCTTATATGAAAGCCATTCTCCTAGCAAAAACAGAATTCTTCTCTAATGCAATAGAAATGTCCAATAACCAATCTAAGGACATTTTTTCGATCGTAGATAAACTATCGAACCCTGCTAGAACTCAGCCTAAACCCACAATCACTCAAGAATTCTGCAATACCCTCAACCAGTATTTTCTGGACAAAATTACACTTATAAGGTCCAGTATCCCACCCACTTGTCCTGTGTCCCCTGACTCTACTCATACTCCCAACAAATTCTCCCTTGACCGCTTTCCTTTGTTGGATGTCCCGTCCTTGTGTGTCCTCACGGCAAGAATTAAGTCGGGATCTCCACGAGACTGCTGCCCCCCCTCATGTCCTAAGAAATGTCATCACTGACTTTCCTCTTCCCATATTGGCCCTCCTTAATTCTTCAATAAATCAAGGTGTAGTACCGATCTCTTTTAAGGAGGCAGTGGTAATGCCTTTGCAAAAGAAATCAGGCATGGAACCCACTACCCTATCTAATTACAGGCCAATTTCTTTGCTGCCTTATTTAGCTAAAGTACTTGAAGCCCATGTTACATCTCATTTGTCTAGCTTCATTGAACAGTCTGACATCCTGGACCCCGCACAAGCCGGTTTTCGCCCGGCGCATTCGACTGAGGCGGTTGTTACTGCAGTCCTAGACTCCCTTCGTCACAATGCAGACTTGGGCATTCCCCAGGCTCTGGTCTTGCTTGATCTGTCTGCGGCGTTTGACACGGTCGACCATGATATTCTGCTCGACCGTGTCAGACTAGCCGGCATTTGCAGCCTCGCACATGACTGGATTAGATCCTTTCTCTGTGACCGTTCTCAAGCTGTCGCTCTATCACCTTTTTCATCTTCCAAACTTTTTACCACCTGTGGGGTCCCTCAGGGCTCCTCCCTATCACCCATTTTGTTTAACATTTATATGTTGCCCCATCTTCATTCCCTAAAAACTTTTAAAGTTACTACCTTCAATTATGCAGATGATCTGCAATTGATTTTTACTATCGATGACTCCCCAGAATCTGTCCACCAATTTCAATCCACCATGCTCTTCATACGCAAGTGGATGGACGGTAATCAACTAAAGTTGAACCCTGAGAAGACTGAGCTGGTTCTCTTTGGCAAAAGTAAGATCTTTTGGGGCCCACACTATTGGCCTTCTAACTTGGGCCTTCCCCCCACTCCTTCCAGCTCTGTCAAAGCCTAGGGGTCATTATTGATGAAGAACTATCACTGAGACCTAAAGTTAACTCCGTGGTATCATCGTGTTTCTTCCAACTTCGGAAAATCAGGAAGATTAGCCGGATGCTCACTCAATCTGCCTTGACCCAGGTGGTGATGGCCTTGGTGTTGTCGCACTTAGACTACGCCAATGCCATCTACCTGGGTCTCCCGGCCACTCTCAGTAAACTTCTTCAACTGGCTCAAAACCAGGCAGCCAGACTTATTTACCGTCTCCCGCAATGGCAATCTGCAAGACCACTGCTGAAGCAGCTTCACTGACTTCCTATTACGCAGCGAACACTCTTCAAAACTGCCTGTATGACGTTTAAGTCCCTCCATACTCTAGCCCTAAATTCATTCAAGAACTCTTGCCCAAGTATACTCCTCCGCGTAACCTACGATCTGCCTCACTAACTCTTCTTACTGTCCCCCGTTATAAATTTCAACGTAAAGGAGGACGCAGGTTTGCAACTCTTGCCACTAAACTGTGGAACTCTCTTACCTGGGAAATTCGCTCCTGTGCCACTATTCTCCAGTTCAGGCGACTCCTCAAGACGTGGTTGTTTGCCCAGGCACTGGCTTAATTTCTTTCAGCCTCTGAGCAGTAATCTCCCAGAGTATATCAGTTAGCGCCATGAAACCCTTGGGTGAACGTGCGCTCTATAAATTCTTAATAAGATAAGATAAGATAAGATCAGTTCTGAGCACCGGTCATTTTAAGGCTTATCATCCAAAGAATCAATTCGATGTAAATGAATCTACGATACTGATGTTTGTACTTTTATACTTTATTTTAGAGAAAATAACTCTTAGGCACTTTGTCTACTTGCATCCTGCTTTTGGACAGTGACAGATTGCACATTTAGTGCCGCATTAGGATGGCGGGTGGACTTTGTCCGCCAGCCATCCCGGCATAAAACGGTATCGCCAACCTTAAGGGCGGCGGTTCTGTGGGGTCCATTAGGACGCGTTAGCCACACTGGCGGGCGCATCCCGCATTAATAGCATAGTGGCTGTCGGTGCTGAAAGAACCATCACCCGCAATGCTTAAAATGCACATTGCGCGCTTCAATGCACAACGTGTGCCACGTTGTACAGTCAAGTACATGGGGTACCATACGTACACGATGTGCACCCACCACCCCCTCGGAGTACCTGGGGGGCCGCAACGGGTCCCCACAAGACATTCCTGCATGCCTTCCTGTGGCAGCAACGCTGCCATGGAAAAGCTTGTTCCCGCCCACATCCTAATATTGATGGCGGTGTCTAACAGACACCGCCACCATATGAAACCGTTTTCCGCCCAGTCAACTCCTTGACTAGGCGGCAGACGGTCTGTCCGTCAGCTACGGGTAAGGGTGTCGGGTGGATCCCCACGGCCCGCATGGCGGTTGCAATCCACCTGACATCCTAATGTGGCCCTTAGTGTCAGCATTGTGACCGGAAATTCCACGGGTAACTGCATCAGGTTAATCACACCAACAATGTTCACATCTCTGAGTGCGAAGGTTAAGCTCTGCACTGTGTAAAAAAACAAACAATTGGATCAGAGGCAGAACACTTTTCTTTACCTTCAACTAAATGCCAGCAAGTCCGAGATTCTTCTATATGGGAAGGACCAGGAGCTCTGGTCTGAGCAGTGGTGGCCTGAACATCTGAAACCTGCCCCGCTACCGAAGTAGGCGGTAAAGAACCTGGGTGTTTGGTTCGTTTCCGGATTAACATTTGATAATCAGACCAGAGCTGTTGCTGCTGTCTGCTTCGGGCTCCTGAGAGGACTGAGGTCTTTGCTTGGTCTCTTTCCGCCCAGCGTACAGCAAACCATCATGCAAGCCTCCATTCTTGCGAGGCTTGACTTCGGCAACGCCTTATATTTGGTATGAATGAATGTGGGTTTTGTGGAGCGCGTAGTAACCCGGGAGCATCCCAGCGCTAAAAAACCAGGACAGCAGATAAGGTGGGGTGACCAAGGAGGGAAGAGAAAAAGTGAATCAGGGGAAGAGGTGCGTTTTCAATAGTTTTCTGAAGCGGAGGTGACTGGGTTCACTCCTGAGTATGAGAGGTAGGGCGTTCCAAAGTTTAGCCGTGTTCACCGAGAATCGCCGACCTCCTGTGCGTGTCTTTTTTACTCTATGGACTGTGATGAGGTGTTCGTGATCTGAGCGGAGGGGTCTTATGGCTTTGTAGGGCGTGATTAGGTTTTTGAGGATGGGGGGGCCCTTGTCCTGTAGAAGTTTATGCGCCAGACAGAGGGCCTTGAATTTTACTCTTTCTCTTATGGGGAGCCAGTGCAGGAGTTTCAGAGCTGGCCTGGCCGAGGTTCTGGCCGGGGTGTTCGTCAGAAGCCGGGCCGCGGCATTCTGAATTCGTTGTAGTTTGTTGAGGGTGGCTTCGGGTGCTCCCAGGTAGATGGCGTTGCTATAATCCAACCTGGAAAGAATCAGACCTTGGATGAGCAGTTTCCGGGAGGTTTGTGGGAGCAAGGGCAGAATTTTTATGACTGATCTAAGGAGACCGAAGCAGATCCCAGCAGTTTTTTCTGCTTGGGTTTTGAAGGACAGGTCCTTCTCTATCCAGATCCCTAGGCTCTTCATCTCCTCTTTGGGAGCAGGGGGCTCTCCCAGGCAGGTGGGCCAGAGGTTAGGGGGAAGGGTGGGCCCTTTTTGTCCGAGAATCATGATTTCAGTTTTGGATCTGTTAAGTTTAAGGGCTGATTCGTTCATCCACATAAAGATTTCAGAGAGTCAAGTGTGA
Organism: Lissotriton helveticus; assembly: GCF_964261635.1. Classification (NCBI taxonomy): domain Eukaryota; kingdom Metazoa; phylum Chordata; class Amphibia; order Caudata; family Salamandridae; genus Lissotriton; species Lissotriton helveticus. Next base: position 725,886,509 of record NC_136073.1, read on the forward strand.
AGGTTGGACGGTTTTTGGTTGGGATGGGATAGTGATCCCACCAGTTGGGTATCATCGGCGTAGCTAATGATTTTTACTCCAAACGGGGCAACCACTTCCTCCAGTGGGGACATATAAACATTAAATAATGTAGGGCTAAGGGAGGAGCCTTGCGGTACTCCGCACTGGAGGGGGATTGCTGCGGAGCGGGTGTTATTCTCCCAGATCTGAAAGGAGCGGTTGTTTAGGAATGACGTGAGCCATGCTAGAGCGGTTCCTTCCACCCTGATGTCTTTGAGTCGTTGGATGAGGACCTGGTGGTTGACAGTGTCGGCTACTCCTTGGGAAGAATTAGCTAACCTCAGACCCATCTCCCTGCTCCCGTTTTTAGGCAAAATTATCGAAAATCATGTAAACAACAAACTGTCTAAATACATTGAATCCACTGAAGTGCTGGACCAGTCCCAATCCGGGTTCAGACCCAGACATAGTACGGAGACCGCCCTGATGTCAGTCGCAGACGATCTACACATGTACCAGGACAGGGGTTATTCTGTTGTCCTGGTGCTGTTGGATCTGTCTGCGGCATTTGACACCGTATCCCACTCCATCCTGACCACCAGACTGGCTAACATCGGCCTAAAGCAAGAAGCCTTGGCATGGTTAAAGAGTTTCTTGAGGGACCGCACCCAGCAAGTAGCTATGGGTGCATACAGGTCAGAGGAAGTTGAGATCTCCAAGGGGGTGCCACAGGGCTCCTGTCTGAGCCCCACCTTATTCAACATATATGTGGCACCCCTGGTTAACATCATGAGAAGATATGGTTTCATCCCAATATCTTACGCGGATGATACTCAACTCCTCTTTCCTTTTAAGATCTTTACTCCTGAGGTCAGAAACTCTTTCTCCAAGGGCATGAGAGCAGTGGCACGATGGATGTCCTCCAACTATCTGCAGTGTAACGTTGGGAAGACGGAAGTCATGATGTTTGGTGAGGTAAAAATGCTCTGGACCCCAGATTGGTGGCCACAAGATCTCGGCCCAGTGCCCAAGCCTAAACAAACTGTCAAGAATCTGGGGGTCCGTTTAGATCAGGAGCTTACTCTCAAACAACATGGCAACCAGGTGGTGGGAGCATGCTTTCATATAATTGGTATGCTGCGGAAAATCTTCCCATTTTTACCTGATACAATCAGGAAAACGCTGGTCCAGGCGCTCGTCTTGAGTCGCCTGGACTACTGCAACGGCTTGCTCCTGTCTGCCAATGAAGGAGTCATGAACAGACTTCAGGTGGCTCAGAACACGGCTGCTCGCCTGGTTCTGAATGCTCCTCCCCGTACGCCTTCTAAACCTCTGCTGACTAAACAACATTGGCTATCTGTCAGACAGAGGGCCAAATTTAAGGTATGCTGCATCATACACAAGTCTGAACGGTATGGGTCCCGCATACTTGACCACCAAATTCATACCCTACACTCCTACTCGGACACTTAGATCAAGTGAACAAGGTCTTCTGTGTGTACCCAGAGCTAAGAAGGCCAGACATGGAACCAAAACACTATCAATAGCTGGACCCTCTCTCTGGAATAGCCTCCCTATATCCCTTAGGCTATGTGTAGACCATCTTCCTTTTAGGAAAATGCTGAAGGCCTTTCTGTTTGAACAGTAAACCTAGACTAGAACAGCTTTAAAGACTCCTCCTCTTAAATTCATTTGTAGAAGCCAAAGGCGCGGAGATACTCCTCAGGGAGTGAAGCCAGCGCGGTACAAACCTGCAAATAAATAAATAAATAAATAAATGCCGCGCTGAGGTCCAGGAGGATCACTGCCACTGATCCTCCAGCATCCAAAATACATCTGGTCTCCTCCACCACAGCCAGGAGGGCGGTGTCCGTGCCCTGAACAGGGCGGAAACCAGTCTGAGAGTTCCTGAGGAGTTTGTTAGTTTCCAGGAAATTAGAGTTTTTTTGTTCACTATTTTTTCCGTAATCTTGCTGATTCCGGGGAGGAGGGAAATAGGCCTGTAGTTGGCTAGGTCCGACTGGTCCAGAAGTGGTTTTTTTAAGAAGGGCTTTGACAACGGCGGTCTTCCAGCTGGGAGGGACTGTTCCCTGACATAGCGAAGAGTTGATGAGGTTCGCTAGAGGGAGGGCAATTGAGGATGTCACTTTTTTTAGGATGCAGAATGGGCACCGGGTCGCTGGGAGATCCACTTTTAATGGTGGCAAGCGTTGTAAGGACCTCTTCTTCTGATACCGGGCCGAGTGTGTCTAGGTAAATGTCTAGGTTTCTGGGCTGTGGGTTGGGGTCAGGAGCGTATTTAGGGAGGCCGTTTTCGTCTACTCTGGGGTTGACGTGGGGCAGTGAGGCGAGGATCTTGTGGATTTTTTCGTCAAAATATTTTGCCAGCTTGTGGCATTTGTCCTCGGAGGTGTTAGGCACAGGGCGAGGGTCAGGGACTTTGAGCAGTTCTTTCATGATGATAAAAGTTTCTCTAGCGGAGCTGGAGGACTTTTTTATTCTTTCATCAAAGAATTGGCTTTTGGTAATGCGTATGGCGGTTTTATAAGTTTTCATAGAGGAGCGGTAAGCGTCTTTTCCGGATATAGATCCGTCTTTCCTCCAGGCACGCTCTATCTTTTTACATTCTTTTCGTAGCAGTTTAAGCTCAGGGGTGTACCATGGGGCGGGGTTGACTCTTTTGGTTCGTTTCAGGGTGCTTATTTTGGGGAGAAAGGAGTCGAGTGAGTGGGTGAGCCAGGAGTTGAATTGCGCATCAGCGGTAATTGGGTCTAGAGCTGGGGGGGGGAGGGACTCCGTGAGTCTGATGGCCCATTCTTCAGACGAGAGTTTGGACCAGCGTCTGTCAGTGACCAGGATTTTGGGGGGTTGAGGTGGCGGGACGTTGTAGTGCCAGTCGATGGGGACCAGGAAGTGGTCTGTCCATGGCAGTGGGAGGGGGAGAACGGTTTTGAGGTCGTTGATATTGGTAAAAATGGGGTCAAGGAGGTGGCCTTTGTCATGAGTAGCCTCCAAGTTCGCTAGTCTTAGGTCATAAGAGGCGAGGTCGAGAAGAAGGTCGGCTGCTGTCAGGTCCTTGGGGTCTAGGAAGTGGAGATTGAGGTCTCCCTGGATTATGAAGTTGGGGGATGAGGTAGCCATTGAGGTAACAGTTTCAACGAGGGCACGAGAGAACTTGGTAGGGGCTCCCGGTGGGCGATAAATGAGTAGTCCGGAAAGGGAGGCTGTGGGTGAGATTTGTAAGGCGAAATGGCAACTTTCACAGTCTTCGATAGTGCTGTTGTTTGCTCTGCAAGCAAAATGCTCCCTAAATATTATTGCCAGGCCACCTCCTCTGCCGAGGGGTCTGTTCTGAGAGTGGATTTGATAGCCTTGAGGAAGGGCATTAACGATGTCGGATTCTGCGTTGGCGGTGAGCCAATTTTCCGTGAGGAACAGAATGTCAATTGTGAGCTCCTGTATGAGGAGGTTTATCTCTAGGGAGTGTTTTGGAAGGGACCTACAGTTGAGGAGGGCGAGCTGCAGGCCGTGGCGCCCTTCCATGGTGTGGGCTGGATTGCAGAGATCGCAATTGATAAAGGGTTTTTCTCCTTTATAGGTATAGTTGCAGTTTTCGTTTTTCATGGGGTTGAGTGAGAGGAGGTTACCTTGGGTGTAAGTGAGATGAGTCTTGATGGATTTGGGCATAGAGACTGGGCCTAGGGCCGGCTGGGCCCGGACGGGCACAGACGGGCTTACCTGTGGCGCGCCTTCGGCGCGCTGACGGCGCGCCTGCTGAGCACGTCCGCTGGGCGTCCGGTTGAGGCACATTATGAAGGGAAGTGGGCGTGGCCTCTGTAGGTGGGCGTGGCCTCGCTACCCTGTGATGGCGGCAAAGTGATTCCCCAAAGCGCCGCGGCAGCGTTTAAGATCGGCTGCGCGGAGAGGCGTTTTGGTGCTGAAGGAAGGGGGACAAGTGCTCAGAAGGTGAGTAAACACAAGTTTAAAAGCAGTTTTTTTAAATATTCAGTGCTCAATTACGGCGAAGTGTCTCCCTGCTTTCCGCCTCAGGAGCGGTCAGGCTAATGCGTGCAGAAGAGCGGCGCGGCTTATATAGCGCAGAAGGGAAGTGGGCGTGGCCTCTGTAGGTGGGCGTGGCCTCGCTACCCTGTGATGGGGGCAAAGTGATTCCCCAAAGCGCCGCGGCAGCGTTTAAGATCGGCTGCGCGGAGAGGCTTTTTGGTGCTGAGGAAGGGGGACAAGAGCTCAGAAGGTGAGAGTAAACACAAGTTTAAAAGCAGTTTTTTAAAATATTCAGTGCTCAATTACGGCGAAGTGTCTCCCGGCTTTTCGCCTAAGGAGCTTTAATATCGACATACACTAATATCGAAGTTCTAATATCGAAGGAACAAAATATAGAAGGTAAGTAATATCGATATATTTAATATCGATATCAGTAATATCGAAGTTTAAAATATCGATGTAAGTAATATCGATGTTAATAATTTCGATGTTACTAATATCGATTTCTTAAATATTTTTGTGTATATGTATTTATGTTTTTAATTTAATTTTATGTAATTTAATTAAATTTTGTATTTTAGTACTGTAGCGGGTTGTGGGTTTTAGGGGAATAGGGTGGGAAGTAATTTAATTATGTTAAATTAATTATTAATTAGTAGGAATTATAAATTTTTTATTAATTGGTAATTATTTTTAATTAATTTGTAATTAATTTTGATTAATTGATCTGTAGCGGGTTGTGGGTTTATAGGGGAATAGGGTAGTAAGTAATTTAAATGTAATTAAGTAATGTTCTTTAATTTATTGTTTTCTTAATTAAATAATTGTTAATTAATTATTAATTGTTAATTAAATATAAAATGGTATTTTTATTAATTTTTTTAATTACATATATTTTGCTCATCATATTTTTAATAATTATGTATTGGTATTTGTAAATGGTTTTTATCTATTTATTAGTTAATATTTTTATTTTTAAAAATAAAACATTTATTTATAAGTATGTTATTTTTACACCTACGCTATCCAACATTTTCCCTACAGTTGCACACTCTGGAGTGGAAATAGTAATTTTTACCCCTACGCTATCCAATACTTTCACTACTGTTGCACTCTCTGGAGTGGGAATAGTCATTTTTACCCGTACGCTATCCAAAATGTACTTATTTTCTTTTATTAGTTTTACATTGTTATTAATTGTTATTTATATTATTATTTTATGTATATACATTTATTTTTAATTTATTATATTTTCATTTATTTATACGTTATTAAAATAATTATTTTAGAGTTAATATTAAGTATATACTATGTATTATATTTTTATTATTATTATTTTTTATTACATTATTTATTAATTTTAAATATTATAATATATTTTTAGCTATGTTTATTATATTTATAAGTATTATTTTGTTATTAATACATTTATTTTAAATAAAAAAACGATATTTTCTAAAAAAACGATATTTTTGACATCTATATATTTTTTTCGATATTTTTGTACTTACCTTGTTAGAGATAGGATCCCGATATTATTGTCATCGATATTTTTGTTGCGATATTTTGGTACCTCGATATTTTTGTAGTCAATATTTTGTCATAGATTCCCTATATTTAAGTGCCAACAAGGCAAGTATCAAACGCCTGCAGAGGGTCCAAAACGCGGCAGCTCGCATGCTAGTGGGACTCCCAAGATCTCAATCTGTTTCACGAGTGCTTTTGAAAATGCATAGTCTGCCGATCAAAGCCCGTATTCAGTTTAAGGTGCTGTGCATTGCGCACAAAATTATGAAACAGCAAGCCTCCATTGGGCTATCAGGCCTGTTGAAGCCCTATATGCCCAGGTGCGTCTTGCGCTCCGCTCACCAGGGTTTGGTTTGTGTCCCTCGAGTGAGGAAATCAAGGGCTGGGGTCGCTCATTTGGTTTCATGTCAGCCAAACTTTGGAATTCTCTTCCATTTAACATTCGAGCGATCCCCAATCTTCTGACATTTCGGAAATCACTAAAAACATTGTTGTTCCCCACTCTGTAATCTTTCTTGCTTGTAAGTTTCCCTGTTCTCTCTATTGGTTTCTGGTTGCGCTGGGACGCCTCGTCTCTGAGGCAGCCATGCGCATTACAAATCCTGAATAATAATAATAATAATAATAATAATATTAACACAGATGTAACAATACTGAGCGATGCATACCTTTCGGAGAACAGGAGGCCATCTTCAAGAGGTGGTTTCCAGAGGATGCTTATCGTCGGTTAGAACCAGGGTCCATATCAAAATTTGGACCTTCCCGCAATCTGGTTGGCACTAAAAGTCTTTTTTCAATCATTCAAGGTAGGCTGGTTCTTGTGGTCATATACAACCTTACTGCTATGTGGTACTGCTATAACCTTTGTGATTTGGGGCCGTGAAGCCTCTTTGGCGAGGCCACGTGTCATTGAACTTGCCAGGAACCACAGGGTATTTCCCTGTGGCTTAAAAACTGTATGGTTCCGTAAATGCCAGAGCGCACAAAACAAGCTGACGGTGCCTTGCATAACACAAGTGTCTTCTCCGTCCAGACGATGCTCAAGGACTCTTTTGAACATTTGCCAGAACTTTGGTCAGATCTGTTCTTCTGAGACTAATGCTAACAATGTCTGCATTTTTGAAGATTGTGAATTTTGTGGCGGACATTGCTCTGAAAATTTTTTTTTTGTTAGAGTTGAGTTTAGGACTACTTCAGTCAAGAACGTCCATGCCACTTCTTGCAATTTTTTGAAAAACACAGCAATAATTGGCCAGAAGTCATTGTAGGGGCCCTGATATGGATACAGACTACGGTACCTCTAACTCCTACCAAAAAAAAGATCCTCCAATCATGCTCCCACTTAAGGAGGATCTTCTGTGGCAGAGGCAGAGGGATTGGGGGCATGAAACTCCAGCCAAACTTGTCCATCCTTCGCCTCATTGCCTGGAGATTGAGCGGTGACAGTTGTCAACTTTCAACCTTCATAACAAATTCTATGAAGTTATTATTGAAGTCATTCAATCATGCCACAAAGTGAGTATATCAATGTGTGTTATCCTGAATGTCCCTGAGTCACTTACTCCAATTGTTCCAAAATCTAGAGTCCGTTGATGAGCAATGAGTTGAACTGCTGGTGTGGCAGTTGCGCTTTGTGACTGAAATGATGGTGTTTTATTCATGCTTTATCTTCAATAAACCTTCTTCCACATCGACCTGCGTCCTCTAATCACTCTTTTTGCTTGAGAGAGTCAATTATAGAATTTTGAAAAGGAGAAACTATTGTAACTATAACAAATGGCTTGTCAACCACCTATCTGCCTCAATTCCAGATATTCAATTATTAATTTGTCTTTGGCACTCTGTGGTTCTTCTTTGACAGCTGTGAAAGTCTACTTTTTGGCCCTTGTTTATTAAATAAGGATGCACAACCATCCATCTCTTTCTATAGTGCCCTTTTACGCATAGATTATTCAAGGTGTAAAGACATTATTTTCTGGAATTTTTCTTACTTTATGCCTTACTGGGACCTTGTTTTTTATTTCAAAATTTTTATATCAACATATTTTTAACAAACTTGAAACTGTCCTATATGTTTTCTCAGTATATAGTGTGCTTGTTTACTGACAATAAAACATGAAATTCAGATGAGTGAGCTGCAGACACCAAAATGTGTAGCTGAAGTGGTGCTACACACAACGTTAAATATTTTGTTTCAAGGTGTTAACATTTTTAAATGTAATGTTCATTTACTATGCCTGCTTGCTATGCACCAGCACACCCTACCAAGGTTGAGTGCTTTTTTAACTGCCTGTAACATAAACGGATTGTTGACAACCGAAATTACTAGAACGAGTTCATGGAGATTCAACTACTTTAATTAGGGTTTGCTTGATCAAAGAAGGGGACGGACATTATAAACGATGAACAAATCATGCATGGTCATCCTCTATATCTTGATCAATTACGCCTTATTGTAGAAACAACCTGATGACGTTCTTATGTACCATTCAGCCAGGGCAAAGACAGCCACCACAGCTCTCCAGCATAGTGTTCTTATTCAAAATTAGTATCAACTATCAAATTGACCATCCTAACACATGGCCGGTGCATAGTACTGTCTACATTCTCATCTTTTAACATTTGTTTTGTTTGTCTGGTATGTTTTGCACGACTTATTGTTCAAAATTTGACAGTCACACATATGTGTAATGCATTGCTTGTGTATTTGTTCGTAGTTAAGGTAACTCTTGTTACTCACACTTAATCATAAAGGACAAGTTACTTACATTTGGAAATGCATTATCTTAAACATTTTCAAGTGGCCCATGCCTTAATGACACACTTCTTTTGACTACTGTCTGCAAAGAGGCAAGTTCCCTTTAAGGACATAGTAGTATTGAGTAATACTCCACGCACAGTTAATTCAAGGCTATGCGCTGGTGGTATGGAAAGCATTCAAAGTTATAGAGATAATGTCGAAAAAGAGGGGTTGGCTATACAGTCAAAGCAAATCTGTACAATAATCGTAAGAGGTCTTGACTAGTACACTGGCAACATCACCAGGCACACAGATTCTCCATTATCAATAATCTTACTGATCAAGCATTACGTCCGAATTCTGAAAGTTAACGAATCTCTGTGTAGTTCATGTCTGTACCATATTAAGCATTGCAAAAGTTAAGAAATTTGTCTTTTATGTTACTTGTTTTACATTTCAACCACTTTTTAATAGATAATACCTTTAATTTATCATTTAATACAGGTTAGTATATGTGTATATATATATATATATATATATATATATATATATATATATATATATATATATATATATATATAGAATGTGATCAAGGGCTCTTGAAGCCCGAAACGCGTCGTTGCAGGCTGCGTGGAAAACGCAAATAAACGCATACCTTGCCTGAATCGCTGTGGTGGTCTGAGTTCCTTCTTCGCCGGGAGCCGGAAGTGGTGGGAATTATTTGGTGTATGTGTATATATATGTATATGTGTATATATATATATATATATATATATATATATATATATATATATATATATATACTCCACTCGCACCAGCCTGTTGCACTCCAAGGCGGGTGCCTGGAGGGACAGAGACCTGCTGTCCGAATCAGAGTTTAGATTCCTTCATGTACTTCATCCCATTACACCCTGTTTTTACATGTTACCTAAGGTCCACAAGGACAGAAGTGAACCCCCAGGAAGGCCAATAGTATCTGCAAATGGGAGCCTTCTTGAAAACACTTCTATTTTTCTTGACACGTTTCTTTCTCCTTATGTGTTAAATCTCCCCTCCTACTGCAGAGATAGTACTGATTTCATCTCTAAGATTGAGGGTATCAGATGGGAGGACAGTTACTGCATGGTCACCATCGACGTGGTTTCTCTGTACACGTGTATTAAACACAGTGATGGTGTCAATGCTTGTAGACACTACATGAGGGACCGGTCGATTTTCTATTTGAACCAAACTGAAATGCTTTTAGATATGTTGAAATTTTGCTTAACTAACAATTTCTTTCTGTTCGACAACATCTGGTACAAACAACAAGTTGGGACTGCTATGGGGAGTTGTTTTGCTCCTAGCTTTGCCTGTATGCTAATGGGATGGTGGGAGGAACAGATCCTGTGGTCTGAACACAATGTTGACACAACCCGTCACATTGTGTTCTACACCAGATATATAGATGATATCTTTATGATCTGGGATGGGTCAAGAACAGACCTGAACAGATTTCTCCTAGACAACAACAAGAATGACGTGAATCTTAGATTTACGAGCAAGATAGATCCTGTGGAGATGGACTTCCTAGATGTCACAGTCAGGGTGAAAGAAGGGGAAATCGTTACAGACCTATACAGGAAACCCACCTCAGGAAATAGCATCTTGCATGCGAAGAGCCACCACCCTAACAGTTTAAAGGATAGCATCCCATATGGCGAGATCCTAAGGGCCAGGAGAAATTGTAGCAATGATGAAAACTTTGAAAAGGCACAAGGGAGCATGATCCAGAGGTTCAGAGCCAGGGGCTATTCAGAACAGACACTCATAAAAGCCAAAAATCAGGTGAAAACTAGAAACAGGGCGTCACTTTTAACCAAAAAGGTTAGCAAACCACCTGAGTCTTCTGGCTCTAGCAATGTCAGGATGATAACATCTTTCAATGTTGAGGCAGCTAGCATACGAGGTATCCTAAAGAAACATTGGCACATAGTACAAAGTGATCCAGTAATTGGGAAATTGACTAACAGTTCACCGCAGGTTACTTACAGGAAGGCACGTTCCCTGCAAAATATGCTGGTCAGAAGTAACTTTGAGAGCCCAGGGAAGAGTAAACACTGGCTCAAAGAGCAAAAAGGCTTTTATAAATGTGGAAAATGCAAAGCCTGTGCAACCAGTCGCAATGTGAAAACCTATGTACTGCCCACGGGTAGAACGGAGAGTATCACGAAATTTATGAACTGTAACACTGATCACTGTGTGTATGTAATTATGTGTCCTTGCTCGAAATTCTATGTAGGCAGTACCATCTTTCCTATAAAGAAGAGGATCCTTGAGCACATGCGTGCTATCAGAAATGTAGATCTATCCTATGCAACTGCTAGACACTGGCTTCGAGTTCATAACAGTGATGTTAACCAGTTTTCCTTTTTTGGCATTGACAGGATCCCAGCAAACCCCAGAGGGGGAAACCGCCTTAAACAGCTACGTATCCTGGAATCCCGATATATCATTCACCTCGACTCTATGAACCCCTTTGGTCTGAACGAAGACGAAGAACTGCATGTGCATATTGGCTAAGACCATATGTTGAGCCCATTTTCTACTATGCACAAGTTCTTGAATGATCCTGTTCCCCCTCCTGTTACCATGTCTTTTTCCCCCTTCTCTGGTACATGTGTTTGTCTTCCCCTCCCTCACTAAACCTGTTCAGAGAGGGCTCTCTCTGACACAGGTCGGTAAACAACATCTGTACCCCTAGAACTCATGGGCGCAAAGCCCCTTTACCAATCCCAATCTGTCTGAAATGTCTGGTTCTGTATTATGTTACGAACCCATTATATATATTGATCTGTCCCTTTTCCAAATGTGGGTACTGATGATAATACCAATGATTTTAATTTTTCTCACACTCACACCATTGTGCTTGTTCATGTCATACCTGGCTAGGTAGATTTTAGACAACACAGGGTTCACTTTCACTATCACCACAGGGCTGAAAGAGGTATTTCAGTCCTTCACCCTTTATTTTGGTTCGCTTGTTAAGTTGAGGTGGCATTCTTCTCTTATATAGTGTCGGATACTCCGGTTATATTATTGAGACATTGCCTGTTCTTACCTTAGCTAGGGAGTAGGTCGTGCTGCCTAATATGTTAAGAACTACCCAGGCAGTCAAATGAGGAATATTGACATTATGATTTGGCCACTTGGCCGTGACGTTTAATTCATAAAAATTCTCAAAATTCTTTTACATTGTGGAGAATGTGGCCACTTGGCCGTGATAACATGACAAGGTATTATGTAAAATCTTGAAGATCCTGTTTGCAAAAATTTTTGAATAGGATTTCCACTCTACACTGTACAGTGCATAACTATAATTTATATTACAATGATTGAATCTAATTTAATTTAAATTTTATGAATTTGCATATGTATACGGCGAACATGTCAAAAACAGTACTTAACCCATGTTTTGTAAACTTTGGTAAAGTCTGTCTTCTACCCTCATGGTAGTTCTTATCATTTGTAGTTCTTGTAAATAGAGCAGTCCTACCTCTATTTCTTGGTAATTATGTGAAACACTTTATGCATAAAATGGTGAACACATTTGATTTTGGTTGGCTTTGGAAGAAGACCGTTTGGTCGAAACGCGTCGCCATTAAACATCTTTAAAAACACAGACCCTGGAGTGCGAGTCTTCTTGTGTGACTGCAGCGCGGATGTTAGCTGTCAGCCCTTTCGAAAATATATATATATATATATATATATATATATATATATATATATATATATATATATATATATATATATACTCCACTCGCACCAGCCTGTTGCACTCCAAGGCGGGTGCCTGCCAGTCGGGGGTGCACCCGACAACAATATCCGCTCCAACAGTCCCTCCCCGCAATGCTCGGGAAACAGGAAGCAGCACTCCAAAGATAGGGTTTCACAAAGTTTTAATCTCACAAAAGCGCTTTCGGCACTCGGCCTTCCTCAGTTATGAGACAGTGAGAAGTTTCAACCATCATTCATTTAAACCTTTACGTTGCGTAAATAGACAAAGATGGGACTCAGAAATAAAACGGCGTCCGCCATCTTTGAATGGGTTTTTGTGTATATATATGAAAGCATTGTGTAAAACAAATGTATCCACTTATAATATACATAAATCAATGTTCTATACTCAAAGCTCAATATGGCTAAGATCTATATACAATGCAATCAATTATCCGTGTATCATCACATTATCACGCCCAGGATGGGCATAAACCATTCCATGTGTCATCGCTTCATCACGCCCAAGATGGGCATAAGCCATTCATTATGTCTGCAACGTGACACAACCCTCGATTCAAGTTATAATTCTTACTGAAAATCAGTTCATCGTCATTATGGATAAAACCAACAGAAAAAGCAATGATGCAGTCAATCCATTCTTGTCAAACAATATAAATTAGCAGTAATCATACTAAATGAACAGCTAAGTCCTCATGCATATTTAATCCAGTGGGTGTTTTACTTAACAAATCTATGATGTACCGCGATTCCAAACGCCTTAACTTCAAGAGTCTATCTCCGCCCCTAGCACTCACTGGGACAGAATCCAAGCAGAAAAAGGTTAGTAATTCCCTGTTGCGTGCATGCTCTTTGTCAAAGTGTCTAGCAACTGGGTAACTTACATCTGCATGCTGGATGGCTCTCTGGTGTTCTAAAATCTTATATATATATATATATATATATACTCCAAACTGCACCTACACTCTGCACTCCCGGGCGGGTGCCTGAACGCGGCGGTGCCTGCCGTGAGTAGATTCACGCTGTCAATTCCGTCAGTTACAAACAGAAATACAGGCACTCAGGAAGCATATATCGAGAATGATTTTTTTCAGCGAGGTATGAGAAACAGACGTGTTTCGGATTGCTCCTTCGTCAGTGTTACATCGGCTTGTTTGGTCAGACACCATTTTAAATGTTCCCGTCGTCACTGAGCAAGCAACAGCGACGACGGGTCAATTTATCAAGTCATTCACGACAATGGCGGCCATTTTGACATAGTCAATGTTACAATACATAATATGCATCGACAAAGGAACCATGGGGTTATAGCTTATTAGTTATATTATACATCTTTACACCGGAGTTATTTTTCATAAAACATCATCAAGTGGTCGACATCACCAGTTAATTGCAAAAAATCTTGCAGTGAATCGGCCAAGGTCCACATATTAGCGGGGTCAGAGTGTCAAAGTTAATTCAAATAAATTTCAAAACAATCAAGTATTGTTCCCATATTCGGGCCATATGCCCCGTAAGTGGACAAAAATCAAGCCGTTTATCGGCAAAGCCTAATAACCATAGGTGGACCACTAGGTATAAAGTTGGCATGGTTTTCCTAAAAATTATAAACCTGTGTCATGCATAAAAAGAAAACTTTGAAAAGGAAGCAATACAAACTGATGCTCTATCATTCAATGCATCGTATACAGCTACAAAATCAATACAGTTCATCATGAAATCCCATGTAACTATCCCAGGTGTACAGTTAGCTCTTCACTCCTAATAAGCCCCTTAGGTGCCTTGTTTTGCAGGTCTATAATATAGCGGGATTCAAGCCTTCTTAGTCGTTGAAGCCTATTACCCCCTCTGGGGTTCGTTGGAACATGGTAAACACCATAGTATTGTAGCAGCTCTCTATTGCTTTAGTGCTTCAAGGCAAAGTGCCGGGCTACGGGATAGTTTTCGTCCTTATTTGCTATCGCCCGCTGATGTTCTAGACTTCTAGACTTCTGACCTTTACATTGTGGACCGTGCTCCCTATGTATTTTAGTCCACAGGGACAAACCAAGCAGTAAACAACGAAAGGGGTAAGGCAGGAGATGAATTGACTGATCTTTTTCGGTATCCTACATCCTGGGATGGTATAGTGGAGAACCCTTTTGCTCGTAGCGCAGGCCTTACATTTCCCTCAGGGGAAAAAGCCCTTCATATCTCAGAGTGTTCGTGTACGTGGCAGTACGAGTGGCAGATGGCTCTGTACTAAGATGTCCTTAAGGGACCTCGCTTTACGAAAGGTCATCAATGGTGATTCTGGGACATCCGGACCTATAACTGGATCAGTCTGTAGGATGTGCCAGTTACGCTTGAAAATACGTCTCACGTTATATATATATATATATATATATATATATATATATATATATATATATATATATATTCACTGAAAAAACCATAGGTTATAGACCATATATAGTTAGGAATTAGCATTTAAAAAACCTTATTTTACTCACACAAAACCATTGAAATTCCATATATAGTTAGTTGTACTAACTATATATCGCGCACCCGCAATCCACTGCTGATCATGTCACATATTACATCATTCATGACATGGTCAGTGACATCACTGATGACATCACTGATGACATCACTGATGACATCTCAAATGACATCACTGATGACATCACTGATGACATCACATCACAACTGAATGAGTGGATGTATAAGTGTCTGAATGAAGGTTTTAGTAGGTGCGTGACTGACTGTATGAGTGAGTGATTAAATGTGTCTCACTGAATGCATAGGTTAGTGACTAAACTGTCTTAATTTGTGCATCATTATGTCTGGTATTCTGTAAACTGCTGCATGTGTTGATCAGTAGCTATATGAGTAACTATATGGGTTATTGATTGATTGTCCAAGTATTTGTATGGGAGACTGAGTGTGTGTGTGGCTGGCTGGGAGATGTGTGACTCTGTGCAGATCAATGTGTTCTTGTATCAATGATTTATAAGAGAGTAAGTATGTGTTAGAATATGTTTGAAAATGTAAGGTACTCTATGTTTAACTGTATAGATTAGAAAATGGAAGTGTGATTGATTCTTTACAGGACTGACTAGGTGTGTGAGTAACTCCAAGGATGAATGGCAGAGTGTGAGTGTCTGTATAGGGTGTATGAGTGCATATGATAGTGTTGTAAAGATGAGTGATTGTATGTATGAATGATTGTATGGGTGAATGAGTGAATGTGTGTGTAGACGTAGGAATCAGTGAGTGCGTATGTAGTAACTAGTATTGGTGTGTCAATTGTTTAAAAAAATATATTCTGTATTTAACACTGGGTGTAACAGAGGTTATATTAAAGTGTGAGGAGATGCATTGTATTGTCACATGAATGATATCATCAGTGATGTGACCATTGATGTCAAATGAGATGTCATCAGTGATGTCATTTGAGATGTTATCAGTGATGTCATTTGAGATGTTATCAGTGATGTCATCAGTGATGTCATTTGAGATGTCATCAGTGATGTCATCAGTGATATCATTTGAGATGTCATCAGTGATGTCATCAGTGATGTCATTTGAGATGTCATCAGTGATGTCATCAGTGATGTCACTGACCATGTCATGAATGATGTAATATGTGACATGATCAGCAGTGGATTGCGGGTGCGCGATATATAGTTAGTACAACTAACTATATATGGAATTTCAATGGTTTTGTGTGAGTAAAATAAGGTTTTTTAAATGCTAATTCCTAACTATATATGGTCTATAACCTATGGTTTTTTCAGTGAATTTTCAAGGTTTTGTAAATGCTAATTCCTAACTATATATGGTCTATAACCTATGGTTTTTTCAGTGAATTTCATTGGTTTTTTAAAAGCTAATATCTATAGCTGTAAAATGTATTCTTCTTTAAATCCAAAAATATATTTTATATGTTTATTAATAATTTTTTTTTAATTTTTTTTTTGTTTCGCTCCCGGTCCGCGAACCGGGAAGCTTCCCGTTAGCTCAATTTGATTCCGCGACCCGGTCCGCGAACCGGTAAGAAATCAACATAGTGACGGTATCGCGTTGCCGCGTAATGCGTCTTATGACGTACTGCGTTAGCGCACCCGGAAGTGCCCCGGGGCACGGACCGAGGCGCGAAACGCAGCTCCCCGGAAGCTAACCGGGGAGCGTTCCGCAGCGCGTAACATGAGCGTGAGAGGTCATGTGACTTGTTAATAAAACTTTTCATTGGTTCATTTCACTTTTGGTTTCATAATGATGGAAGGCTAGGTCAAGTGACTTAAAAATAACACTTTTCATTGGTTGAGAAGTATTGTTTTTTCCCAAATGATGAAAACCCCTCCTTCTTTCCTCACTCTGACTTTCATCATTGTGAGAGGAAGACCTATTTTGCTTGTTGGAAAATGGCTTCATTGGTAGCTTCAGCTGGTGGACCACCACCACCACCTCCTCATGGGAAGAGAGGACCACCTCCCCAGGTCCTGACCAACACTGAGGAGGAAGAGGAAGAAATGGATGAGGAGGGAGAAGAACCACAATTTTTAGAAGAGTTGCCCCGGGTTTCCAGAAAGAAAGCCAGTTTCATCTGGCAGTTTTTTTCAATACCTCGTGGCCAAAAAAAGTCAACGCGAGGTATGTCACCTGCCTGATATGCAAGGAACAATTGTCCAGAGGGACGGACAAAAAATATAGCTTTGGAAATCACACAATGCACAGGCACATGACGAGGAAACATCCCCTAAATTACAGCCGGGCGGAATTAAGGGATATGCACGACAATCCAAGACCAACTCCTGTGGCCAGACCAACAATACCGGTTTCTCTAACACCAGAAGAGGCACGGGAAACTGTACCAAATATTCAAGAACATTTTGGGCACATGATTCACTTATGTATGCACTGTCGTGCATTATTAGCTTGTGGCAACATGAGCATCAATGCACTCAACCTGGCGTATGAACACCATGATTGCCCTAACCGCCCCCAGTAATTTTTTTTTGCTCCTGTTGAGCCCTTTTCAACGCCTGTTTTTTGTTGTTTTCCCCCCCCCCCAAAAAACCAAAAAAAATATAAAATCGTTCAAAAAATACAAAAAAAACAAAAAATGTTCAAAAAATATAAAACAACAAAAATATTTAAAAAAAAGTTCTTTTCAGAACTACCTTCCCTTTCCAAAAAAATTGCTAGAATGTTTAGCACTCTGGCAAGCTCTATTTCTTTTGGTTCGCTTCCAGGTTAGCTTCCCGGTACGCGGACCGGGAGCTAACCAAAAAAAAAAAAAAAAAATAATAAGTGTAAGTATAAGGAAAGGAAACAGAGAGTGATGTTAAAAGAAAGACAGCTATAGGGAGTAAAGAAGAGATACTGTTTAATAGATCTATTTACCGAAGAAAAGACAGAAGAGGGTATAATTGTGAAAAACAAAATAGATAACGAAGTGAAAGAAAAAAAAAAGAGAGTATAACATTAACAAAGAAGAGTTTCTTGGAGAATGTGAGTGAATGTTCAAAATAAGATTAAAACATGAGGAATAACAGAGAGAAAAAATAGAAAACAGAAAACAAAAAATAACAGAAAAAGATTAATTGAAACAGCAAAGAAATGTAATTAACATAGAGCCATATCATCAACATAGGCAATAAAAGTTTTGCAGCTTTTATTGGCAGAAATGTGTCGCTAAAGCTGCTTTTGTGGCAGAAAACTGCCACTAAAACCACTTTTGCACCAGTTTTCTGCCAATAAAAAGAGCAATAATTTTATTGGCTGTGTTCATAATAATCCCCTTAGTGTGCTTCAACTACACAGAGAAAGCATTATGAACAAGTAGTGATAGAGTGATCAGTCAAAGACACTAAGAGTAATAGAGACGCAGTGAGTGAACAAGAGTGAGGAACTATGAGAAGAGAGGGACTGAGAAAAAGAGTGGAAGGAGTTGAGTAAGTAGGTAATAGAGAAAGGAATGAGGGAAGTAGCAAAGGCAGGAAACTGAGGGTTAAAGAAATGAAGCAGTGGAACTAATAGTAGTTAAATGTGATAGAAATGTAACGAAAACAGTACAAAATATTTACCTTATAATTGTCGTTAAATTACTCACTTTTTGTTTTTATACTTTCAATCTGTGAAAGAGAGAACAAACATTTGAAAAATATTAAAAAATGTATTTAAAAATTAGAAAAGACAAGGGAAAAGATTGAAGGACAAACAGTTTTTCAACAACTTTGACACTTACAGAAGCTTCTGCTTCTCCAGGCCCCCTACACAGTCCTAAAGATATACATTTTAAACTAACAGTATCTTGATGCAGATGAAGTGAGGCCTATCTTAAAACATGGTGCATCTTTTGCATTGCTGTTGTTTCAGAAAAGTGTCGCAAGACACTAACATTTTAAATAATTGCTTCAGGATGCCAATAAGATGTCTACTATCCAGAGATTTGTTTCAGGTGAGGCCTACTCAGGGTTGCAGATGAGATTTACACTTGTTGAAGAGTACAGAGGAGATAATACATGTGAAGGTCTACCAATGAAGTGAGTCATGTCCACTGCACTCTTCAACAAAGTCCAAATCTCCTATGTTTCCCTGGACAGACCTAAACTTGATCTGCACAATGTGATTCGTAATGATAGGAAACACAGGTGATGTAATTGAAATACGTGCAATTTATTTTGCTCATTTCACAATCACATCACTTGTGTTTCCTTTGCTTAGGTATCTCATTGTGCAGATGTAGTCTAGCATATGAAAGAATACGCAGAAGTGCAGCACTGCATGCAACAACTTTGACACTTACAGAAGCCTCACCTTCTCCATGCCTCCTACACAGTTCTACATATACATCATAAATGCAAACAGTACAGAATTAATTATACATCTTAAATGGTTTATTTTTGCTGTTCTCAGAATGTATCAAATTTCACTAAAAACAGTGACTTGAAGGTATTCATCATGTAACAGCGGGGAAAAAAAAACACAATCAAAATGATTGTGTTTAAAAAACCCATACAACATCAGAAATCAAAATTCAGAACTCCTTAAAGTTAACTTACTTTCCATGACGTCCAAGGATGTCCTATGAACAGCTTACACTCTTTTGTGCTGTTATTACTTTCAGCCCGCCACTTTCTGAAAGAAAACCTCCATCGTTTTTAAAAACACGTTACATGCAATAAATGACTTCTTGCTCTCTACCACAATTTTCCACAAGGCCAAATCTGGTCAGAGCCATTTATAACTCTTGGATTTCTTGTAAGCCAATCCCGTCATTTGGCATTTCCGCAACTTTCAGAATTAAAATGTTGATCATTTTCACAATCCTGGAATAGTAATATCTTCCCCTTCTTGCTCAGTCATGTTCTACATTTCCTATGACACTGATACTGCTTACTATGAAGCAGACTTACACTACCTCTATGACTACTACAATTATTTAATTCTCTACATCACTTTTAATCACAAAGCAATGTAAAACAGTAGACAGCATTGCAGACTTACATTCCCTCTACTCCATGTTTTGATTGGCTGCTTCAATTAGCTTATAAAAAGAAACAGTTTTTCTGAACTCATTCAAAGTGCACGTATTTCTCCATGACGTCCAGTCCTATGGTTAGAAGTTATGTCTCTGAACTACACTTATCCTCAAGGCCAAATTGTGTAGGAGCCATTAGAACTTCTTGAAATTCCACAGAGCACATCCCGAGATTATTTCCCTAAAATTTTGGTTTTAAAAACACCAGGTAAGAGTTTTTAAGGTCATACGGCAATTTTGTTTTGGAAAATTAAAACAGAATCATTGCAGAATGACCAGCCATTTCTAGACTTTAAATAAGCTGTGTAATGTCCTGATGTTATTGAAGGGCCGTCATGATATATAATTGCTGCAGTTACAAAAGTCCTTCCTGATATTGACAACTGCGAAGCTACAACATTTTTAATTAAAGTTGTCAATTTTGTTCCATCAGGCCTACATCGTTGGAACATTAAAATGACATACTGGCCATATGTTCGTATAAATAATGTGGACATCATTTCAGATTTACATTGGCTACACTCCATGTTGTGATCAGCTGCTTTTACTAGCTTATTAAAGGAGACTGATTTACTGTCTGGCAAAGTTAAATATATAAATCTTTCTGAGTCTACACTAGTAGTACTTGATACCATACAGTTCTCGCAGTCATGCTGCCATTGATAAGAAAGCCCAAACAGCTGATCTACATCTACACCTTCAGCATGTAATACATCAAGCATTTCAGACACACTTTCTATGTTTCTTCTATCAGTGCTACATTTCTCTAACACAGAATTTAACAAACTGCAAAATCTTTGATCAGAATTGACCACAATCTCTTCTTTTACATTTTCTAGAGAAAACAAAACATTAACCACTACATTAGCGTAGCAGTTGACACCAGAACTGTTTTCAAACTGAAAACCAACAACATCTTCAACAGAATCCTTTTTGTTTCTGCTTGTAATTTTAGGTTCATTGACTTTTTGTCTTTTTGCTACAACCTCCCCAGTATTCTCATTTCTTCGTTTCCGGCCTACCACACGTTTCTCAAACAAAGGATAATGAGGCAAATGTGGCGCATACTCTCTTCTTAACCTATTGTATTCCTTAACACAATCTAGATCCGCACAAATGTTTGTGACATCACACTCAATCAAGTACAATCCCGATAAAGTTCTAACTCGTGACAATGCCACATATGCCATACCCTCCTTGAACACAGAACTGCCAATATTCACCAATGCACTGTCTACACTTAAACCTTGCGATTTATGAATTGTCACCGCATATGCCAAGCAAACAGGAAACTGCTTACGGCGAACATATAAGTCTTTTACAAGCAAAAATCTAGCAGAACAACGACCAATTAGCTGTACTTCCTCAATGCCATCAAATTTAATTTTTAAAAATTCAATTCCATCTCTATTTCTGTATTTCACAAAATCAACAACATTACCCATTGATCCATTTACCAGACCTCTTTCAACATGTAAATTCCTTCTTAAAATTATACGGCAGTTCAAGCACACATTCAGAGTCTTTTCAAAACCTGCAGTTTTAGATATACTCTTCTCTAATGAATCCAATTTTGTTTTCAGATTCTCAGACAAAATAATTGTTGATCCCATATGCTCTACTCTATCAATAGCTTCCAGTTTCACAATCTCTTGCTTTTCTAAATGCAACATTTTGTTGTTAAATTTGGCACATTCTGCAAGAGTTGGCATCAAACATATTCCAGATTTCTTCTCAGTAATTTTCTGAAAAATATTCTCAGGCACAACATCTTGTTCTGGATATAAATTTGACAGTAATCGTGCATGTAAAGCTTCTTTCCCATGCTCGGTCACTTTTCCAATTCTAACATCTTGTAGAATAGTCTTGTAAACTTCATCCTTTGCCTGACGCATATTTTCATGCAGTTCAGCATAATTGAAGTTTAACCATATA
The DNA here is from genome assembly GCF_964261635.1 of Lissotriton helveticus. Lineage (NCBI taxonomy): Eukaryota > Metazoa > Chordata > Amphibia > Caudata > Salamandridae > Lissotriton > Lissotriton helveticus. The sequence goes on from NC_136073.1 coordinate 725,908,018, forward strand.
TTGACGTTGCCAATGCTGCCTAGGCACTTCCTGGTATCTTCATGCGTGAGCATTTTGAACACAGGTTGCCCTTTCACTGGTGTCAGCTGCAGAAGATCTCCGAAAACAATGATGTGTTTGCCACCAAATAACACATCATACTCTGTTTTGAGAACTTCTTGCATCCTCAAATGCACAAAGGCAAGCATGACATTGGAAACCATGCTTACTTCGTCAATGATAAGAAGTTTCATTTTCCTCAAGATTCTTGAAACTTCAAAACAAGCATCTCCAGATAGCTTGTGATATTGTAATTTGTTGTCATGCTCCACTGGCAGCATCAGTAAACGATGTAAAGTAATCCCTTTAATATTATGTGCTGCCAGTCCAGTTGGAGCAGTGACAACACAAGACAGCGATGACTCTGTCCTTTCCTGCAAATAGCATGAAATTGCTTTAATGAGGAAACTTTTTCCAGTTCCCGCTTCTCCACTCACGTACAGTCGGACAGGCTTCAACGACGTACATGAGCACTCTTTCTTGTCATGACTTAATCCATGATCAATTTGCATGGTAACTTCGTCATATATTTTCCTCTGCTCAACGTTGAGTTGTCTTTCCAACTCTTCTAAGTTAACCGCATCCTCTTGAGCATGTGCCATGGCTCTTTCCACTTCATTCATAGCAGTGGCAGCTTCATTTTCAATAACAGGTCCTCCTAGTGGATCCTGACTCAATGAAGCAGAACTCTGACTGTCCTGAGAACTGTCTCTGGCAATCTCGGCTGCAATCGTTGCTTCCTGCTCAATTTCCGCATTCAACATTTCTACATATTTGGGAAAAGCAGGACATTCTATGGTCTCCTTGGCGGCATTGAAAGAGTCTTCGTAACAGAGGAAATCTCCAAGCAGTTCCTCTTCTGCACGCCAAGGCTTGAAAAGTTGCAAAAGTGCTAAATAGAAAAACTCCTTTTTTTCAGGAGATTCGCCACTCAATTTTCGATGGTTTACCAAGTGGCATTTTCTTTGCTTGACCAGACATCCCTCACTTCCTATTACAGCATACACTCCTTTCTCAGTATCTTCTTTGATGTTCCTCTTGAATATGTAATTTTGAAGAACCTCATACAGACAAACATTGTCGAGGTGAATGCTTCGATTTGGATAATATGTATCCAACATGTTGGTCTTCAAAATGTCGGTACTGTTTGGCTCCTTTTCCACCAAATACTCAATTTCCCGCACAGGTTTGAGAACTCGATTACGCGTTGCAGCAAGACCAAGACTCGCCCAAACGATACTCCTGGACTTGGCATAGAGACTTGCTGAAGACAACCGGTCAGAACATTCGTACGCTCCGATTTCTCGATGCGACAACATCTTCAGACTGAAACTGTACAACTTCTTGCTGAGGCTCTTTTCATGGGAAATGTCCTCCCACATATCCTTCAATTCTGTCTTCTCTTTTTTGGTGATGTAAGACGTCACATACCGAGCCACAGCCATACAGTTATCAGCCACAAACTGTATATCCATGTTAGCATTCCACATGGACAAAATCACCGGGTTGTAGTCGTTGATGTACTTGGACTCTTCGTTCCTCTTCAAATTGTAAGTGTTTTTAGGTGATTTCTTCATGACATTGTGTCGCAGCGAAGACATCAAACTGTTTACTCTTCCTTTAGAAATCACCGGTCGTGGAAAGCCGAAACGACATTTAGTGTAGAACTTGTCCTTGTTTCGGAATTTACGACGGCAGTACTTTCCACATCGATGGCTTTGGAACCGCAGAACTTTTTCTCTTAGGCTTTTCTTCTCCTTTGCGTTTGGTACAGCACACGTAGAATACTGTTGGATGAAACTCATCACTGAGTCTTCTGGATCCGTTCCAAATTTAGGTGCATCCTTGATCCACAGCAACATATGTATATGAGGAGCACCTCTTGCTTGGTACTCCTTTCTCCAGAAGAAATCCAACACCTCTCCAAGAGGTGGATTCTTCTTATTCATGATGAAAGACATCATAGCTTCAAATCTATGATTGAAGTACCTACATACATTGACTGGATCCAAAGAGCACAGTTCTCCGGGTGTCTTGAATTCGATGTTATCTACGTTAGCATTTGCCTCTCGTAGAAATTCAAGTAAGTCTTCCCAGCCATACTCGGCACAGCTCAGAGTGAGGAACCATGTGGGAGTTCCTAAGTTCCTCAGCATACATTTTAAATCACCATGACGACGGTACCAGTACTCATTAGTACCACGCTGACACGCCATGAGATTAATCAGGTGAGAATCCAAAATACTGTCTTGGACATTGACTTTATCCATAAAGTCACTTGCCGAGATGTTTTGCATGTGTATACCACTTTTCAAGATGTGGTTCACTGCATATGACAGTCCAGACAGATCGCTTTCAAACAGGAGATGAAACAAATAAGGAATGCATTGTCGAAACCTAGCATCTCCTGCATACAATCGCAAAGTCCGGTATTCAGAAGCAGGAATTTGATGAGGTCGCTCATCATATCTTCCTCCCTGACCTGTTGGAAAAAGCTGTGGGAAACACAGAGCTTCCAAACTTTCCTCCCAAACACTAATGGGACTCCCTTTGGCTTGTTTCATTTGAAACAACTCAATAGCATTCCCCATGACTTCCTTGGAATGCAAAGGATGAACACTATAATGTTCATATATTTCTTCACTAGTAGAGGGTTCTACTTTCTCAATTTGACCAGCACACAAATCGCTATCCTCTTCCTCACTTACTTCCTCTTCTGCAACATATACATTCTTATAGTATTTATTATTTTTTTTCAAATACAATGTTGCCTTTTTAACTTTCCTAACATCTACTAAATCTTGCCATATTTTCTTATTCTTTGTCGGAACCCCATTAACTAAGATAACCAGAGGTTCCTCTTCCACTTTTTCTACTCCAATTGTGTTAATGTTTTTCTTCAAATCTAGAGGCAAATAAACAACTCTTCCCTTTAATCCTCTCTGTAAATCTGATGGAGGCAATTTCCCTGTCTTTGGCTCCATTCTTACAATAGCCTGAAAGGGATGGATACTTTGAATCAAAATAGATTCATAAGTATTTAAATCCTTCAATTCAGAAGGAATCTCAACCAATTCCAGATTATTATGAACTGCTCTAGCAGGCATCTGGTTTTGATTTAATTTGCAACAACAATAACTACACACACGTTGATCCAATCCCAAATCAAAACAATTTTCTACCATCAAGTATGTTGCGAAATCCTTCCATTCACTATTATTTTCCCTTTCACTTTTTGCATATAAATCCACTAACTTAGTCTGATTCTTATAATAAGTGCGTCGACAGCACACACAAGTGAAATTAGGCCTCTCACTTGATTTCACCTCAAACGTCGCAATTTCCCTCTGGAAATTATCTGTACTGGAAACCTGTACACTATCTTCCACATGACCCTCTTCTTCTTGCTCAATTTCAACATTCTCCTCTTTACTTCCAAAGTAACAAAACTCAATTTCTTCACATATATTCTTCACATCTATTTCAGAACCATGCAAAAGAGCAGCGCATAATTGTTTAAGCATAATTGCTGGACTCTTAGCATAATACAACATTCTAACTAATTTCCTCACTTTATTATGATGCACTGCTAGCATCCTGAAATGATGAAAAACACTCTGGCATACTCTCCTGGAAAGACAAGCCAGTGAATGACCATGCAAACCTGTCACTTCTCTTACTCTGCAAGGATCTAATTCTTGCAACAACCTTATTTTCTGCTTCAAACTTTTCTTATTAAATGACCGTACAAAATCACAAAGCAAATTGATGGAATCCTGTCGCACACTGCAAATACTACTACACTTCCAGGTGTACACAGGACCCTTAGCACGTCTTCCTAAAACCTCATTACCTAACACCTCTTCTGCCTCTGTTGTCACAAGTTTTTCTTTTTCAACTGGACAACCATCTTTCACTTCATAAGCACGACCACTGGTGTCAACTGCATGCACCAAATCATTATCCTGGAAATAACTCTCCTCATTAAAAAATGCCTCACAGCTTGAACTATGCATCCATTCTCCAGAAAAAACTTCACAAAAATTACTACGATTAACTATTCTCTTCCATCTACTATTTCTTTTGAAATCATAAATTGCCTTGTTTAGCTTCCTAATTCTATTGATTATCAAAATAAATAACTTACGTTTAATTTCAAATGCCTGATCAATAACTTTCTCTTATAAAAAAGCGCTTTCTGTTGACCTTTCTTAATATTTTTTAACAAATTGCCAATTATCCTGTTGCGGAACATTCGTTTACGAATCTCCCTAAACTGTTGTTTCCTTCTACTATCATGCACAGAGTTATCTCTTGCTCTAGCACTAACATTTTTGATTGGCCTTTCCTTTCCATTTGAATTCCTTCTCGTTTTATGGACTGAAACATTTTCTGTAGTAAAATTTTTTTTACTACACATATTTCTTATGAAATATGTTGTGCTCTTACCCGGTGCTTTCTTCGTGACTTGACAAATCTTTTTGTTAGAGGACTGCTGCTTATTTTCTTTCACCTGCTGTCTTTGACGTTTTGCAGCCTTTCTCTGTCTTTCTATTGTTGGCATGGTGAAATCTTGAAATGATCTGCAGTTGAATCTGTGGTAAAATATAATAAAAAATGTTATTAACCATTATTACCAAACAGTAAAACAATAACAGTGATCAAAAACTTAACACACTACTTGACATTTTAAATAGAAGATTTTTTAGTCCTTGCAAATTTACAATACAGAAATAGCAGAAAAGAAATGACATTTATATTTGTTACCTATGCTATTTTATATGTGAATCTGATCTAATTTTATGAGCATATTTTAATATTTTATTGAAGACACTACACATAACCTGCTTTTGAAGGTGTCTTTATTTTTAAATTAAACGGTTTACCTTTTTACTTTTTATTAATTATAAATTTTAAAAATAAATGTTTATATTTCCATAGGCTCAAGCAGGTCAGCTTCCCATCCTATGTCATATAATTCGGACAAATCTGCATCCTCATCACGCTCTTCTTCATCCTCAGGATTTAAATCATCCAAGGGATCAACATCCACTGATGTTTCAATTACAAGTTCAATGATGAGGTCAAAATCAACTGATTGCAGATTGTCGCTCATGTTGAGGTTGTCTTTATCTTTAAAGAAAGATAACAACAATGAGATGTTGCAGAGTAAGAGACAAATCTCAGAGATTATAATAGTAAAATTGTTTAACAAGAGTAATATTTTGCAGCTATTATTTAGCCATGTCCAGCGATGCTGAGCAGGTGAAGCCTATGTCTAATTTTTCACTGAACAGGACTCATCTCTTCTTAACCTTGGATAAGCCTCACCGACTCTGTGTCCCCTGCACATACTTAAATGTAAAGGGGCAGATTTATGTTAAATGGCACATCCCCAGGCATGCACCAGTTAACGTGCACCACTGCTCTGCCACCCATGGTGTGCCGCATTTACAATCAGATAGGAGAAACCTGCGTCAAAACCCTGCGCCTGCTTGAAGCAGGCATAGGTCTTGACGCAACATTGTGGAGATGGTGCACCCCTGAGCGTTGCTGGAGCTGCATCGCACTTGCGATACAACTCCAGCAATACGCCACCTTAACGGCACAGATGCGTCACGCATCTGTGCCATTTTTGCCCCATGCTGCGCCGCATTGTAAATGCAGCACACCATGGGTGGCGGAACAGCGGCGCAGGATGACTGGCACATCCCTGGTGATGCGCCAGTCATCATAAATCTATCCCTAAGCTTCTTATCTTGTTAGAGATGAACTGCCATATGTATCATCAAAATATTTTGCATTTCCAAAATAGCGAATTTTAAGGAATAAATAGCGATTCTTTACCATTCCTAATTTGCGATGAGCAAATTGCTAATTGCAAGTTACCCATTCATTTCCATGGGCTAGGAGGCTCATAGGAATGAAGGTTTAATTTGCGATTAGCAATTTGCTCATCACAAATTAGGAATTTTTCCAAGGGTGCAGGGGTGTCTCAAGAACACCCTGCTGCACCCCTGAAAAAGAAATTTGGGGGCATATGGCACACATACATGCCCTAAGGGCATGTGTTGGCGTCATATGGGACCTTTTGTTTTTTTAAAAAAAAGCTTTTTGAAAAGAATTCACAAATACCACCAATTTACCACAATAGTTTCCAAATCCTTAATGTCATTTTTTACATATTTTTTGTTTGATACATTGCATTTAAGTAGTCACAAAATTTGCAAATCCTTCAGTGCAATTGCAAAATAAGGAATAGCAAATTTTGCTACTCCTTATATTGCATCAAACTTGTTTGATACATACCATTTGTCTAATTAACATTCGCAAAGGCCGAAATTCGTAGAATTTTGATCTTTGCGAATGCTAATTAGCTTGATACATATGGCCCCAAGTGAGGCCTGTCTTGCGACATGGTGCATCTTTTGCATCACTGCTGCATCGGTTTCATGTGGTACTTTTTTTTACACCATGACATATCTGCCTAAATGCATCAATTTGTAATGTTGTCGCCTCATAGCAAATCTTTTGCACCGCCGCTGCATCATAAAAGTGACGCACAGTGGCACAAAAAAGGCATACACCTATCATAAATCTGTCCCTAGCATTTTAAAAGATTAATCCAGGATGACGATAAGGTGTGGCCTATCCAGAGGTTTGTTTAAGGTGAGGCCTACTCAGGATTGCAGATTAAAGTTACGCTTGATGAAGAATACAGAGGAGATAATACATGTAAAGGCCTACCAATGAAGTAAGTAATGTGCACTTTATTGCGCCAGTCATCATAAATGTATCCCTAAGCTTCTCATCTTGTTACAGATGAACCACCATATGTACCATCAAACTATTTTGCATTTCCTAAATAGCAAATTTTAAGGAATAAATAGCAATTCTTTACCATTCCTAATTTGCAATGAGCAAATTGCTAATTGCAAATTAGCACCGCCGCTGCATCATAAAAGTGACGCACAGTGGCACAAAAGAGGCATACACCTATCATAAATCTGTCCCTAGCATTTTAAATGATTAATCCAGGATGACAATAAGGTGTGGCCTATCCAAAGGTTTGTTTAAGGTGAGGCCTACTCAGGATTGCAGATTAAAGTTACGCTTGATGAAGAATACAGAGGAGATAATACATGTAAAGGCCTACCAATGAAGTAAGTAATGTCCACTTTATTGCGCCAGTCATCATAAATGTATCCCTAAGCTTCTTATCTTGTTACAGATGAACCACCATATGTACCATCAAACTATTTTGCATTTCCTAAATAGCGAATTTTAAGGAATAAATAGCAATTCTTTACCATTCCTAATTTGCAATGAGCAAATTGCTAATTGCAAGTTACCCATTCACTTCCATGGGCTAGGAGGCTCATAGGAATGAAGGTTGCAATTTGCGATTAGCAATTAGCTCATCACAAAATAGGAATTTTTTCAAGCGGGCAGGGGTATCTCAAGAACACCCTGCTACACCCCTGAAAAAGAAATTTGGGGGCATATGGCACACATACATGCCCTAAGGACATGTATAGGCGTCATATGGCACCTTTTGTTTTTTGGAAAAAAATGCTTTTTGAAAAGAATTCGCAAATTACCACAAACTAGAAGTTGGTGGTAGTTTCCAAATCCTTAATATCATTTTTTACATATTTTTTGTTTGATACATTGCATTTAAGGAATCGCAAAATTTGCAAATCCTTCAGTGCAATCGCAAAATAAGGAATAGCAAATTTTGAATTAAGGACATTTTAAGTAATTTCCACATGTGCAGTGTTTTCAAATTATGATTTGAAAATCGTTTTTGGGGAAAAGTAATGGTTTGCAAATTTATGACAAGGACATAATGGTGTATGCTTCTCTATAAGGCATTTCAGTGTCTCTGATGTCATTTTTCCCATATTACATTATAAGACCTTTCCCCATGGAGCACATTCCTTGTAAATATGCTCCCACCTGTGCATGGTGAATTTAGATTTTGACTGTTTGAGTCACATACCCATGTTAAAAGTCACCCCAAAAAATTGCAAACGCTTTAAAAAAACACATTCATGTGTCTTAAGGACATTTTAAGTCATTTCCCCGTGGACAGTGTTTTGTAAGTGGCGCAAAAGAGGCATACACCTATCATAAATCTGTCCCTAGCATTTTAAATGATTAATTCAGGATGACGATAAGGTGTGGCCTATCCAGAGGTTTGTTTAAGGTGAGGCCTACTCAGGATTGCAGATTAAAGTTACGCTTGATGAAGAATACAGAGGACATAATACATGTAAAGCTCTACCAATGAAGTAAGTGATGTCCACTTCATTGCGCCAGTCATCATAAATGTATCCCTAAGCTTCTTATCTTGTTAGACATCAACCGCCATATGTATCATATAACTATTTTGCATTTCCAAAATAGCGAATTTTAAGGAATAAATAGCGATTCTTTACCATTCCTAATTTGCGATGAGCAAATTGCTAATTGCAAATTACCCATTCATTTCCATGGAGCAGGAGGCCCATAGGAATGAAGGTGCAATTTGCGATTAGCAATTAGCTCATCGCAAATTAGGAATTTTTCCAAAGGTGCAGGGGTGTCTCAAGAACAGCCTGCTGCACCCCTGAAAACGAAATTTGTGGACATATGGCGCACATAAATTTTAACAACATTCCTTTACCTCAAAAACGATTTTCAATTCATAATTTGAAAACACTGCCCACAGGGAAATTACTTAAAATGTCCTTAAGACACATGAAAGTGTTTTTTATTGCCTTTCCAGCATGGTTGGGTCACTTTTAACATGGCTATGTAACACAAACATTTAAAATCTAAATTTCCCATGCACAGGTCGGAGCATATTTACAAGCAACTTGCGCCACAGAGAAAGGTCTTACATTAAAATGGGAAAAATAACATCAGGGACAGTCAATTGCCGTATAAAGAAGCATACACCATTATGTCCTTGTCATAAATTTAAAAACAATTCCTTTTCCCCAAAAACGATTTTCAAATCATAATTTCAAAACACTGCACATGGGAAAATGACTTAAAATGTCCTTAAGACACATAAAAGCGTTTTTTGATTGCCTTTGCAGCATGTTTGTATCACTTTTAACATGGCTATGTAACACAAACATTCAAAATCTAAATTTTCCATGCACATGTGGGAGCATATTTACAAGCAATTTGTGCCACATAATTCATAATTTTCTCTTAAAAGCACACTATTCTCTATCTAAATTAAAGAAATATTTTCTCACCTTAGCAAATACTTTGAGTTTGAAAACAGTCTCAGAAACACACCAATTTGTCTTCAGCAGAGCAAAAGGTATGCACTCCAGAGTCTGCAGCTATCAAAAGCACAGAAATGCTGTAATTCTTCACACATATCTCTCATGTCACCCAATCAAAACTCTTCCCTCACTTTTTTTCAAATGAAAACCCTTCCCCCCTCTGCCCTTTCTGCCTTTTCTGCATGGCAACCACCTCTTGGAAGACTTCTGGTGTTTGCAAGTTCACACAACTTTGTTGCAATTGAACTCTGAACTCTCAGTGCACCTGCATATCCAGTGCATTCTTTCATTTAATGATTTTTTATTGACCATTCAAAATACATCTTTCAAAGAACACATCCGTGCACCCTAACTTTCTGTTTTCAGCAATCAAAATCCACCAATCACTGTTACTGCTTCATGAACACAGAAACTCCACAGTTTTTTTCATTTTAAACTCTCATTTTTTCAACTGCCATTTCATTGCCACACTTCATCTGACTGCAGGAGAACCTTCTCTCACCATGTTTTCTGTCTGGATTGTTGGACATAGTTATATTCACTGGGCTCAAAGGTACGTTGAAAACAGGAAATTACCTAACCTCAATTTACAAGATGTGGAAATTAAGTGGTTTGGCCACAGAGGATTAAAATGTCACCAATTGATACCATTGGTGAAAACCTTTATGCATTTGCCCAAACCTGACCTGTTAATTGTGCACTGTGGAGGTAATGACTTGGGCACTTTGACTGGTGTAGGTCTGGAAATGCTTTTAAAGGACACCTTTGAGCAATTAATGGCACTTTTTCCTCAGACTGCCTTGGTATATTCAAATATATGCCAAAGACAGAAATGGAGGTGGTCAAACCAATTTTGTCCACAAATTGAGAAGTCGAGGAAGCATGTAAACAAATCTGTTTCAGCTTACATGAGAGACCATGGAATGGGCTCCCTGTACAACAATAACTTGCGTTACTACATGCAAGATATCTACAGAGGAGATGGTGTGCACTTCTCAGATGAGGGCAACAGAGTTTTCACTCTGAATTTAAGAATGTGCATTGGTACCTACTTATAAGTACCTAAATGTACCATAAACCCAAAAGCTCTTCTCAGAGCTACCCTACATCTGATCACTCACAATTATTATTTTACTCTAACATTTTTCACTAATTTCCAACAAAGTACGCTCCCTGGGGCGCTACCCGGTACGCGAACCGGGAGCTAACCTCGCGAAATTTTTTTTAAAAATGTTTTTTTTCCGCACATATAAGCCTCCTCAGCCACCCTCAGAAAACCTAGGGGGTCAAGATAACTCTACCGTGCCCCCTTCTACCCATTCTGAACATTATTTGCCCTCCATCTTGTATCTTAATTCGACCGAAACACAAAATGGTGGACTCCCGGAACGCTTAAGGTTCGCGAACCGGGGCGCTCAACGGTTCGCGTACCGGGTCGCTCTCTGGGAAGCGCACCATCAAAAAAGGTGGGAAAGTAGTTCACAGAAAAGCCACTGGAGACAATTTCACCAAATATAGATTAGCTCATACTACATACCAATCCCTACCATTTTCACAAATTTGATTGGAATTCCATTTAGTCATTTAGCCTGTAGACCTCTCTAAATACCCTGAGGTAAATTACTTCACAAAACACATCTGAAGTGTTGGAATTGACAACCAATGAAAATGTTACTTTCATTTTCTACTTTTTTTACCTGACATTTCATTGGTTATATACCTGAATATATATATAAAGGAAGAGAAGAAAACACAGCCATTTTGACTACTACTTCTTGCTGTACATTTCAATAGTATTTTCACTAATTCCTTCAACTTCTTTCTAAAGGTAAGTTTTTATTTTTAAAACTGAAGTATATTGTGCACTATAAGTTAATATGGTAAACTTTTTCTGATAGATATATACTATCCCTCTGTAGTAGTTATAGATTTAGAGAGACTTCTCTGTTATAGTTATGGATGGAGTTAGGCTTCTCTTGTATAATTATGAATTTACTTACGTTAAATCACATACACTTTTTTATATTCCTACTTCCACTCTGATACTATACACTGCCCAAAGATAAATTCACTGATAAAAAATGCCTATTTAAAATTATTCCCAACATTGCCCTATCTCTACTAATATATATTTTTTTAATCCAAATTTCAGGCAAAATGGAAGGCGAAAACCAAGTTTCTTTTGAAATGGACCTGCAAGAGAGCAGCCAAGAATTGATTGATACAATTGATCAAATTGACATTGAATTTTTCGATGAAACTTGGGACAATGAACTACTGCAATGTGTACAAGCAGTAGATAACCTCCTTGCAAATGAGGACATTTTACACCCTCAGAGACTACAATGTATATTCCATGATAATTATGAAATTTCTGACAATGAAATGTTAGAAAGTTTAATAAATTATGAAACACAATCACAATAAAACAAATGCTTAAAAAATAAAAAAAATAAAAAATAATCAACAAAAACAACAATCAATTAACATACAGCATTTGAAAAGTCTATCATTAATTTTTCATTGCAGTACGCTGCCCAGAACGCTTCCCGGTTCGCGGACCGGGCGCTCCCCACGCAAAAAAAAACAAATTTTTTTTTTGTTTTTTTTGCCCCGCGGGGCCCTTTTAAAACCTCCACATTAAACCTAGGGGGTCAGGGAGGATCTAGTATGCCCCCTTATGGTCATTTTCGCTTTTGTTTTGGCCTCCTCTTGTCTCTCAATCCTACCGAGAGACAAGATGGCGGCCGCTCCGGACTGTTTAGAATGTTGACAGACACCGGAGAGCCAATCAGCTTAGCTACGCGAAGTTCCGGTACGCTTAAGGTCCGCGGACCGGAGCGCTGCCCGGAGCGCGCTTACAGATATATATCTTTTTTTAAACGTTAATTTCTCAAAATCCACTGGAGCACATATATTGAGACATAGAAAAGGCACATCGGGCTACCAGTCCCTACAATTTTGCCAAGTTTCGTGCAAATCCATTCAGCCGTTCGGGCTAAAAGTGAGGCCAACCGCCCTATGGAAAACTCAATGTTAAAAACACGTTTTGGGACCCCCCTTTTTTCTCGACCCCCCCTGGACGAACCCCCCCAAATTTCCAGGGGCTGCTCAGAAACAAAATGTTCCATTTTCCAGAAAATTTCAGCCAATTCCGTCCACAAACGCCAAAGTTATTAGACATAGAATTTTCAAAAAACCCATAGAGAAAAAATCCTAACTATATATACCTACTGGCGACCGCCAGTAGGTAATATATATATATATATATATATATATATATATATATATATATATATATATCTTAAGATGCACTAGGGAAACAAGGGTAACAGCTGTCTTTAATTTATCTTTATTAAATTTTGAACATACTTGTTATGTCTTTCAAACACTTTTTTTATTTGTGTGATTTAATTTAATAAGAATATAGTTCATACAGAATACAGTTGAAGCTTGTTTCTAAAAGGCTTGTCTTGCTTAAAACTAAGACTACTTCATCAACTCAGACTTTATTGCTTATGATGCAATTACAAAGTAGTTTTATAGCACTAAGTGCCTCAACAATTTTAGTTTTTGTACATTTATACGGTTCGCTCACAGACCATGTTTATTTACGTGATGTATTATATTAACTGACTACACTAACAAAATTGAGGATGCAAAAACCTATACCCCTAAGGAAGATTGTGTAGTGATCAAAAAGAGGGCGTAAACATTTTTATCTTAGAGAACTGCTAAATTGTGATAATATAAGCAACGTGTGAGTAGGAGCATTGAGTACAAAACACACAGTGCATGGATTTCAAGGCGGGGAAACATTGCCAAAACCAGCAGGCCTCCAAGTAAAGGGGCCCCTGATACAGGACAAAAAAATATGGATGTTTATAACAGCCCTTGAAATTCATAAAAACATGAATGCAAAAAATGACAAACATTGTAATGCTGATAATTAAAACAATGCCCTTAGGTTTGAATTTAGTTTCCAACTGGCCAATAGGCTCCTAAGTCACATTGAAAGCAAGCGGGAACAATCAAGTATTTCTCAATAAAAGAGCCAATATCCCAATTCAAAAGTCAAACTGTAAAGCTGACATGTTGGTCAGCAAATCTTCAAGTAGCATTCAGAGGCTTAACACCTGACATTGTACTAATGCCCATAATATTAATTTACAGTATGAATAGAATGTAATTGTATTTAAAGTACTTCACACATTTAAACCAGCCAAATCCCAACAGGGTCATAAAAACAACTATATAAAAGAGAGGAAATGATAAATTAAACAAGTATTATCAAGGATAATTTAAGATTAAATATAAACATGAATTAATACTGAAAACATATATATAAAGGAACTAACATGTTAGCCTTCTAAACACAAAAAAGAAAAACAATGTTAACTAATCAAAATATTATTTGAAAAAAAAGAATAATGCTAGTAAATACTATACAAACATTTTTAATAATAATTTTGATAAAGTAACAAAGATCATTTTAAATAATTGTATGAAAAGTAACTTAAAAAAATATTTTTTAAACTATTAACATGTTTAGGGGAACTTTAATATGTAAGAGGGACTTTGTCTAACCGCCAGCCATACCTTTCGGAAATACTACAGATCGGTAAGGGTGCGGCGTTCTTGTACTTCCCATTCGGATGAACACACAAAAGTGGCTGGAGCATCAGACATTAATAAGATTGCGGCGGGTGGTGCTGTTAACTGTTAGAATGTAATTTTGATGATTTATGGGAATATTAACAAAACATAACGTACTGCTAATTTTTTTTTTTTAAAAAGGAGTTGAATTAAAAATTAATTTTTGTTTTTTAGAAACAAAGTATATGATTCGAGATTGATGGCAATAAATTCTTAGAATTTGTTTAAAATTTATATGACTGGTTATGTATGTTCTTTGGTAGATGTATGGTTTATATTGACTAGTAAAGTATTTAAAATACAAAATAACATCTAGCAAAACACAAAAGAGTGCAGGGGATAGTAACTTAACAACTGCCCAGCAAAACCCCATGAAGGATACAGGCCAGTAAAGTTCCAATCTTGTTGTATTAAAAAAAAAATGGACAAAAGCTCACTACAAAAAGAGGTATTAGACCAGTTTACAAAAATAAAAAATTGTAGAACACAATAGTATACAGAATAGCAAATGCCAATGCAAAACATAGTAACATTTTTAGGTCTTTGAAATTATATTGCAATTTCAGACCATGAACAATAGAGTTGTGAAAATGAAATCATGTGTAAGAGACTATTTTATAAATTACAAGAGCTATGAACCGTGCATCAGATATCTGTGATGTAAAAAAGCACGCTGCACCACCATGCAGAACAAATAACAAAGTATGCACTCCTTAACCAAATACAACAGAGTGCAATACAGTGGCAAGCAAAGTCTAACAATGAATCGCCAAATGCGCCAAAAGAATCACCAAAAATCAAGAAGAACAAGAGACAACACACCATGCAAGCATTATGGTTCACAATGGATCTAGAGGAATCCAAGAACTCATGCCAAACAATGGAGAAAAAGATAAGAAACGGAAACACCAGAGTGACACCACGCCTAAAAATAAACTATCACAGCCCACCACCAAGACATTACTCATCAGAAAGCACCAAAAAAAAGACATCCAAGATATAATAGTCTGAAAACGCCAAGTAATCAAAGTAAATGTTCGGCATCGTAAATGACTACAAAAAAAAATATCGAACGATCACAGGTCAAACCATACCATGACTGGTGTAAAAAAAAAAAAATTATTTAATTCACTACAATATAAAAATGCTCTAATACAAAATTGAGAACAAAAAAGAGAACAGCTACTAATTCAACATGAACAACAAAGCCATCCAACAAACCCTTCTAACCTGAATAGTTGTCACACCAGAAAACCCCTTAAACTGTATAAAGATAATTCAGTCCGTAGCACCTACTGAGCCCTGCAATATGCACATTTTACACAGAGCCGACAATGCCTTCAAACCAGAACTTTGCAGAAATATGAACTTATTCAAGAAGACCGCCAAAAATTCACTGACAACAGGAAGAACGACAAAGTAAACACCTTACTAAAAGATGCCCACCACAGAAAAAAAAAATCACCCTAAAATGATGACAGTGTTTATGCTTCCTTTTCACCACAAAACTAATCGAACATGACTTCGACTCCAAGATAGCAAATTATATAGAAAAAAGAACAGAGACACGACTCAAATCAGATTCAGCAAAAACCACAGCAACGAGAACAGACTGATCACTGATGAAAATAACATACGCAGGCTCCTTGGCAAAAGCCACACGGCAGCCCTCATCATTCTGGAGCTATCAGCAGGCTTAAAGACCATCTCGGACAACACCACCGTCAACAGGCTCCATTACGTCGGCATGTGAGAAATAGCATTAGACTGGATAAGCTCTTTCCTCCCATGCAGAACACAGAGAATCCGACACCTGCCTTTTGTCTCAGAAACAACAGATATCAGATGAAGAGTACAAGAAGGAGCCTCCATCACCACCACACATCAACGTCTACATAGTGAAACCTCACAAGCATGGTCGCAAAAAACAAAAAAATTAAAATGTCTGGTACAAAAATAACAAAAAGGTCATAATAAAATTGACCAAGGAAGACAACATAAGTAGGAGCAATGGACAAAAAGGGATGAAAGATATTGCAACCTGAATGAGCAACAGGTGGCTGACAGTCAACTCTGAGAAAACAAAACTCGTCATACTCTGCTGCACCTCATACACATGGGACAAAACCTGGTGGCCTTCTGCCTTTAAAACAAAAAACACCCCAACAGAGCACAAAAACAAGAAAGAAAGGCACGATACTACACTCCTCAATTACAATAAATAGCTAGCTCAACACCATATCATCGAAATGCTTCAAACACATCAGCATAATTTTCAAAACATTAAAGTGGATCCAAGTAACTCATAAAAAAACCTAACACATGCACTCATCACTAACTGAATGGACTACAGCAACACTGTGTAAGCCAGTAATAAAGTGAAAACTCTTCCAGAAACGACAGACTGTCTAAAACGCCAAAGCTTGAGTCATCATCAAAAATACTCAACACAACCACATTACCAAACATCTACACTACATACACTGGGTACACACTGAAAGAAGAATAACATTCAAGGTGCTGAAACATGCATACAAAGCCCTCTATAGGAACGGACCACAATAGCTACATGACCAGACCTCCATCAACCCCTCACACAAAAACATCCCCTCAAATGACCTGGAAGTAGCAACCGTCCCTCGTTACCACAGGACAAGACCAAGGGGAAGATGATTCTCCTACCTCGAAGGTTGAAGAAAGAAAATAAACAACTTGCAATTCAAAAAATCAGATAAGAAATGCTCACAGCTGCTGACCACCACCACCCTAAACATAAATCGCACTCAGCCAATTGGCAGACAGTGTGATCTTAGGCACACAGCAAGTTTTGTGTCGTTGGTATATTTAGTGAACACAAAGGCCCTCATTAGGATGGCGGGTGGACTTTGCCAGCCCTCAAGCCTCACGGTACTTGGGACAGCCCGCAATAACGGAAGAGACGAGTGAGAGAGCGATCAGAGGAGCAGGAGAACGAGAGTTGGAGGCCTGTGAGGAGTGGAGTAGGAGAGAGGAGGTGACCATCGGAGGAGGAGGCGAGGAGTGTGAGGAGCGGAGTAGGAGAGAGGAGGTGACCATCAGAGGAGGAGACGAGCCGGGTGAGGAGCGGAGTGCGGAGCAGGAGGTGTGGCAGATCCAATGCAGCGTAACGGCTGGAGGACCCACCGTACACTCTGCACACCCGGTCGGCAGAAGGAGGTGAAAGACGTCCCGGCTCCAGACGCCACGGCCATGATGAGGCGTCGTGGGTCAAGGAAAGTACCGCTTGGGGGATCTTTTTGGTGGGGGTGGTGGGGAGGTCAGTGAAAGTAGGGCGGCTGGGTACATGGGAGTTGAAAATTTGGTTTTTTTTCATTTTCAGATCCCAACACGCTCCTTTTACCTGAACATTCCTCACCTTGGTGACGGTTGCACTGCCTTACAGTTTAAGTTCCCGATACTGACCCCATCATCGCTCTTTGTTTGCTACCCTTACCCGTCGGATGAAAGAACGAGAGAAGTCTCAAAAGACCCTGATAGCAGCAGCAACGCAGGACCGAGTGGGCGGGGATCCCTGACTGCTTAGGTGCTTGGAACTGATTGGACGCCACACAATCCGGTACGGACATAGAGACTGGTGTTTTTGAGCAATTGTATCTCCAATAAAGGAGTCACTAGAACTCATCCATGGTCCTTGTCTTCCCTCTCAACATCGTGACTGCACAGGCGGTCACAAATATTCTTCCCCGGACCTGGTAGATGCACTAGCGCAGAACTATGCGGCCATTTATCTAAAGATTTTATAAAGACCATTAGTCGAGTCTTCCAGATAGTGTACTGCCCCCCACAAAAGTCGCACAGACTCATTGAGCTCTTTACAGAACTACTATCTAAAATCCAATCACGGTACAAATGTATTTTGGTGATGGGGGATTTCACTTTCCACTAGGATCACGTACACAATGACTGTCAGGCAAAACAGTTGGAGGAGGCACTGATGGCTCTATGGCTTTCCCAGCTAGTAAATGTTCCCACTCATGGCAAGGGAAATACACTCCATCTAGTGTGGAGATCTCATACACTTACAAGCCCTATTGTCACCATTCCTTGCTCTTGGTCTGAACACTATGTAATTATTGGTTGTCTCTCGCTAAATAAAAAGAGATGACGACTTGGTGACCCCCCTAGATAACTCTGCCACATCTACACAGTGTGATATCGATGTTAAAGCATTTCTCTGTTATCTACATTGACGAACGCCATTGATATGGTGGCCCCGAAAATAAGAAAAAGAATAAGAGATAAAGGGAGAGGGTGCTACCTGGGTCAGCGACATTTTAAGTAACATAAATCAAACCCTTCGCCACTGCGAGAGAGCCGGGCAGAACGCGTACGACCCAAAAGCCAGGGCAGATTACATGTCAAACATTCACAAGCTATAAAAAAGCGAACAGGACAAAAAATATAGATTTTGATTAAGCAAAAATTGTGGCTGCTGATAAAAAAAAAAGAGAACTTTCGAATCCTGAAAGAGCTGAAACAAGAGAAGAAATTGAAGTATTAATTTTGTAAGGAGGACTGTCATAAGTTCCAGTCCTTCTTCACAATGAAAGTGAAGGATGACCTGCTTGAAATTTAGCGCATGACAAAATTCACATTAACACTTAACATTAGCTCCCACACTAATGGGTCGATTACGATGGCGGACGGAAGGACGTCTGCCGGCCTTGAGTGCGCGGAAAATGCCTTTTTTCCGTCCGCCAGCCACTGACAGTCCGTCCGACATATTAGGATGGGAAGCACTGCCAAATTTCCATACGCCGCGGAAGAACAAGCTTCGCCGCGCAAATACACCTGACCCCGCGGTGGACGTAACCAATCCCGAGAGACCGCCGTACGGAATGACGTCTCGACCGTCCACGAGATTACGATTGCGCAAAAGACACCGCAAATCGCAGCGGAAAAACCACCTGCCTCAACACGGCGGATTGACCTCAGCGGAGAGGCAAAACATTGCACAGATACCCACCACAGGCAGCTCGCTGTCATGGACCCAGCACTACACGCATTTCCGATACTCTTTCTGCTCCACCAACAGCAAGCCATGGACCGTCGCCGACGACGACGCAGATAGGCCAACACACCAATCGCTGTCCGAAGGGGAGCACCAGCCTGGGCCGTGACGTGGGGAGGGGAAGGTGCATGTTGGCGAAACAGCATTTTTTACGATAGCACCAAAATATCAACAATGCAAGGAGACAACCAGTAATGACACAGAGAAACCACTATACAGGAGTAACTTGCTTTATTAAACAAAATTGTGATATACTCCTAGAGTAGCCAGGAGCACGGGCACTGGATAGGACAGAGCAGGGTACATCTGAGGCAGCACATGAGAGGGGCACAGGGCATCAACAGTCCATGGCATCGAACAGGTACATCTGAGGCAGCACATGAGAGGGGCACAGAGCATCAACAGTCCATGGCATCGAACAGGTACATCTGAGGTAGCACATGAGGGGCACAGGGCATCAACAGGCCATAGCACAGAGCAGGTACATCTGAGGCAGCACATGAGAGGGGCTAAGTGCAACAACAGTTCATAGCACAGAGCAGGTACATCTGAGGCAGCACATGAGAGGGGCACAGGACATCAACAGTCCATAGCACAGAGCAGGTACATCTGAGGCAGCACATGAGAGGGGCACAAGGCATCAACAGTCCATAGCACAGAGCAGGTACATCTGAGACAGCACATGAGAGGGGCTAAGTGCATCAACAGTCCATAGCACAGAACAGGTACATCTGAGGCAGCACATGAGAGGGGCACTGGGCATCAACAGGCCATGGCACAGAGCAGGTACATCTGGGGCAGCATATGAGAGGGGCTAAGTGCATCAATTGTCCATAGCACAGGGCAGGTACATCTGAGGCAGCACATGAGGGGGGCTAAGTGCATCAACAGTCCATAGCACAGAACAGGTACATCTGAGGCAGCACATGAGAGGGGCACAGGGCATCAACAGGCCATGGCACAGAGCAGGTACATCTGGGGCAGCACATGAGAGGGGCTAAGTGCATCAATTGTCCATAGCACAGGGCAGGTACATCTGAGGCAGCACATGAGGGGGGCTAAGTGCATCAACAGTCCATAGCACAGAACAGGTACATCTGAGACCGCACATGAGAGGGGCACAGCGCAACAACAGTCCATGGCATCGAATAGGTACATCTGAGGCAGCACGTGAGGGGCACAGGGCATCAACAGGCCATAGCACAGGGCAGTCACATCTGAGGCAGCACAAGGACGTTTGTCATGCGCAACGTCCCATGGACAATAATGATGCAAGGGTGGTCATAATGTACATCCCAGACACCAACTACAATCACATATCAGTGATGGGAACTGCACCTCACAGCACAGAATCAGGTGGACTGTGTGACCTAGTAGATTCGGACACAGTGGCAGCCTCTGACACAGGATTGGGACAGATAGCCACAGTACTACTGACTGACACTTGAGCCATAGACCCATACACACTGGCAGCACCAGAAACAGGAGTGAGACACAGCCACAGATCTAGTGACTGACACATGAGCTATAGACCCAGACACACCGCCAGCACCATATACAGGAGTGAGACACAGCCACAGCTGTAGTGACTGACACATGAGCCATAGACCCAGACACACTGCCAGCACCAGATACAGGAGTGTGAGACACAGCCACAGATCTAGTGACTGACATATGAGCCATAGACCTAGACACACTTCCAGGACATGTCCCTGTCCAGTGACCAACAAATACCATGCCAGCATCGGAGACATGAGAGTGGCGGACACACACAGTGCCACTATCTGAAACAGGAGAGGGCACAACTGACAAAGTGCTACTAAATGAGGCATGACAGCGAACAACAGACACAGTGCCACGATCTGACACATGAGTGAACTGCAGCAGACCCACTGGGACCACTGAAATGACGAGCCACAGGGCTGTATGGGCCAGGAGGCAGGGTGGCTCGGGTTGCTGGGAACAGCTGTACTGGAGCAACATTGGGGTGGTCAGGTGTCACTGGTGTGTGTTTCCGTTTCTTTGGGATATGTAAGGGCTCCCTGGACATGACTGGACTGGTAAGTGGTGCAAGCTCATCTGTAACACCACCTATCAAAGGTGGATCATGTGCTGGTGGGGGTCTGCTCTCTGGGGACGTGTTGGACCCTGCTTGACGCTTGCTATGGCCCTGCCTTCTGCCCTCTGAAACTTGTACAATGGGGTATGCTACAACAGTGTACTCCTTCCTCTGCTTCACCGGGGTGTGGATAGGAGTAGATGTTTTGGGGGACTCCACCTCTGACACATGTGGTCTACGTTCCTTCGCCAACACCATCTTCAGGCGACGCAGGGGTGATGTAGGCCTGTCCTTGGTGGATGTTCCGTCCATTGGAGCAGCCTTGGCCCTGGGAAGTGCCTGCTCCCTGGGAGGTGCCTTGGCTGTGGGTGGTGCTCTGTCCCTGGTAGTGTCCTTCTCCTTGGGAGGTGCCCTATCCTTTGTAGTGTCCATTTCCTTGGGAGTGTGCCTGGCCCTGGGAGGTGGCCTGTCCTTTGTAGTGTCCTTCTCCTTGGGAGGTGCCCTGTCCTTTGTAGTGTCCTTCTCCTTGGGAGGTGGCCTGTCCTTTGTAGTGTCCTTCTCCTTGGGAGTGTGCCTGGCCTTGGGAGGTGACCTATCCTTTGTAGTGTCCTTCTCCTTGGGAGGTGGTTTGTCCTTTGTAGTGTCCTTCTCCTTGGGAGGTGCCCTGTCCTTTGAAGTGTCCTTCTCCTTGGGAGGTGCCCTGTCCTTTGTAGTGTCCTTCTCCTTGGGAGGTTCCCTTGCCTTGGGATACCTACTTGAGGGGGACGCCTGTGTGCCATGTGAATCCCTGTCCACCATCACCCCTTGAGGATACTCTATGTCAACTCCAGGGTAGCTAATGTCGTGTTCTGTTAAAGATTTCCCTGTCCTAGGGGATGGTGTCTGTGGCCTCCGTGCCCTGTCTTGCTGCCTGGCCCTGCTCCTAGTGCAATACCCAGAAAACGAGGCCTGGTCAGAAATGTCACTCTCCCCTGAGACAACTAGTGGTGTGGAAGAGGAACAGAAGTAGAACTGTGGCCATGCGACTGTTGAATGGCTGCAGACACTGTTGGATAATGACTGTACTGTCCTGTGGAGACCAGCAACATCGCCATGCATCCACTCCATGAATGCTACCACCTGCCCTAACTTCCTATCGTGGTCTAGGAATGCATTAGTTATGGTTGTTTGCCCTACACACAGCTGTCGCAGCAGATCAACGGCCTCAGAACAAAGGGCAGTTTGTGTCACAGGTGCAGGGGCAGCGGTGCCTGCACCAAAGGCCACTCTGCTCCCCCTACTCTGGCGAGCACGCGCAGTACTAGTTGCAGTTGGTGGCAGTGTGGGCCCAGTGTGCTGTGTACCGACTGAAGGTGTAGATTGCCCACTCCCTGTGTCTACCAACAGTGCTGACTCACCACCACTGTCTGAAGATGAGGATGATGGTGTCTCCACATGCGAGTCCTCATGAACAGTCCTGTCCCCCTCTCCGGGGCTGCTCTCCTCTGCCTCAGTCTGCGTGTGTGTGGTCTCTGATTCCGATGCATTGCCACCACTAACCTCCATCGTTTGTGGCTCAGTGCCCTCGTCCAAAGCTGAAAGAGAAAGAGGAAAGAGGTATACATAAGTGACACACTCACGTACGGCACAAAGTAATCCGAACTTCCTTGACTGATGAACAACATGTAGCAACCATCCTGAACACGAGCCAACCCTAGCAGACATTATCATGTCAAAGAACCCGGGGTGCCTGGGAAACATGGACCCCCAAAAACAAAGTGAATGCAGACCACCACACATGTGATGCCATGGGTCCACAGACCTCAATGGCATGTCCTGTGACCCTGCACTACATTGCAACTGGTCTGTTCACCTGTCTGACATGGATGCTAACGGGCACTCGGCTAATGGCACCAACATGCAATTGCAACACCACATACACACCATGGATGCCACTACTGTGTGTGACCGGAAAAACATGCATGCTCTCACAAGTCACAAACGCAATCACTGTGCTTACCGCTAGTTTGCTGATGCTGCTGCCCTCTCAACCGGGCAGACAGGTCAGGATGCGTCACAGCTATGATACGGTGCATGAGAGGGGTCATGGTACGTCGTGCAAGCCGCCCAGATCTGCGGATCTGCCCCAGGGTCATCTCCGCAACATTTTTGCTGAGCCTGGCGATGTCGTCCCAGTGCTTGTGGCAGTGTGTGTGTCGCCTATTACACACCCCCACTGCCCGTACATCACGTGCTATGGTCCTCCACATGGCCTTGCGAAGGTGCAGCTTGACCTACCATGATGGGAGACAAAAGGGGTCAAGTCAGTGGACAGTTGGCCAGTCACACAGATAGGGGCAACATGTATCTGTCAGCAGCCATGCACATTCAGACATATGTGAAGGGCCCACAGCACACCGCCAAGATTGCAGAAGCCAGGAGTCAGTGACCACCTCATGCACACCAACATGTCCCCCACTGCACTTACCACCTGTCCGGGGGCGCCGTAGAGCCGTACATAGTGGCGGAGCACACCGTCCACAAGGACATCCAGCTCCGCTGCGGTGAAGCGACAAGACCGGATCTCTTTGAATCTCGACATGGCGAGATCCCGGACTATGGCACAACAGCAGCAGTTGTCGGAATGCTCAGCAGCAGCAAGTAGAGGTGATGGGTGCAGGCCGCAGTTGTCGGAGTGCTCCGCAGCAGCAAGTAGAGGTGATGGGTGCAGGCAGCAGTTGTCGGTGTGCTCAGCAGCAGCAAGTACAGGTGATGGGTGCAGGCAGCAGTGGCTGGAAGCAGTGGATGTGTGGTGTTCAAATCCACACATATATAGGGCCCTGAGCTGATATCAGTGGCACACGTCTGCAGCAATTGGTTTTCCCGGACTGCCTCATTCAAAATTGACCAATGACTGGCCCTGCTGTGGCGGTGTACGGCTTCCGCTACTTTTGAAATGGCTTACGCGTCCCGCGTAACCTGTCCCCATTGGCTACATGTGCACGGACCATCACGGGCACACACCGCCAACTGCATGTGCGCGCTACCGCGACGGTGCATCATTTGAAAATGCATCACTCACTGGCGTCGCAATGGCGGTGCACGCATTCCGCGGGCGCGGGGCAGGAAAACACATACATTTGAATGTGCAAGTGGAGGTGGCAGTTGGTACCCCCCCTTTCAGACACATTGATGCACCCACCGTAAACCGCCTGGTGCGGGCGGTCACCCACCGCCTGGTGCGGGCGGTGGGTGCCCGCCCTTTGTATCGATGGTAGCCTGGCATGGATGGCCATGTCCGGTCACCCACTGCCTGGTGCGGGTGGTCACCCACTGCCTGGTGCGGGCGGTGGGTGACCGGCCTGTGTATCGATGGTAGCCTGGCATGGATGGCCATGTCCGGTCACCCACCGCCTGGTGCGGGCGGTCACCCACTGCCTGGTGCGGGTGGTGGGTGACCGCCATGTGTATTGATGGTAGCCTGGCATGGATGGCCATGTCCGGTCACCCACCGCCTGGTGGGGGCGGTCACCCACAGCCCGCACCAGGCGGTGGGTGACCGGACATGGCCATCCATGGCAGGCTACCATCGATACACAGGCCGGTCACCCACCGCCCGCACCAGGCGGTGGGTGACCGCCCGCACCAGGCGGTGGGTGACCGCCCGCACCAGGCGGTGGGTGACCAGACATGGCCATCCATGCCAGGCTACCATCGATACACAGGGCGGTCACCCACCACCCACACCAGGCGGTGGGTGACTGGACATGGCCATCCATGGCAGGCTACCATCGATACACAGGCCTGTCACCCACCGCCCGCACCAGGCGGTGGGTGACCGCCTGCACCAGGCGGTGGGTGACCGCCCGCACCAGGCGGTGGGTGACCGGACATGGCCATCCATGCCAGGCTACCATCAATACACAGGGCGGTCACCCACCACCCACACCAGGCGGTGGGTGACTGGACATGGCCATCCATGGCAGGCTACCATCGATACACAGGCCGGTCACCCACCGCCCGCATCAGGCGGTGGGTGACCGCCCGCACCAGGCATACCTGAGACATACCTGTGTTTAAACATGGAGATCACACAGCCTTGAGTGTTTCAGTGCAGTTTATTTACATGGTGTTGATTAGTGTTTGTGCATATTTACAAAAAGGTAAGGGGGGAGAGTGAGTTGAAGGTCATGGCAAATGAAAACAACGTGGGGACACCACATTGGGTGGTGTCACCTAGTCCAACAGACCTGTGCCAATGCTTGGCAATATGGGACAAGATAGTTAGCAGGGTGAAGGCCAGGGTGAAGGTATGGTGGAGTTATTTGCGACCCCTCTTCGAGCGGGTGGATGGGGCATTGCCACTGCTCTGTGCTTGGTCGTGCCTCGGACGGCCCCTCCGTCTTGGACCCGGAGCTGGCCCAGCTATGGGGGCAGGTTCTTCAGGGACCACCTCCCTGTCAGTGGCCTCAGGTGATGGTGGCGGTGGTGGTGTTGGTGACCTGCCCCACTAGGCACTTGGGGGAGGGGGAGGTGGTGTGGCGCGGGATAGCCACTCCCTCCACAGAGCAGTTTGCTGGCCGATGAGGTCCACCATTTGGCCCATACGGGCATCCATGGACCTAAACAGCTGGCGGGTCAGTTCAGAGTCCTGGTGTGCCCTCTCCGCCGTAGCCTCTGACCGCTCATAGCAGACTTCCACCCTGGCGATGGCTGCAAGGGTCTCAGTCCCAGGATGGGCTGGCTTTTTTTTTTTTGCAGAGTTTTATATAGCGCGAACTAGACCCGAACCGAATCAGGTATCAGAGCGCTTTACATAGCACCAGTTACGTTACATGAGTTACTTGTCTCTGGACTCCCCTTGCTCCTCCGCTACTGGTTGTGCGCTGTGGCCTCATCGTTGTCACACCATGTCCACTCTCCCTGATGGTCTGAGAAGTAGAGGGCCCATCATAGTCAGATGGCTCATGGAGGGTGGCACTGGCAGGAGTGGTGGTGGTGGTGGCGGTAGCTGCACAGCTGACAATGGGAGTTGTTGCTGGAGTTACAGTGGCCAAGGTGGTGGAGGCATGGATGGGCTGGGAGCCAGATGTCCCTGGCAGTGTGCTGGGCCCAGCATCGTTCTCTGCACCCGAGCTGTCCAGGGAGTCCTCTCTTGAGGGACTTGGCTGTGAGGGGGGCGACTGGTGCTGGCGGGTGCTGGTTTCGCCAGTAAAGTTGCGATCACCTGAGGGACAAGAATGTAGGAATCAATGCTGTGGACATGACAGGTTTGTAGTTGTTACATTAGATATTTCTGGCAAATCAGTACATGGTTGTTGGTGTCATCATATTGGTCTTGTACACATTAGTGGACATTTGGGGTGGTGTGGAGGTGTGTGGACAATACTTGATGTGTATCGTCCTGACCTGCTATTGGATGGTATCCCTGTGAAGAGGGCTACCTACCTGTGAGTTTGAAGGGGAAGATGCACTGGTCAGCAAATGGTGGATGGACTCCATCTTGCTCTAGGATGAGACATGTGGGACTGGTGGGTGTTGTAGTGCTGCCCCCCCAACTCCCTCTCCCTGGAGACATGTGGGACTGGTGGGAGTTGTAGTGTTGGACCCAACCCCCCCCTCCCAGGAGACATGTGGGACTGGTGGGAGTTGTTGTGCTGGACCCAACCCCCCCCTCCCAGGAGACATGTGGGACTGGTAGGAGTTGTAGTGCTGGACCCACCCCCCCCTCCCAGGAGATATGTGGGACTGGTGGGAGTTGTAGTGCTGGACCCCCAACACCCCCTTCCTGGAGACATGTGGGACTGGTGGGAGTTGTAGTGCTGGACCCACCCACCGCCCTCCCAGGAGACATGTGGGACTGGTGGGAGTTGTAGTGCTGGACCCACCCCCCTCCAACCCCCCCCCCCCTCCCTGGAGACATGTGGGACTGGTGGGAGTTGTAGTGCTGGACCCACCCCACCCCTCCAAACCCCCCTCCCTGGAGACATGTGGGACTGGTGGGAGTTGTAGTGCTGGACCCAACCCCCCGTCCCAGGAGACATGTGGGACTGGTGGGAGTTGTAGTGCTGGACCCACCCACCCCCTCCCAGGAGACATGTGGGACTGGTGGGAGTTGTAATGCTGGACCCCCCCTCCCTGGAGACCCCCCCCCTCCCTGGAGACATGTGGAACTGGTGGGAGTTGTAGTGCTGGACCCAACCCCCCGTCCCAGGAGACATGTGGGACGGGTGGGAGTTGTAGTGCTGGACCCACCCACCCCCTCCCAGGAGACATGTGGGAGTTATAGTGCTGGATCCTCCCCAACCCCCCCTCCCTAGAGACATGTGGGACTGGTGGGAGTTGTAGTGCTGGACGCACCCACCCCCCTCCCAGGAGACATGTGGGACTGGTGGGAGTTGTAGTGCTGGACCCACCCCCCCTAACTCGCCCCCTCCCTGGAGACATGTGGGACTGGTGGGAGTTGTAGTGCTGGACCCCCTCCCAACCCACCCTCCCTGGAGACATGTGGGACTGGTGGGAGTTGTAGTGCTGGACCCCCCCCCCCCCCAACACCCCCTTCCTGGAGACATGTGGGACTGGTGGGAGTTGTAGTGCTGGACCCAACCCCCCCCCCCAGGAGACATGTGGGACTGGTGGGAGTTGTAGTGCTGGACGCACCCACCCCCCTCCCAGGAGACATGTGGGACTGGTGGGAGTTGTGGTGCTGGACCCACCCACCCCCGTCCCAGGAGACATGTGGGACTGGTGGGAGTTGTAGTGCTGGACCCACCCACCCCCCTCCCAGGAGACATGTGGGACTGGTGGGAGTTATAGTGCGGGATCCTCCCCCAACCCCCCCTCCCAAGAGACATGTGGGACTGGTGGGAGTTGTAGTGCTGGACGCACCCACCCCCCTCCCAGGAGACATGTGGGACTTGTAGTGCTGGACCCACCCCCCCTAACCCGCCCCCTCCCTGGAGACATGTGGGACTGGTGGGAGTTGTAGTGCTGGACCCAACCCCCCCCCCTCCCAGGAGACATGTGGGACTGGTGGGAGTTGTAGTGCTGGACCCCCTCCCAACCCCCCCCCCCCCTGGAGACATGTGGGACTGGTGGGAGTTGTAGTGCTGCCCCCCCCCCCCAACACCCCCTTCCTGGAGACATGTGGGACTGGTGGGAGTTGTAGTGCTGGACCCAAACCCCCCCTCCCAGGAGACATGTGGGACTGGTGGGAGTTGTGGTGCTGGACCCACCCACCCCCCTCCCAGGAGACATGTGGGACTGGTAGGAGTTGTAGTGCTGGACTCCCCCCCCCCCCCCCCCATCCCCCCGTCCCAGGAGACATGTGGGACTGGTGGGAGTTGTAGTGCTGGACCCACCCACCCCCCTCCCAGGAGACATGTGGGACTTGTAGTGCTGGACCCACCCCCCCCCCTAACCCGCCCCCTCCCTGGAGACATGTGGGACTGGTGGGAGTTGTAGTGCTGGACCCAACCCCCCCCCCCCTCCCAGGAGACATGTGGGACTGGTGGGAGTTGTAGTGCTGGACCCACCCACCCCCCTCCCAGGAGACATGTGGGACTTGTAGTGCTGGACCCACCCCCCCCCCCCCTAACCCGCCCCCTCCCTGGAGACATGTGGGACTGGTGGGAGTTGTAGTGCTGGACCCAACCCCCCCCCTCCCTGGAGACATGTGGGACTGGTGGGAGTTGTAGTGCTGGACCCAACCCCCCCCCCCTCCCAGGAGACATGTGGGACTGGTGGGAGTTGTAGTGCTGCCCCCCCCCAACACCCCCTTCCTGGAGACATGTGGGACTGGTGGGAGTTGTAGTGCTGGACCCAAACCCCCCCTCCCAGGAGACATGTGGGACTGGTGGGAGTTGTGGTGCTGGACCCACCCACCCCCCTCCCAGGAGACATGTGGGACTGGTAGGAGTTGTAGTGCTGGACTCCCCCCCCCCCCCCCCCCCCCATCCCCCCGTCCCAGGAGACATGTGGGACTGGTGGGAGTTGTAGTGCTGGACCCACCCACCCCCCTCCCAGGAGACATGTGGGACTTGTAGTGCTGGACCCACCCCCCCCCTAACCCGCCCCCTCCCTGGAGACATGTGGGACTGGTGGGAGTTGTAGTGCTGGACCCAACCCCCCCCCTTCCCAGGAGACATGTGGGACTGGTGGGAGTTGTAGTGCTGGACCCCCTCCCAACCCCCCCCTCCCTGGAGACATGTGGGACTGGTGGGAGTTGTAGTGCTGGACCCCCCCCCCCCAACACCCCCTTCCTGGAGACATGTGGGACTGGTGGGAGTTGTAGTGCTGGACCCAAACCCCCCCTCCCAGGAGACATGTGTGACTGGTGGGAGTTGTGGTGCTGGACCCACCCACCCCCCTCCCAGGAGACATGTGGGACTGGTGGGAGTTGTAGTGCTGGACCCACCCCCCCATCCCCCCCCTTCCCTGGAGACATGTGGGACTGGTGGGAGTTGTAGTGCTGGACCCACCCACCCCACTCCCAGGAGACATGTGTATTGGCAGTTGAGCACGGCAGACAATTACAGTGTGATAGTGGTCATTGGTTTGTACTTACCAGCCTCGAGTCCCTCTTCGATTCCTTCCAGGCTCTCTGGGTGCAGTATGCCGAGCACCTTCTCCTCCCATTCGGCGTATGGTATGGGTTCCGGGGGAGTGCCACCGCCAGTGTGGGTTGCCCGCAGGTGGTTTTTCGCCCTGATGCCCTTCACCCTTGTCTTGAGGTCGTGCCACCGCCTCTGGATCTCATGTTTGGTGCGTGGCACGGTCCCTGATGCATTCACTCTGCTAACTATCCTGTCCCACATGGTGGTTTTGGTTGCAAAGGTGGTCTGCTGGACTAGGGTACCAAACAAATGTGGTTCCACACGGATGATTTCATCCACCATGACCTTCAACTCACTCTCTGTGAATTTGGGATTTTTCTTGGGTGCCATGGTGTGTGATGTGCAAGGTGTGGGTGGTGTGGGGTGTGCAGGTGTGTGGTATGTGAGGATGGTGTTTTGGGGGTTGGTGTGGTGGGTGTGTTGTTGTGCAGGTTGTATGTGTGTTTGTGTTTCTCTGTTGTTTCTGGTGCTCTGTCTCTATGTTGATGCTGTGCTGAGATGCATAGGATTGGTGATGGGAGGGATTCCTTTTATACTCTGTGTGGTGGTTGTGTAACAATGGTTTGTGGCGGTCAGATGTTCTGTGGGTGTGGTTACTTGGGTGCCCTGGTTTGTGCTGGGGGGGTGTCATTGGAGCGTCTAGTTGTTGGAGGTGGGTGTTCCAGGTGGGTGTGTGTCTTGTTTTTTTTGTTTACTATTTACTTCCGTCCGCCATTTTTCTTTTGGTTTGACGGCAAGGGTGGTGTTCGTTTGGTCCTTCCGCAGCCAAGCTCCGTTTGTCGATGCTTTGTTTCAGCAGCGGTCGTGGAAGGTGGTGAGTTCCGTTGGGATGGCGGGGTAATCCTAATCGTGCGTACGGACACTCCGCAGGTGTTGCGGCGGTTGGGACTGTTTCCGCGGCCTTTGTGTCCGCGGCGGACGCAGTTTGTGTGGTTCCGTCCGCTGGCGGCGGACTTTGTGGTGATCCGTCCTCCGCGGTCGGTGTGTGTTGGAAAAAATATCCTAATCGCACCTGTGGTTTCTCCGCAGTGCGATCGGGAGTATTTTAGCCGCGACCATGGCAGACGGAACCCGTTTCCGTCTGCCATCGTAATGGGCCCCTAAGTATTTTTAAAACACCACTAAGGGGGGGCGTGGCCAAGATGGCGACCTGATCGGACGCAGGTCTCCATGGCTCCCTGCCCTGGTCCCTCCTGGAGCCCCTTACACTGTAGCCTAACCCCCCACACGCCACAAACCTTGGCTGCCAAGAGTCTGCGACCGACTGTCACCACCAGGTTTCGATCGCCTGAGCTCCCACTGGAACTACTTTGGCGCCGGGCGACCGTTCAGCTGCGGCTCTCAAAATGGCGGCTGCCCAGCAGCGGTGATCGGCTTCTTTCTTGCCCTCGTCCGCCTCCAGTCCTCTAATGTGCACGGACAACCGCCCGTAGCGCCTGCAGCCGCTCTCCGACATCGGCGGCTCCCGAGGCGGGGGCGTGGCGGAGGGCCGACTGCCGCTCCTGTGACTCGGCTGGCGGGGTACGGAGGTGCCGGCCGGGCATCATGAAAATCGATGCACCGGCTCCGGGCCCAGCTAAAGCGCGTGGCCACTACCCGCGCCGTAGATCTGACTGGGAGTCCCTGGAGTGTTGGGGCGAACTTGAGGCACATCCCTTGTGTCACGCTGCCCCCGGCGACGGGAGCCTGGCCGATCAGGCAGAACGAGACTGTGTGCCTCGGACCTCGGCGCCTGCCGGAGCGGGACGGTCCCTTGCACAGTGCCCGGGGCTCCGGCGGAGCGGTGCGGGGACCCGACTGGCGCACCCGTCAGGAAGGGAGTGTCTATCGGCCCGAGAAATCAGCGGGCATAGCCGAGGGGTCCGGGTCGAGGCGGAGTGCGGCCTACACGCCCTAGAGAGTGGACAGCCCTAACGAGCCGGCAGACAGAGGTGAGGAGTGCGGAGGAGGGTCTTTTGAAAGGGACTTCGGGGGCCATAATCGAGCTCCCGCAGCGGGACCTGGCTGGGCCTGAAGATCACGCTACGCTGCTAAAGCTGGGAAGGGGCTGCGTGCCCTCTGGTGGGGCTCCTGACCGCTTGTCCTCTGTGTGGTTGACCGCCCCGGATCCGCCTACCGACATGAACTGACGCCTGGCGGGGAACTATCCCCGGTGCTTGGAACTGGCTGACCGCCACCACCTGATACCTGAGCTTCATGGTAGACTGGAAAGGAACCGCCTGATCCCTGGTACGGCCCTCCGCTGCTCTGCCGACCCCTGGCGTAGAGGTCGGTCCCCTGGCCCCTGCTATCGCGGGATTGGAGTTACCTCCCTGCGACTTAAGTGCCCCCCGCCCTGCTACTCCCGGGCCTCTGCCTTAATTCCCATCTCCCTGGAGATCTGCGAGCCAGCTTGCTCCAACGACTGGACATGTCATGGCTAACCCCAAAGGGAGGAAAACAACCCAGACCCTCCCGGAGTTGCTGGCGAAACCCCAACGCAAACCTGGTAAAGAACCACCCTCTCCTGAGGCTGCAAAACCGCCACTGGAGTCATCTGAGGACCATGTGCCCATCACCAGGTCCTTCCTGGAAACTTTGTTCAACTCCCTCAGGGATGACTTCAAATCCCTGAAACAAGAGGTGGCCGGAGAGGTACGGGAACTCCGGAGAGATGTGGAGAATCTTGGGGAACGCGTAGTCGCTATCGAAGAGGCTGACTAGACCAGGAGCAGCGAAATCGAACAGCTCCAGCAGGAAGTTCTGCGACTTACGGATCAACAACTAGACCTCCAGGCCCATGCGGAGGACCTTGAAAACAGCTCCCGTCGCAATAACATACGGGTCCGGGGAGTACCTCAAAAGGCGGAGGGGGCGGATGTCACTAGCTATCTACAGGACCTTTTCCGACACATCTTGGGAGAACCTGCTGACTTTCTCATTCGAATTGACAGGGCACATAGGGTGGGGCTACCCAGGCGAACTGCCGCCCCGCCGCCGGACATTTTGGCCTTCCTTCCTGATTTTCTGCTCAAGGAGAGAATCCTCAGAGAGGCCAGACTGGCACAGCCGCTTCAATTTAATGGTCACCCTGTCACCTTATACCAAGATCTCTCAGCTATCACATTACAAAAGAGGAAAGCATTCAAGGTGGCAGCGGATTTCCTGCGGCAACAAGGGGTTACATATTCCTGGGGTCACCTGTTCCGGCTGATATTTAAATGGAATGGGGCCCTACATCAAATGCGTTCGCTCAAAGACACGTGTGCTCTACTGGAACTTGATTGGGAGGAGGACGCGCCGCTGGTGAGAGCCTCGCAAGGACCCTCTAGAGGAGGATAGCAAACAGTGGGCCACAGAAGGACTCTGTCACAACGTTTGAAACCCAAGGCCCACGTCATTACACAAGAGAGGGCGACCGCAGTGGCGGAGGTGGCCAGGGAAACATCACCCTCTAAATGATTTATATACCCGTTTGGGGGGGGTTTCATAACGCATATCATGCTCACGGGCCGTGGGGGTTCTGGGCGGGGGGCCACGATGGGCGCCACTGAACATGACTCCACTATGTAACTTTGCCATGGCCCTGTGTGGACTGACAGGACTGGGACTATGTGTTTTTGAAGTTTGGGTGTTGGGGAGTGGGTGGTGGGTGGGGGGGAACGGTTGGTTGGGTCTGGGCATTGGGGTTCACGTTTTGAGCTCCTGGGGTTGGAACTGAGAAGGGGAGGGTGGGACATGGGTTCAGTTGGGGTGGGACTGCGGGGGGGTGGGTGGGTGTCAGTTGGGGTGGGGAGGAGTGGAGAGGTGCTGTTGGGACAAGGGATTGGGGGTGGGATTGCGGGAGGGGCCCAGTGTGCCAGGGGGTTCTGTGGGACTGAAATGCTCGAGTCGTCATCAGCTACACCAGGGGGATGTACTTCTACAGCTTGTGGATTGTTTGATGTTCTATGATGGAGTCTAGTTTGAAGGTATTAACCCTTAATGTGAAGGGTTTGAACAACCCGATTAAACGGAGGGCGGTGATCTCATACTTGGAGAATTCCGGGGCTGACATATGTTTATTACAAGAAACCCATCTCTTACCTAAAGATTGGCATAGGATGCGCTCACGCGCCTTTCCCCAACAGTTTTTCTCCCCGCTTCCAACAAAAAAAGGCGGGGGTAGCTATTTTGGTCTCCAAGCGCTTCCGCGGTAGCGTAGGTGATAAAGTGGGGGAGATTAAGGGCAGGCTGTTAGCAATCACCTTTTCATTGGGGGGCCAGCGCTTCACGATTGTCTCCCTTTATGCCCCGAACTCAGGCCAGGAAGCCTTTTTAAAAAGCGCCATATCCGAGTCACTTCAATCCGTTGCCTATCTCCTGCTTATTGGGGGGACCTCAACCTAGTGATGGACACAAACATGGACAGGTCGGGTCATCGATACGGGGACACTGGCGCCATGACTGCCGCCGGTAAAGATTGGTTGCACGACAGGGACCTGGTGGATCTCTGGAGGGTCACTCATCCCAACACATCACACTTCACGTTCTACTCCTACGTCCATTGCACATATGCCAGGTTAGACCACTACTTGGGTTCCTCCGAACTACTCGCCACTCTCAAAGACATAAGCATAGTCCCAGCGGCACTGTCTGACCACGATGCAGTGGAGCTGATACTCCAGGTTCGCAAGTCCACCCGCCCCCCTGGGGCGTGGCGGCTGCAGGAAACCCTTTTACATAGGCCAGAAGTCACCAAGAAACTTCACACGTGCCTCACTGACTACCTAGCTATTAATGATACCCCTGGGACCTCGGTGTCCACCCTCTGTGGGGCCTTGAAAGCGGTGGCTCGCGGCGAGCTTATCGCAATTGCTGCGGCAGAGGCAAAAGACCGCAAAGCAAAAAGGGACGACCTCACCGCTCAGGTCTCTGAATTGGAGAGGGTCCATAGTCGCACCTGCGCCCCGCGGGTGTGGAGACAACTGAAAGCCGCCAGAGCCCAACTGGCCAGCCTAGATACGGACCGAGCGGAATTCGCCGCTCTGCGCCTCCGTCACTCCTATTACGTTGGGGGGAACAGGACGGGCCGCTTACTTGATAGCGCCCTGAAGGCGAAGACCCAATATTCCAAAATTACTAGCCTCACGGATGACTCGGGTCTGGATATCACTGGTGAGACCCAGGTTGCGGAGGCGTTTAGGACATTCTATGCCACTCTATATAAGGCCGACTCTGTCTTGTCGGAGGATGTTCATACCTACTTTGAATCGGCAAAGATCACGGAGTTGTCCCAGGACAGTGCGGACACCCTGGATGCCCCTATCCGCTTGGATGAAGTACTTGCTGTTATCTCTCGCCTCCGTCCTCTAAAAACCTCAGCCGGGTTGTATAAGACCTTTAGCCAGCTGTTAGCTCCGGTTTTCACCCGGCTTTTTAATTCCTTTGAAGGCCCGAGCTCCATCCCCCCGGATATGCTAGCAGCCGAGATAGTAGTGCTGCTCAAACCGGGTAAAAAACCAACAAGCTGCTCTGCGTTCCGGCCTATATCCCTACTTAACCTGGATTTGAAAATCTTTACGGGGGTCCTCGCGGCACGTCTTGGTCCATGTCTGCCCGGGATCTTGGAACCCGACCAATCTGGCTTTGTTCCGAATAGCCAATGCAGCGATAACACTAAACGAATACTTCATTTGATTGACAAGGCCCACTTCCAGAACTCCGATTCTGTGTTGCTGGCTGTCGACGCAGAGAAAGCGTTCGACCGAGTTGACTGGACTTACCTTCAACAAGTCCTGCGGCGCTTTCGAATAGGAGATCTGTTTCAGGCTTGGATCGCGAGCTGCTACCTTCGCCCTCAAGCTAGAGTTCGCATAGGTGGTCTACGCTCGGACCCTTTTGAGATCCAGCGTGGCACGAGGCAGGGGTGCCCTCTTTCGCCCTTCCTGTTTGCCCTATACGTAGAGCCCCTTGCGCAAAAGATCCGCGACAATCCTGCCATCCAGGGTATGACCTTTGGTCGGGAACCTCATGTGATCGGCCTCTACGCTGACGATATCATAGCTGCTCTGGACCACCCGGACTATTCGGTCTTCGCTTTCCTGGCAGAGGTGGAATCCTTCAGAGTTGTCTCCGGTTTCAAAATCAATAAGGAGAAATCCCTCATACTACCCTTGGGCAGAAACGCCCAGACACAGACTCCACCTGCTTACGGGGGAAGATTATCATCGACCGCACGCCTCCCATACTTGGGTGTCACACTAACCTCATCCACGGAGTCTACGCTGACTCTTAACTATGAAACCCTCTCCTCCCAAATTCGGTCCGATCTCGCGCGCTGGTCCAAGCAGCCCCTCTCCCTGCTGGGACGTGTTGTGGCTGTGAAGATGTCAGCGCTGCCTAAAATTCTGTACATTTTCCAGACCCTTTCGGTGCTCCCTCCGGCTGGCACCATCGCGAACCTACAAGCTGCCTTTCATCATTTCATCTGGGAAGGCAAGCGTGCGCGCCTACATAAACGACTAGCGTGTAGGAATGTGGACGAGGGGGGTCTCGGGGTCCCCAATCTTTTACAATATTTCCAAGCTGCCCAACTTAGATATCTGGTGGAATGGTTGAGGCCGGAATCCGAGAAACGCTGGTTATTTCAGGATAGAGCGATCGCTCGGACATCCCTCTGGAAAATTCCGTTCCTTCCTCGACAGCACCGACCGCGCTACCTCCTACTATCCCCCATTACTCGCACTGTCATGCAGGTCTGGTATGCGGTTGCGGTCAAGAAAGGGCTCACTACCTTCCCCTCTCCACTTACCCCTATCCTGGACAACCCGGACTTCCCACCGGGCAACACTCCTCATGCATTTCCACAATGGCGCGGCATCAGCTGCCTCTCCACATGGAATTCGTCTCCACCGGGATCCGAGAATCTGGGCTGCTCGATTCTCGGATCCCGGTGGAGACTAATTCCATGTGGATGTGCGCAGGTCGACTTATCACGATCGACCTGCTGTTTTTACAGTGCCCACATAAAATTCCGTGGGGTCCGCAGACTGCATATCGCCAGGAATTAGTAAAAAAATCCGTAATAGACATTGGTTCCTAATATGTGGAAATCTTCAAAATTCTTCTAAACTCTGCTTCTAAACATATAAAATAAGAAGATCCAGCCTAGACAATAACAAACACATGCACTTATCTCTTCTGGGGTTATCGCCTTTGGAAAGGTGCCATTCGGATGTCCAACAGTGAAGACATTAATAGGAAGAATCAGTTTTCAACTTATAAGCCCTGAAGAAGTCCCTTAGGGACGAAACGCGTCGGCTGTTTGCTGCTTATGTTGGAAAATAAAGATTGAAACTACAAGAAAAGACATCATCTTCGCTTGTTTTATTAACTAAAACTGTACTTAAAACGATTGTTTGGTGCACCTTTGTGGTTGTTTAACGGTATTAAGTTCCTTAGGGAATAGGCACAGTAACGGTGGGTGCCAGACAGTGTGCACACACATCCCTACTGTAATTTGAGGGAGATCTACATCTGTTTAGGGGGGATTGGAGATCAGGTGCTGTTAGTAGAAAGGGGCCATCGTTCCAAGTTTCTCTTCAGCTGCCTCTCCACCGGCCACCTCTTCGACCTACAGGGCTTCCTCACCCTAGCGGACATAACCCGGAGCTATGACGTTGTCTCTCCCCGCTTATTCCAGTACTTCCAGCTTAGGCACTGGCTCACACATCCAGACATTGCCCCCCTAGCTGGCAGACCCATGACGACCTTTGAGAAATGGCTGGTGATGAAGGACTCGGATAGACACCTTATCACAGACCTCTACAAAACGCTTATACCCCCGCTCCTTCAGCAGGCAAGACAGCAGGTCAAAAACGATGGGAGGCAGAACTGGGAAGGGCCCTACCGCCCAAGGAATGGAGTTTTGTGTTTTATAGAGCTTCTCACACCACCCGCAACACGGCAGGCAGAGAGGCGGCGACGAAGCTGGCCATGTACTGGCACCTCACCCCAGTCCGGCTCAATAAAGTTAACCCTACACGTAGCTCGCTATGTTGGAAGGGCTGCGGGGAAGGGGGCCCTTAACTCACCTCCTCTGGGAGTGCCGTGAAATCCATGATTATTGGAAAGCAGTCCTAGATGACATTGATTCCACCTTTGATACTGAAATCCCTAGATTCCCAGCTTATACTCTTCTAGGCCTACCTAACGCACTCACTTTTCCCCTCAAATCTCCCAGAGGTTGCCAGATGGGGATTGCCATGCAGGCCGCAACTCCACATGTCCTGTCCCTCTAGGGTTCCAACACCAGGCCCACTCACACGGGTTGGCTGCATAAATTATGGTTCACCTTAGGGATGGAATGTATCCACGCTACGCTTACACACTCCACGGCTGCTTACCAGAAGGTATGGCTCCCACTGCTTTTCCTCCTGTCCAAAGAATTTAATGAGATCACATGCCCTAAATACCTTCGCTTATTGCGACTCACGGCGACCACACATGACTCCTCATGACCATCTGGGTGATTGCATCATCTACTACATGTATGTAGCTATACTTGTTTCCTATGTTTGGCACACTGGGTGGGGTGGCAATGGGGAGGGGTTGGGGGATTGGATGGGAGTTTTGGTTATGGTTTTTGCTCCTACAATTTCATGCTGCACTACAGGGGACATTTGCAGTCCAGGCACTATACCTTTGTTATGTCACTTTCAACTGGCCATCTATTTGCTTAGCAGAAACTGTGTACCTATCTGTTTTGCTTGCCTCTCATGCCTGATGTGCTTTCCTTGCATTGTAGTGTCTATCGTTGCTCTTGAAATCAATAAAACAAATTTGAAATTAAAACACCACTAAGTGCCTTCCCCAGGATCAACCATGATTCTCTGTCTCTTTTAATAGAGAGGGTACCGTGAGATGCCTGTCCACCAAGGATCTTTGAGATGGTACTCCCTGGGATAAAAAGCAAAGTTCTCTTGCTTCGCAATTATTCAATGGAAGTAGGGCAAGTCACCACTAATTTCAAAGGGGGCCCGTGTCATCCCGCACCTGAAAAAACCCAGGGAAGACACGAACTTTCAAAAAAACTTCAGCCAAATTTCGCAGAGCCCATTCCAGGCAAATGTGGTGGAACATCACGTTTTAAGCTCTCTGTCACAACATCTAGAGGACAACATCCTCCTACAATTTAATCTGGCGGGATTAAGGCCCACTATAGAGCAGAGTTGGACATGCTGTCTGTGCTGGACGAATAAGAGTGAGGGCCAAAAAGAAGAAGAAGCAAAGTGCCCTGATGCTGTTGGAACTATCAGCAGCATTTCACATGGACAATCATTACCAACTCTTGTCGCGGGTTACGGAACTTGGAATCAAGGGCATGGCCCTTGCGTGGCTTAAATCTTTTCTAGGAAGAACATTAATCACCAGAGTCATCATGACATTTTTATTGTTGCCGAAAATTGGTGGAGGCCAGGTAGGAGGCAGCAATCATTTTCAAAACCATAATATACTTGCTAACATGATGCCTCCACCTAAAGTCAGCAGCCGGTGTGGTCACACTGGTTGCAGCGCCCTAGAGCTGGCCCTTCTCAAGGGTCCTGTGACGTCAGTGACTGTTGTTCTATGGTGTGCTGCTTCATAGGCCTGCCCGCAAGACTGGAGTTGAACTTCAGTATAGATAGTGGTGGACAAGCCTTGAAAGTTAACCTACACTTGTCATGCTAGGGTCCACCTGCTGGTGCGAAGACACCAGGACTTCTAAGGTGTTGTGAAGCCTTCAAAGATCTAGCATGTGATTGTGCTCTCGCCGAAGAGTGGTCTGGTGGACTCGTTATTAAGGCTGAACCAGGTTCCCAGTTCCAAATTCAGCAGCTCTGACCATAGTGCCACATCCTCTTCCCCCACTGAACACCGTACTGCCCCACTGAGAAACTCCCACTGTCTTGAACTACAACCCAATTGTTGCCCGCTATAAGCACCTGGATGCGGCTCGATTAAAATTAAGCACTAGACAAGAGCAATAGGCGGCCTACAAAAAATAAAGTAACATAATCCGGTAAAAAGCTAACACTTATAGGGAATGCAAAATTCCCCCGCTGTGTGCTCAGTGTCGGATAAGGTATTTGGTCAGAGGAGACGTTCGGAGCCTTCACTCAGGCCTGGAGCAGGATCCGATCGTCCGTATTAAGCCCCAGCCCATAAAGAATCCTTACCTCCTCTGCGTCGTGAAACTCAAGGACCGCTCGCAGCCAGCCCCCTCGTTCCGCAGTCAGAGTTCTCTCTCCAGGCTCAATCTACACCGACAGCTTCACACTTGCGTGTATCTGCACCTACTATCGTCCGGAGCCTCGGGCAGTGTCCCGGCCGCAGTCCACCAGTCCTCAGCACCGCAAGGCCCAGGAGTCGGATCCAGCCCACGCCTCTACTATGTCGCCGCGGGTCAACACCGCTCCAGTCAGCCCCTCAGCCGGCAGCCTTGGTGTCAGCAGTCCGCTCCGTATCGATAAACGGTCAGTGGTCACAGGTAAGGGGAGGATACTGAAGGATATTTCACGGCGGCGGGCGGAGCAGCACTACAGCGCTGCCATCTTGCCGCGCGCCAAGCCACGCCCGTGCTACTGCTGAACTTGGAACAAGAAATTAGATTTTTTTTATTTTTGGCATGCCAGTTTACTGCTTTGTATGGAAAAAACCGAGCATGCAATTGCAGCCAATGTAAGAGCAATACATGGGGCTGGGAGGGGCTGGGAGGGTGTGGGATGGAGCAGAGGGCAGTGAGGGTGGGAGGCAGGGGGCCATGTACTTATTTTTAGGTGTCGGCTAGCGTAGGCTGCGCTTGCGCAGTCTCGCTGGCGAGATTTTATGTTTTCTAGTAGTGGGGCTTGAACCCGCCCCTCTCCATTGGCTGGCCTCCTAAATGCTGGCCAGCCATTGGAGAAGAGGTTTGTCTTTCCAAATAAGCCCCGTCTTTTTCGGATTTGGGGGTGTGTTTTTAGGGTTCTTTCACTCTGTGACGTCTCAAGTCATTCAAAAAACAGGTCCCGCAGTCTGAAAAGGACGGGGCTTACAGACTCCTGCTGCTGTGTTGAGTCCTCTCCTGGTGGCTGCGAACACTACACGCTGCTGTGTGCGCATTGAGTAATTAAGTTCACTTGGTGCCAATAAACAGCTCTTTGTGGGGGCATGTCCAAGACCAATCCGCACTCTGCACACCCAGAAGCTTTCACAGCAGCAGCATTCGGAGGCACAGAGCAGAGAAAAAAAAATCGCAAGTGGATAAAGGGCCTACGAGAAGGCAGGGAGCCACAGAGCCATACCCGTGCCCAGGGAACCACTCACAGCAGCGGCGACACAGTATAGGGCGGGACGCAGAGCAGAAGAGACCATAGGACCGGAGGTCGGTAGCCGCGGGAGGGAAACAGGAGGTGACGCATTAGTGACGAACGTACCGTCCGGCCGGCTCTCCGGTGGCGGAGCGCGCCACAGACGCTTCTGCATGGCTAAGCTAGAGTCCAGTAAGACTAAGCCTGTTGTGGTGATGAGCCTAGTTACCTGCACGGTTCACATTTGCACGAGGGGAAGGT
This sequence comes from Lissotriton helveticus, assembly GCF_964261635.1. Taxonomy (NCBI): domain Eukaryota; kingdom Metazoa; phylum Chordata; class Amphibia; order Caudata; family Salamandridae; genus Lissotriton; species Lissotriton helveticus. The sequence goes on from NC_136073.1 coordinate 725,949,249, forward strand.
GTCTATCAGATGGTCTCACATACGGGTGCTGGCTGTTTCACACCGGTAGGCTCAGTGGGCCTGGAACGTAGGTTTTCTCACATAACAGTAAGTCACTCAGTAAAAGGCCAGGATCTCAGCCCTCGCGTCGGTGAATCCCACCCACTGACGAATGGCGGGACGTGCAGCAGCTCTCTCCGGGGTCCCACAGCCAATGGAAAACTGACAGACGGTCCACTAGCCAATGCGAGGGACGGTGCAGTCTTCGTGGCCCTTTAGCCAATAAATAAACGATAGCAGTTGTGCTAACCAATCGTTGACCGGTTTGTACTTTCTGGAACCCTATAGCCAGTAACCAACTAACAGAAGTTCAACAGCCAATACGGTCACCCGCATTCTTGCTAGCAATCTCCTTTCACTACACTGTTCATAGTGCTAACAGAGTACGTTTCCTCTTAACTCATTGCCTTGGAGCACTTGGGTGTCCCAGCTCTGGCGCTGCGGTTCGCTTAATTACCGAAAGGGACAATAGCCGTCAGTGAGGGTGCCCTGGTGACCCAACTGGTTTAAATCTCAGCTGAGGACTGCGCAGGGAAACTGGACACAAGTGATCATGTTCTTTAATATGGGAAACCAGACTCAGCTTAAACTTTCAAGATAGATGAATGGAAGTAGATGAATATTTTGGAGGGGTGGACTCATAATTGTTTGCCCAATTATAGAAATAATCTGGGATTTTACCCATTACTGGGAGTCTTGTGTCTAAACACTTACATAGACAGTCGATGACTTGACTGATTAATTGGCAGCGCTGCACATGACTGTGAGGAATTCGCTGACCCAGTATGTTTTGGGCTGTGCCTACAGCATCATGGCTTGTCAAAAACATTTGTGGGGGGCAAATATCATATGTGAGAGGGCCTCTCACGTTTTCTCGTAGCACAAGCACCTCAAAACAGAAGCAATATCTGACGAAACATTTGGAGCACACGGCACAACCTAGTGGCAGTTGCCTTTACTTCTCTCATGAATTTATCACTAAAATTGGCAGCTGTCTTAACTTGTCTAATACTATACCACAAAAACACGTGAAGCCTACATTTGGATTAAATACCTAGACTGGACAGTAGCAGTGTGTGGCTGTGTAAAGTGCTGTGCCTGGGGCAAACAGCCCTGGCAGTCCCCTACCTCTCTTTGTAACAGCCCTGATATTTATAGTAGAGATTAACAAAAACATGGCCTACCTAGAATTACTACAACATTTAACAGCAAGACTTCTCTCAGGGTTGGATCATGTTTCAAACACTCTTAGTACACTACACTTGTTGGCAAAAAACAGAAATATTAGTAAAGTCAATAAGTCTGGTATTGTTGGCAGCTAACTTTTGGCTTTGCCAATTTTTGTGATTTTGTTTGTTGTAAATTTGTTTAAATGAAATACTACCTCTCACCCCTTCACACCCCCTCACCCCCACCCTCACTAACCCTCACACCCCCTCACCATCACCCCCGGCGCTTCTGTGTGTGTCGCTGTGTGTGTGTGTGGCACTGTGTGTGTGTGTGTGTGTGTGTGTGTGACGCTCTGTGTGTGTGTGTGTGGCTCTGTGTGTGTGTGGCTGTGTGTGGCTATGTGTGTGTGTTGGGGGCTCTGTGTGTGTGTGTGTGGGGCTCTGTGTGTGTGGGGGGGGGCTGTGTGTGTGTGTCCGTGTGGGGCTGTGTGTGTGTGGGGGGGGTTCAGTGTGTGTGTGTGTGGCTCTGTGTGAGTGTGGCTCTGTGTGAGTGTGGGGCTCTGTGTGTGTGGGGCTCTGTGTGTGTGGGGCTCTGTGTGTGGTTCTGTGTGTGTGTGTGGTTCTGTGTGTGTGTGTGTGGCTCTGTGTGTGTGTGGCTCTATTAATCAACTAGTCACTCTCTACTATTAATCACTGCTAATACTCTCTACTACTCTCTAATGCTTACCTAGTGCCATTGTAAATGACAATACCATATATTTATCGGTTTAAAAAAAAAAACAATAAATGAAAAAAATGACATTTGCAATGCCAATAGCTCTAACTTTAACAAAGACGAGACCATTGCATTGTAAATGCTTGTTTAGTTTGGGCCGTGAGGATTTGCAAGAGAATGGTGGGTGGCTGCGGGGCGACTATTTTTATTCCACTGTAAGTGGGCATGGAGGGGTTCATGCAGAGGGTGGTGCAGATGGGTGGCAGGATTCGAGATTGGCGGTGAGAGTTTTTTCAGAGGGGAGTGGGTGGCAGGAGGCCAGGTATTAATTTTTCAATTTTGGTTGGGGATATATGTTGAAGGTGGTGGAAATGGGTGGCACAAAGGCAGGTTTAAAAAAAAAATGTATGTTATATGTGGTTTCTCCATCACTCACTCCTCTGCCTCTACGTACATGCTGGAAACCGGAGCAGATGATTTGGATTGCCATATGCAACAATAGGTATTGTTTTGTATTGTAATTGCATGTATGTAGCGTGGGGCACTCTGATTCAGTTGTTCATGCAACTGGCTCTTATGGAGTTTTTGCTTTGGTTCATGAACCCATTGACTTCAGGGCTCTCCTGGATCCCATCGATCGACTTGTGGTAGTTAATGGGTCCATTATTAATCATACCATTCTGCTGATAAGAATTAGTGGACTTAAACAGACAGCCAGGTTTCTACAACTCATTCTATAGTTATGTTACAATTTACTTGAGACATAGGCCAATGGTAGTGCTTTTAATATGGTTTGGGGTATTCATTTGCCTAGGGCAATACCAGAGTTAAACAAATGGCTAGGGCAGCTGTTCAGGTGTGGAATGCAAAAAGAACTTTTGATGGTCAGAATGCAGAACAAAGTCATACATTCACTCCAGTACTGAGATCTGGGCATAAATCCATCGTTTTTTTGCTCACCATGCCATTCCAGTTTGAACCCAGCCATATGTAAATGAGTACTGACCCTGTGCCTCATGGGAACAGTCCATCCCGAACTGCCAAGCCAGGTCTTCCCTGGACTGGAAACAAGCATCCTAGGACCGGTTTTGGGGTTTAAGCCCTCTTCAGCCAGGATAGCTGGGTGTGAGTGCTTGCTATGTTCAACACGCCATCCATCATCCCTTTTGGTTTTGCTTTGTTCCCCCAAAGTTGGCAGGGTATGCCCAGACGTGGGCCCCTTGCTCACTTTGCCACTGGATTTAAGCTAGCCTGGCTGATGACGGCTGATTAGCCAGAAACTGGTCGAAGGATGCATGTTTCCGGTCCAGGGAAGACATGGCTTGGCAGTTCCGGCTGGACTGTTCCCAAGAGGCACAGGGTCAGACTGATTTGCATATGGCCGTGTCTGAACTGGGGTAGTGGAGTGAGCTAAAGAATGATGATGGATTAAACCCAGATCAGTTGACTGGGGATGAGTGCTTGCTATGTTCAACACTCCATCCATCATCCCTTTGGTTTTGCTTTGTTTGCCCTAAGTTGGCAGGGTATGCCCAGACGTGGGCCCCTTGCTCACTTTGCCACTGGATTCAAGCTAGCCTGGCTGATGATGGCTGATTAGCCAATAACAGGTCCCAGGATGCTTCTTTCCGGTCCAGGGAAGACATGGCTTGGCAGTTTGGGCTGGACTGTTTCCAAGAGGCACAGGGTCAGACTGATTTGCATATGGCCATGTCTGAACTGGGGTGGTGGAGTGAGCTAAAGAATGATGATGGATTAAACCCAGATCAGTTGACTGGGGGTGAGTCTTTGCTATGTTCAACACTCTGTCCATCATCCCTTTGGTTTTGCTTCGTTCAGGTGTGGAAGACATTTTGTTCTAACACTGGCTGATACTTTCAGACATGCTCATTCTAGTGTCCATGAGTACACATATTATTACACTTTTTGAACATCTGTGTCCTGGAGCAACAATTTTTTGTAGTTGCGTAGTGTGAACAGAAATGTAAAGGTTTGTTATTTCCTATTTTGCAAACTTTCAGATTCTAGACCAACATTCTCTAAATATGAGCATATATAGGGCTTTAAAAACCTGAAAAGCCTAGAAATTCATGCTAGACGCATCGTTCGACCTGATATACTCATTTAAATTACCGGATGAAATTATAAGGCTTTATAAAAATGTACACTGTATCCTTAGACATGTCATTGTGTGGGGAAAATTTAAGGTGTACATTAGAGATCTATCTGTACCCTTGAAAATGGCATTCTTAAGGTGATAGGGAAGGACAGAGTGCAACTTGGATTAGTTTAAGATGCCCCTGGGGACCACACAATTATTGTCAGAACAGGAGATCATGGAACAGAATGTCTTAGCCAGAAGAACAGGATAGATAGATGGGACAAGGCAATAATGTGATTCAAGAGCAGTTTGAAATATGTGAAGGGCAAATAGCACACCAGAGTAGAATGGCAGATGGGCAATGAATGAGTTGTTATTCTATGTCTATTAGGTGTTTTACAGTCAGACACTCTGTATTTCAGGCGTGTTGAGACACAACCTCAGTGAGGCTGATCATGTAAGTGGATCAGGTGGAAGCTACAGCTTTGGACTTCCAATAGTTCTTCAGGAGGTTGTTGCGGTTAGTGACACTCTTAACCCTGATAAGGCTCCTGGCCCAGATTGCCTGTTTTTTAAAATTATTTATGTAATGGTTTCTTAATGTGCTCAGGCAATAAGAGGGTGTGACGAAGTGACAGGAGTTTCAAGGAAAGCAGTAGTCTCAGGATGAATATGTGACGTTACATTGCGGTCTTCACACCGCGATACATTTACAACGCAGGCATTACAACGCAAGTCGTTACGACTTGCACTGGATGGCGCTGGACTTAAAAATAGTATGATTTACTATTCAAACTCCAGCCCACGTAACAGTAGGGAAGGTGTTGGAATAGTATATAATACTATTGCTCAGTGTATAGCGCTATCCAGCGCAAGTCGTTGTAATGCCTGCGTTGTAAACATATTGCGGTGTGAAGACCGCAATGTAACGGATGTCTCCCCTTAGGATGCTTGATATTAGGGGATAAATGCTGGGAGGAAGAGGTGGGTTTTTGGATATTTTTGAAAAGATGTGGTTGGTGGGTCGTTGTGTAGACGCAATGGGAGAGAGTTCTTGGGGATAAGCTTCAATGGTGCCAAGTTCCCCAAGCGGTTTCAGTTTAGACTGAAGCAGTGCAAGATAAAGGAACAAGGCTGATATTTGGCCTCTGGATGGATGACATGGAGCGAATACCTTGGGGAGTTAGGCGGGGGTTGTATTGGGTGGCTAATGGTGAAATTGCGTCATGGTTGGAGTTGTACACCAGGCCAAGCGCTAAAATTGATTGAGAAAGCAACAGGGTTGCAAGTTCCTATGCCCTTAAGACACGAATCATGGTTGTCCGGCAGACAAAAAAAGACTTCAGATACTGAGACCCATATTTTATTCTTTCACTGCGCAAACCAGAGATTAAAGTACTAGAGATTGTGATTTTACTTGGGCCAAGCCCTATCTGATGAAAGACATTCACAGTGGTCAACCAGGGTTGTCCCATGGAGGTACACTGAAAGGAAAGAAATAATATAATCCTTGCACTCTACTTTGTATTTCTTTTGTAAGAACATGAAGAAAGGGTCATATCAGGTGCGTTATGGAATAGGTTTTATGTGGAATTAGACTTGAAATGATGGCTAGTTCGCCTTGAGGTTTTTCTAGGATAGAAGTTACATAACATCCTGGTGTGGGTACAATTTAGGCATCCATTGGAAAAATACAACATATGTCCATTGTTAGATCTGGTATCATTGACACAGTTTTCCCTGACTTTTTGCCTTCTAACCTCCTGTTTTTTACTGTTTCTGCTGTCTTTGTTTTTGCTGGCTTTAGGAACCTGGACACTTTACCACTGCTGACCAGTGCTAAAGTGCATGTGGTCTTTACTTAAAAAATTGTAACATTGATTTATCCACAACTGGCATATTCAATTTACTTATACATTGTTAGTAAAGTGCACTGCATTTGCACAGGGCCTGTAAATCACATGATACTAGTGGGCTTGCAGCACTGATTGTGCCACACACTTAAGTAGCCCTTTACTCAGGCCTGCCAGTGCTTTACAGTGATGTGTTTTAAACTGCCATGTCAACTTTGCAAGTTAACCTACTTGCCAGGCCCAAACCATTCTTCTTAATACATATAGGTCACCCCTAAGGTAAGCCCTGGACAGCCCATAGGCAGGGTGCAGTATATTTAAATAGTAGGACATGTACTTTTAGGTTTGACATGTCCTTGTAGTGAAATACTCTTACATTTGTGTTTCACTGCTGCAAGGCCTATCTCATCCATTGGGTAACATTGGGATTGCCTTATTACAGCTTATAGGAGTCATTTCCAATTGGGAAGAGATGGGACCCCCAAATTTGGTGTATCTGAAATGGCAATTTAAAAAAACAACCTAAACACAAAGTAAGGGTAGGTGTGACTGAGTGGCCATCTGCATGCTGATGGGTTATCCTAAGCAGGATGGGAGGTAGGAGCTGACACCAACACCTGAAATGGCTGTGTCTTGTCCCAACACAAAGGGTTGCATACCCCTCTGTTGTGAGTCTGGAGCCAGGGCAGGAAAGAAAGGGACTCTGTGCACGTCAAACCATCTCTTTAAAGTCTCCCACACTTTGAAGGCCCATCTTTGTATAAGTACTGGACCTCTGACACCACCAAATCAGAACACTTCTGGCACTGAGGACATTCTACCAGGAGGAAGGACTGCTGAGCTGCTGGAGGCACTGCATCTTGACTGAACTGCTTTGCTGGTTGGCCTGCTACCTCTTGCCTGGGAGTAAGAGGGACTGGACCTGCTTCTCTACATCCCAGAACCAAAGTATCTCCAAGGGCTTGTTGGCTTGTCTCCTGTTTTTGAGGTCTCAGTGATACAACCAGCACCTGGACTCTCTGCTGTGACTCCTGCTCTGCCAAGTGGTGCCAATGCAGTCCTGGGCCTTTGGAAGTGTGTATCAAATGCTGCCACAAGAAAATCCATGCATTGACAACGTTGCACTGATCGGAATCGGTGCATTTACCTTGCCACTGACACATCGCCGCTGCTGCACCAACCGCGGGCACTGCATCGCCGATTGTGCAACGCATCGTCCCCTGTTCATGATGCATCTCGAAAAAAGTGTGCGGCTTGCCGTCAACTCATTGCTTTGTGCTACTCACATGGCCTACAGCCCTGCAGTTCGACGGTGATGCATCGCCCCGATGTTCATCACACATTGAGTCTCAACACATCTTCGATTTTGCGCAGCTTGGAAACCGACGCATCGCCTACATCTGCAGGCTTGACAGCAACGCATTGCCTCCTTTGCCCACACGCATTGCCCACGACATAGATACATCCAAAGTATTGTTCAGCAGGCCAAGGCTGGTCCCTTTATCCGACCCGCACTCCACCGCAGTCATCCTGAACTTTTGGATCTGCCCCGGTCAAGCGCAACCAGATAGCCCCAGTTGGGGCTATCTGTTTCTAAGCACAAAAACACATTTATTCTTTAAAAATTCATATCTTGACTTCTACTTATTGATTTTTGTTGTTTTGCTCTTGTTTTGTTGATAAAAATAGAAACTATTGTTCTAAACTGGTGTTGAGTCTTTTTGTGTTGTTTTCACTGTGTTACTGTTTAAAGTGTAGTGAAAATATTTTACACATTGCCTCTTAAGTTAAGACTGACTTCTCTGTGCCAAGCTACCAGAAGGTGAGCACGGATCAATTTAAAGTGTTTTACTGACGTTCCCTGACTAGGATTGTGGTTCCTGCTTGGACAGGGTGCATACCTCTGCCAAACAAAAACTAAATTTCTAACATTTATGTTTCCAGTCTGTATCCATCATCACATTTTGGTTCGGTCACTATTGTGTTGAGTCTTTTGAAGTGCGTGTGTTTAATGTTTCCAAGGAGTAGTAGTCCCATGCCCGCTTTATGCAAAGTCATGGGTATCTCTTACACACCCTGTCTTTCTGGATGCATGAATGTCCTTCTGTTCAGAAGTGGCCGGCTGGGCTGCAAAATCCTCCTTATCAAGTGTGTCTCATCTCACTAAGGTGTTTGCCAGGCAGGTCTTAAATCACCTGGGCCTTCCTCTTAGTTTTCACTGTCAGGGATGCTGGTCACCTCGCCTGACAGCCTAGCGATGGAAGGCAGTTACCTAATGTGGCCTAAGTGCCAATGGCTTTAATTACAAGGGTTGTATGACGCGATATCGCGGACATAGATATCGCGCGCATTTACATCGCGGCTTTTAAATCGCAACGGCGATGACATCGGCAATTTAAACATCGCGCGTTGTTGCGCCGCTAATGCGCCCTTTTAATTGATCGCGTGTTACATCGCCGACATTACATCGCGCGACATAACGCGATGTTCAATGCCTTCCTATTACATTTCAGCAATGATAGCCTGTATGCAGAAAGTACGGGAATCTGCTGGAATTATTTAATAACCAGGTGTTGAGCGGGACAAGTAGATCACGAGGAGTTCTGCATATAACTACTTACAATCAAAGTGTGAGATTTATGACACGGATGTGTTTGATAAGATTGTACAAATGAAGAGGAATTTTTGTTGCCAGGACCGAGATCGATTGTATTGAAATATTGGTCAATCATTATAAAGTAAGTTATGTTTTATTTTCTTGGGTTCCAAAAGTACAGCTGGGACTATAATTAGAGGCGTGAATTTAGTAAGACAGTGTTTGAATTTCACTGAGGTTTTATCTCTTTCAGGTAATCTAATATGTTCAGAATGTAACTAGTTTTGTCTGTCTGGGCCGCCCCTACCTTTTAATCCACCGGGCATTTCCCCAGTGTCATCGGGCTGCATGCTTTGGAGGCTGATTTGAAGGCCCATGGTCGCCCCTGAGACGTTTAGGACTTCCCGCGGCTCTTCGAAGTTAACCGTCGCTGGCACAGGGAGGCTTCAAGTGAGAGAGAGAGAAAAGGAGGGTGGGTGGGAGGAAGAAGACGGAAAGAAAGCGATCAGAGTTTGAGGAGTGAGTGAGAGAAGTGAAGGAGAGTGAGAGAGAGTGGATGATAGGATAGAGAGAGATACCACGAAGATGGGTGTTTAAGGTGAGTATTTTTGGCAAGGGTGCATTTGGTTTCCCAGTCCAGCCTTGTTGGCCGGTTTCTTTGATTAATGAAGTGCTGAGTGCATTTGAAACACAGCCAGGCACACTAAGTATGAACTGATAAGGTATGAGTTGATTTCCATTCTGGGAGAATGGGTTTGACAACAAAACTACAAAATGGCCCAAGAATGCAATATAGTTTTTCTCAAGTTTATGCAAATGAGTGAATGTGTGGACTCGTAAGCATATAGCAGTGGGATAGCTCAAGCCTTACAGAGTGAGCAAGTTGACAGTCATAAAACATGTGTAAGAGATCACCACCCTGCTTTCGTTTTGTCCAACGCAAAAATGTTGCTAAATGCAAAGTTTGTTGCACCTATAGGGCACCTGCTTTGTGGATAATGAAGAAGCTTGTTTGTCCCAGCGACAGGATTCTTTCCTTTTTGTTTTTTTAGCGCTCCAATGTATCCCTAAGTTACACCAAACTTAACTAAGTTTCAGAGGGTGTTAAGTCCTAATATCATTGCTGTAGGCATCGTAGCATTAGCAGGTACACTGTTACTATACTACAAAGTGTAGTGTGCAGCATGAATATACAAACTGCTTCACAATTCCTCCATAGGTCAAAGAGCATGTCAGTCTGCAGTTCATCATACTGCAGTACAGGTTGGTGTAATCCATGTGGCAACCTATGTAAAGTATTCACTGAAGATGTTTATCTTCCTAAGCGCATGCCTCTTTGTATTTGTGGACATTAAATTCTGTTTCCCAGCTTTGCATCAAAGAGTCAGCTGAGACTTGTGATACCATAAAAGGGCTAGTGCAAAAATACAATACTAGCTCACACCTCTTGAGAATGCTGACTAATAGAAAAATCTATGCGTGGTGACGTGCCTCACACACACTGGCCCTTGAGGCTAGAAACGGGGTCCAGTAAGGAAGCGCAGCAAGCAGTAATGGTTCTTGATGCTAGTTACCTTGTATTTCTCACAATGCATGTTGTATGGCCATGCGCGCACGCTCACACCCCATTTGCCTGCTCCCCTCCCCGTCCCCATCTGCGAGGCTGAGCATTCATTCATCCATCCATCCAGCCATCCATCCAGCCATCCATCCATCCATCCAGACAGCCATCCATTAATCCATCCGCTAGCCATTCATCCATGCATCCACCCACCCACTCACCACACACACATCCGCCCACCCAGCATCCATACATGCATCCATCCACCCACTCACCACACACACATCCGTCCACCCAGCACCAATACATGCATCCATGCATCCATCCACCCATACACCGACCCATCATCCGCCATCCATTCATCCACCCAAGCACCCATCCATCCAGACAGCCATCCATGAATCCATCTGCCATCCATTCATCCATGCATCCACCCACTCACCACACCCACATCCATCCACCCAACCACCCATAAATATTGACACCTGAGCCATTAGTGATAGGCTTTGAATATTTGCAGTCTTACAAGGGAACAACGGTTGCATTGTTGAAAAAGTCTGTTTCCGTGACGTGATTAGGGAACAACTTTGCATTTTGGAAAAAGCCTGTTTCCGTGATGTGATTATTTGCAGTCTTCAGATTTTAGAAGTTGCATTTTGGAAAAAGCCCGTTTCCGTGACGTGATTATTTGCAGTCTTCAGTTTTTAGAAGGGAATAACTGTGCGTTGTATTGGCATGTGACAGTCAGCATTTTGCCATTAACATTGCATGCGTTGTAATTGCATGCGATGTTAATGGCATGCGATGTTAATGGCATCAACCGCAGGTAGTACTTTGTGGCAAGGCTGAGGTGCGTTGGCCGAGGGGGAGATCATACAGACAGGCGAAAGTAGTCTTGCAGCATATGCGCGTGCGTGGTGAAATACGCATGCGCAGATTGTACGGGGAAGATCATCCAGATAGGAAGATCATAACTACGGTACACTGGCATACAAACAGTCCTCCAGACGGGGGTGGGGGGGGGGGGCAGGGTGTCGCATAAACAGACACCTCAGCCTGCCAAAGCCCCAAACGCAGCTGGAGGGCCTCGCCGGGGGAGATCCGCTCTAATCACCGCCCCCAGGGGGCGCAGGCAGGCCCGGTCCTTCACACACGCCGTCCGCCAATCTGCGGACCGGGAACTGCCTCACCAGGCGGCGCCTCACAAACAAGGGCTCCCCCTGCTCCTCACCTCCTGCGCCGCAGCGCGTCACCGTACTCTCGGATCCTTCGCCCCACACAGTTGAAGGGCCGGGCCTGGACAACCACACTGCACCATCCGGCCCGAGCCCCGCAGGTCGGGCGATTTCTCCCGCCAGCATATCTGGCCTCACCAAGGGAGCCGCGGAATGGTGCTGGAGCGGTCCTCCGCTCCAACTCAGCCACACCAGCAGACTCGCCCTCTTCTTACGCCAGGAGGGCGCTGTTATGAGTCGCGCCGCAGCTCCCAGCCACAGGACAGCTCCCAGGGTCCGCCTTTGAGGAAATCCCGGCTGGGCCGTGCGCTGCACCAGGCCCGACAGACCGCAATCCGGTAGTGAGGCCCAAACACCGCAAGCAGGAGGCTGCGGCCGGTCAGAAGCGTGTCACTGGTACCAGACCGCTTGTGGAGGTCTCCCCACCTACATAGACATGTGGATGGCCGCAGAGGTAGGTGATATTGCAAAGCTGTAGGCTGGCGGCGCCAGAGGGACAGGAATCTACATCCTATCTCTCGGCCAGATAACTTTAGCGTCTCTTATTTAGTTTCATCTCACATAATCGGCCTCCAGGAAACCTGGAAAAATTCTGAAGTAATTTTCCAGAACTATGTAAACTCCGATGCTCCAGCAACAAAAGGGCATGTGGGCAGACCTAGTGCAGCGCTATCCATCTTTCTGCAAAAGAAGCGGGTCTGTTTAAAAACTAAAAATACAAGATTTTTATTTAGGGCAATAAATATAATTGCTGTATAGGTTAGGTTTGGCATGAAACATTATCTCCACACATTCAATGTATTCATAGCCCCTATGCTAGTGAAAGATCGCAAAGAAGTCCTAAACATCCTTGTGCAAATAGAAGGTTTATCTGACCATGCAAAAAACATACCGTGTTTTCTTAAAGGGGGACATCTGATAGACTACTTGCCGCAGATTCTTTAACGTAGAATTATCCCCAGGCATGAGACTGGATCCGGAAAACTTTTTCCCACAGCTTCCCTGTGCGGCAGGGGGGGGAAGGGAACAGCATCGCGTGACTCCACCCAGGCGTCGTCAGCAAAGTCACATAAGTCCCACCCCGGCGCGCCTACGTCAGTTTTTTCCTTTTCCGCGTGCAACGCGGATCTGGTCTCTGTTCTGGGCCTGTTTGGGCCCCTTTTTTTCTTCACTATTGTGGTTTTCTGTGTGGAACGGTGTGCGCCTCTGGACAGGCAGCGGCCTCGTCTACAGCTGAGGTGACTCCGCTACGGCGCCGGCAGCTGTTGGCCCGGGCGGCGCCACAGGAGTCGGTGGACCCCCCTCATCCTGCGATGGTCGAGGCTGGAAGGGAATCCCTCGTCTCCCTCCGGGCCTCTTTCATCCCTCCACGCAGGCGGCTGCCTCGTCGGAGGTTGAATCGACCTTGGCGGCGCAGCATAGGTCGGAGGACCCCCTACATCCCATTCTGGGTTGAGGCTGGTGGAGGGCTTCTTGCCACTCCCCCGGTCCCTCTCGTCGCTCCACGTAGGCGGCTGTCTCGTCAGAGGTCGAGTCGGTGCTGTTCCGGCACCGTTTCTTGGCCACTTCAGCTCCAGCTCAGCTCCGGTCTCCAACACTGTGTGACATGGGGGGGGGCCTGTCCTGTGTCTCCTTTGGCGCCGGATGGTGATGATGTCCTACCTCCGGCTGCAGACTGTACGGCGCCGGACAGGCGTCGATTGGCATGGACTCGTCTTCGGACGCTCCCTCTTCTCTGGAGGTTGGGTGCCTGCTGGTGTCGTCCTCACCGGAGATGGGCCGCCGCGTGGTGGCTTTTTCCCCGGTGTCATCAAAATGCGGCTCCCCGCCATCCCCGAGACTGTGGTTTTCGCTGGCGGAGCAGAGCATCATGTCCCCCACTCCTCTGTCCCTCCTTCTACTTTTCAGGTCTGGCCTTTGCCTGTCCCGGTTGGCTTCGAGGACGGCCGTGTTAGTTTGCAGCCATCGCCCACTGAGGAGCTGCTTTCTCCACCGTGGGGCTCTACGGAGGCGGGTGCAGCCTTCGCTCGTGCTGTGTACACGGCTGTGGGTATTTTGCGCATGGGTGACCAAGTTGCTCATTTTCCTGCAGATCATCTTCTCTAGGTTCTCCACCAGGGCTCTGGTGGGAGGGAGCTGTTGCTTCCCTTTGAGGGTTCGCTCTTTCTCCCCTGATGGGGATTTGGAGGCGTCCCGCCACTATGCACCAGGTGCCCCATCACCTCCTGCACCGGCACCTTCCAGCACCGCGTGACCCGGCGTGCCTTTCCCTCCGCCCCCTGCTTCCAGCCCACTTTTGCGGATTGATTTTCCCTCCCTGCCGCTACTGTTGTCTCCACCATCCTGGGAGGCCCGCTGGCTGGACTCTTGAGGGCGCAACATGTTCGCCTCAACCAGCGCAGCTCTGCGGGCCCTTAAGACCTTGTGTGTTGGCCAGGGCCACCTCTTCTTTGTGGGACTTGGCCGAGTCCTTGGGATCCGCCGCCTCACAAGAGACTGTTCAGCTTGACTTGCGGCATCATGCGCTGAATGGTCGTTCATTCTTCGCTCCGCTACGGACATATCGGAGGGGCTGGGTCGTGCCATGGCTTCTTCAGTTCCCTTCGCTGCCACCCTTGGCTTTGGGACAGTGTGTTCCCTGAGAATGTTGAGGAACGACTGGTTGATCTTCCCTTCGACGGCACCCTGTTATTCCATGCCCTGGCAGACTCGGCCATCCAGAGGTTCTTGGCAGGGCTTCGTTGTCCTCCTCCTCCTCCTCCTCTTCCTCCTCCTCTTCCTCCTCATCCTCCTCCTCCTCCTTCTTCTCCCCCTCAGTGACTGGTGAGTTGATCTGGTTCTTAGACCTCCTTTTGGGCGAGTTGCCCTTGTTGTGCTGTGTGTTTTATGGCCACTCGAGTCCTCCTTGCTGGGATTGTGGCTAGTTGGCTGCTGGACGGCCCTTGTTGCCTGTGTGTTTTTTGCTTGAGTAATCTGTGCAGATTGGCCCTGAGATTAGGCTTTCTATTTTCTCTTGGGCTGCTTGACAAGCCTTCTGCGGGGGTTTTTTTTCGCCGCCGCTCTTTCGTTTTTCCTCTGCTGCAGAAGTTTCTTCCAAAGAGGGTTCCCATGTCTTGGGACTTACCGTACCCTATGTGGAGTAGTGGTAGCTGTTATATAGCTTGCACTGTGCTAGGGGGTTATGGTCGCTTTCGGGCTTCTGCTCTCCATGGCATTTATGTATGTTGCAGATGCTTCTTTAGGTCGTGTGCGTGGACCCCTCTTGATGGTGTGTCCGGGCATTTCCTTGCCTTCATGCTCCTGTCCTGGAGGTTGAGATGGTTTAATGTTGTTGTTTTTCCCTTTTTCAGGCGTAGCCTACCCGGTCTTCCTGGGGGCCCCGGGCTCTTGTTCCTGTTTCCAGCTGCTTATTGCTGCTGGCGCCGCTCTGTCTGGTCTGTTGATTTCAGACTATGGTGGGCTCGCCTTCTTTTTCCTCGTTTCCTTGGGCCCTCTGGTTTCTTCTTCTTCCTCTTCCTTACCTGGAATTGGCTCAAGGTTTGCTTGCCTTGTAGAGGCGTGGGATGCTTCAGCCTCCTGTGGCCTTGCCCTTGTTTCCTCTGTTAAGTGTGAACGGGCTTCTTGTTCTCTAGGCGTCGGGGGTGTTCTGCTTGTGGGGTTCCCCTTGCCTGGGGAGAGGGGCTCCTCACCCTCTCCGTTGGACTGGTCCCCTGTAGGACCTTTTTGTTATGTCCAGGCTGGTGGGGTCCTTTCGCAGACCCTCCTTCCCCATGGGTATGGCTAGGGTATCTATTCTACGTAAAGGAATCTGCGGCTAGTAGTCTCTATCAGATGTATGAGTTACTTACCTTCGGTAACAATATATCTGGTAGAGACGATTCTAGCTGCAGATTCCTTCACGGGTCGCCCTTCCTCCCCGTTCTGCGAGGCCCCCTTTTTGGCTCGGCCTTCTGCACTCGCCTTCCGGTGGATGGATATGTTTCTGTGAGTGCATTTTCGCTCTTTGACAATGTTTTTGTCTTGTTTCTTGTCATTCCTCCTCTTTGGCAATTTAGGGGATGGGCCTATAGGTATTTCTGTGCCCCTCTGTCCTGGTTGCTTCAGGATTGGGACCTGCCTTTGCTCTCGTCCCTCCCCTTCCTCCCTCTTTGTTTCTAGGTCCTGGCCCCTCTGCTACCCTTTGGGTTGGGGTCTCCTGGCAGTGCTTTGCCCATTTCTTTCCTTGGGTGATTGTCGCACTCTGTGCTAGGGTTACATTGGAGGGTTGTTGATCCCTGTTTGTCTTGGAACTGGTTTCCCTTCATTATTCTTGGTTGGGATTATATTCCTGTTCAGGTTGTCATAACATTTTGTACGTGTGCCTTGTCTCAGGGTGGTATGGTCTACATTCTGGCAGTATGACGGTTCAGGGCGGGGCTCTATTCTTTTCTCTTCCTTTGGGCACTGCAGTGTCTGGACCTGCTCCTTATGGTGTTGTTCCTCACCATTCCTTTTTTCCAAAAGTTCTGCTATTTCGCACACTTTTCCCATGTTCCCACATTTTGTCTGGTGGCTCCACGTTGTGGTGAGGAAAAGTTCTCTAAAGAAAACTGACGTAGGCGTGCCGGGGTGGGACTTATGTGACCTTGCTGATGTCACGTGCGTGGACGACACCTGGGCGGAGTCCGACGATGATATTCCCCCCCCGGCGCACAGGGCTGCTGTGGCAAAAAGTTTTCCGGATCCAGTCTCACGCCTGGGGATAATTCTAAGTTAAGGAAGCTGCGGCTAGAATCATCTCTACCAGATACATTGTTACTGTTAGATTTGGGAGACTCTAGTTGGCACAGGTAGGTACTAGTGACAAATAGGGACCCTTGCCACTAGTAGGGGTAAGAGGGTACACTCCTAAAATAACCCCTGCTCACCCCCTTGGTAGCTTGGCACAAGCAGACAGGCTTATCTCAGAGGCAGTGTGTAAAGCATTTGTGAACACATACAGTAATCAAGTGACAACACTACAGATGGACACCACACAGGTTTTATATCAAAAATAAGTATTCTTTATATAGACTTATCACAAGACCACAAACCACAAAAATCCACATTACTGTACTTAAAATGGGAGTTTTAGCCAAGTTCTCTTTAGTTCCTAAAATGCGACACTTTGAGTCAATGTACCTTACGATGCGTCACGCTTCCACACGAAAGTGTAGCAGAGATGGAGATGTGGCAAAGATCCGGTGCAAACAAAGACCTCAAGTTCTTCCTGATGCGGCCCGCTTCTCCGATGTTGTGAAGTCTTGGCTCGATGCGTCAGCTGCAGCGGCGACACCCTTGTTCAGTGATGCGACGACAACGGCTTTGGAGGCGACACACTTCTCCGACGATGCGAGACGATTCCGCTCGATGCGACAACTGCAGCAGCGTCACGCTTGTTCAGTCATGCGACGACAGCAGCTCCGACGGCGGCACGCTTCTCCGTGGATGCGAGGCGCTTCTTGTGATGCGGTGCAATGCGACCGCTACAGCGGCGACATCCTTACTCAGTGATACGGCGGCTGCGACAGAAAAAAGCTTCTTCCCTGTTGCGAGACGCTTCTCTTGATGTGGTGCAATGCATCCGCTACAGCGGCGACATCCACGATGCGGCCGCTGCGACTGCGACATACTTCTTCGGAGTTGCGGGACGTTTCATGAGATGCGGTGCAATGCGTCCGCTACAGCGGTGACATCCACGATGTGCTGGCAGCGACGGCGACACGCTTCTCTCTCTTGAGTCGCGCTTCCAGCTCCTTGCGACACGCAGTCCCTCAGAAGGCCCAAAACAGCAGCATGTACTTCTAAAGAACTCTGGGGAGCTGGGGGTTGAAGTCAGTTGTCCCTGAGAATTCAGCAGGAGGCAAGCTCTTCTCTCAAGCCCTTGGAGATCCTTCACAAGCTGAATAAAGTGCATACAAAGTCCTTTCTCCTATCTTTGGCAGTCAGGCAACCACTTCAGACCAATCCCCCAATCAGCACTTCAGCTTAGGGATAGTCTCCCCTCAGTTTCTTCAGGTTCCTCTCCTCCGCAAAGGTTTCTTCTTGTAGTCCAAAAGTGATCCTAATTCTTGGGATCAGGGTCCCAATACTTCTACCCCAAAATCCTTTGTCCTCTGAGGGCAGAGGGGCTTTTTCTAGTCCAAACCAGTTCTGGAGCACTCTGTTGACATGACCCCCTCCTTCCCTTCACAGTGCAGGGTAGAGACCTCAGATGCACCACAGGGGGTGGAGCCGGCATTTTAGAGGGAAGGCACAGCCCTATTCAAGTCCCTTGTGCAACTCCTCCCTCCCATCTAGATGCAGATCTCTTTATTCACCGCTGGGCTGACTCATCCTGTTTCCTGGAATCCTCAGCCCTGTCACTCAAACTCCAGACAAGGAATTCACAACCTAGCAGAGGCAGGCTTGGATACCTACTTTCTAAAAGTGGTATTTTCAAACACAGAATGTTAAAATCAACTTCACTAAAAGATGTATTTTATCATTCTGAGTTCATGGATTCTAAACTCGAATTTCTACCATGTTCCCGAGTCAGTTAGGATTATAAGATGTAGAAATCTAACTGGCGATTCTGGCCTATGGAGAACAGGTAGCCTTGCAATAGTGAAAAACGAAAATGGCTGTAATTCAATATTAGGACATGCCACACACACCAGGGCATGTCCTACCTTATACTTACAATGCACTCTGCCCTAGAGCCTACAATTGGGGTGTCTGATATGAAGAAAAGGGAAGGTTTAGGGACTGGCAAGTTGGTGCACTTGCCCAGTCAGCATGGCAGTACCAGACTGCACACAGGCTCTGCAATGACAGACCTGAGACACACTTTTACAGGCTGCTTCTGTGGGCGGCACAAGCAGTGCTGCAAGTCCACTAGCAGCATTTGGTTTACAAGCCCTGGGCACACTCAGTGCAATGTACTAGGGTCTGACCAGTAAACCAAATCAGCCAATCATGGAATCACTAATTCATTCGTCAATTTACCATAGGGAGAGCATATTCATTTTAGCACTGATCAGCAGGGGTAAAGTGCCTAGAGTCATAAAACCAACAAAAACAGGGCAGACAAAATACAGGAGGGAGGCAAAAAAGTTCAGGGATGACCCTGCAAAAAGGGCCAAGTCCAACAGTTACTGAAGGTAAGTAACTCGTACGCAGCTGCTACAAAGAGTGGAGCCAGATAGTGAGGTGAGTGTAGCTGCCCAGATTCACTCAATCCCCAAGGCAATCTTTGGGTAGATAAAATAATAATCTACTAGTTGAATTGTAAGTACTACACTGCTGCTTTTTTAAGTGATGCTATCAAGAAGAAGTCACTGGTGGTGTCTTAAATATTTTATGGTTTTTAATAATTTTAAGAAGATGTGGATTTAATTCTGTGGAGACTTGATGAATTGATAGTGTGTTTATCTGTCTTTCTGACCTTTGATGGTTTGTTTAAACCGAAATAAAGATATTTGACTGAAGTACTACACTTTTTGATTTTAGTCTGCGTTTCCTACATGGCAGATTTATAAAGGATCACCCGCACTTGTGACCTTCACTACTAATGGCAGAAAGTCTTTACTTGAGTAAACTTTTGTACACTGTGTGTGGTTCTTGTAAAGCGCACGGCTGCCCGTAAGCGTCCCGGCGCTGAAGACCGCTGGGGAACCCGTCCTGGCTTTCCCTGTGAGATGGTCCCTTCTGGGTATCTCCAAGGTGAAACCAGGCATCCCCGGCGTCTGTGGGGGGCCGTTGTAGAGATGAGGCAAGCTTAATGCCCAGAGTTGCCGAGTGTCATCCCTGGTTAGAGTAGGCACCGAGGCGAGAATTGTCGAGTCCGCTGACCCTGGTCCACGACCCTGCCGCGTCGGGAATTGAACCCTGGTCCCGGGCCGTTCTCTGCTTCCGGGTCTGCCGCCTCTAACCAGTGAGCCACACCACACACTATCCAACATTTAATTTAATAAAGGTTTTTTTTCAATTATACCCGGACCGGACAGCGATCATAACCCGCAGCATATTGTTTTCCGTTTTAAACTGCAATAAAGACAAATGAACAGAACCTCCTTAGTGGGGAAATATCAGTTGGAGGGAGCAGAAGGACTGTCTGGAATTCAGTGCTGGATACGCAAATGCAACATGTATGGGACTAAAATGTTTTCCTGCAAATGAGGAAGAACTTGAATGATGATTTTTAAAATATAATAATGGATATTGCAACTTGCCATGGTCTCTTGTAAGATATGTTTAATTTTCTGACAACAAAAATCACAAGGAAATCGGTGTATCCAAAAACACAGAACTTGATTGCTGCAAAACTTCAAAAGTAAAAAAAAACATATTGTTCAAAACTGAGACCACTCGCTAAATGTGATACAACTACAAGCTTAGGAAAGTCAGTCAAATATCTTAAAACCTGCGTAAAAAGGTAGATTTATGAAATAAAAAAAGAGCTCCAGAACTAGTATGGCTGGAGCTTCAGATGGCAATTTTTTTTAACCAAAAACGCAAACCGTTTTGGTCCCTGGCAGCACAGGGACCAGGTCATATAAATTAGGGTGGTCCCATTTCATGCCTTATTAAAGATGGAAAGAAAGTCTGCCAGGTATGTATGATGGCATTCTCCACATTCCGCAGACTGTGGTAGGAAGGCATACCTTATCTAACTGTGAGTACTACATCAGGAGCAGAAAAGCTTATTAGAGATGCAAATAACTTCCGCCCCCTAGGACTGGATTGCCGCCAAGTTGCACATATGAAACGGATTCAATCAAACTGGAATGCTATTTTAATCGGTAATAATTCACTCAGTAATAAACACCGGCATTGTACTTCTGTCTTGGAAGGAAGGGCACTATAAACCAGACTGTTTATAAAAGTGTCCCAAGGGATTTATAAATAGCCGCTGGCTATTAGCGTTTCTGGATTCACAGATAGAAAAATATTCGGAAAACACATGTCTCATCTGGATAACTGGGTGGCAGAGCACAACTAGATCTCATTCAGTCAGAGGGGTTCTCCATGTAGGAAGGTAGATCCCTGACTAGGGTTGCCCCCAACTTTTTGCCTGGTGTTTTGCTGGTTTTCTGACTTAGTTGACCTGGGGCCCTGCTATTCAGGACCCCAGGCCCACTGCTCTCTCTGTTAAAATGGATTCCATGTACCCTAGGTACATATCCAATTGGATACTGAGTCACATTATCAGTCCCTGTACAGTATACCTTAGGTACCCAGGGCATAGGTGTACCCAGGGCCTACCAGGGGCTGAAGCATGTATTATGCCACCCCTGGCTGGCTATCCAAAACTGACACAACTGGCTGCTTGACAGCTGGGGGCAAGGTGGTGTAATCACCCCTGCTCTAGATATAGTATACCTATATCTAAACCTAAAATGGGCACACAGATCTCCTATCAGTCACTCCTATTGCAGGCCTTAACAATCCTGAAGGCAGAGTGCTTGGAATCGTGTGAGATTGTTCTCTGGCATGAGCTGAGCCTGTCTGCGGCTTTCGGGATCTATCCCTTAGCCGTTTCCATGATAGCGTCAGACCATATACTCTTAAGTGCCTTATAATCCTCGCGGTTATGGTAACTTTGGTCTGACAATATCTAAACATGTCGTGTAAGGTGTCATGCGCTTTGGAATACTACCCCCTCGCCAGTTCTGGCGACGGGGGTAGCATTCCACCCCTCTAGAGGGAGAAGACATGTTGGTAGCCTGTAACCCCGGTTAAAGTCGAACATAGCCTCAGCTCCACAAAATGGAAGCTGCCACCGAGAGACAAGTCTGACCTCCTGCTGCTGGGAGTCCTTCCAGCGAGGAGTGCTTGGACAAAGGGTTTCCTGTCAGGGGCGGTGCTAGCACTATCCCAGACAGGGTTTTGTGTATCCCAGGTAGGCAGGGCTATAGAGGAAGGTGACTGCAAGTGGCACCCCGGTGCTCACTGTGCATATGCCGGCTCAAACCAGTTCCTGGGGCACACCAGCCCCTGAGCTGGGGAGAGACCGGACAGAGGAGAGGGGTGTAACCACCCCCCTCCAAGTCCCACCCATAGGGTAGGACTTAGTCGCGTGCCAGCCCCCTTTCTCAGGATAAAGGTAGGAGCAGGCCCCCTTCCAAATCAGATCATCTTTGAATCCTGAAACTACTTTCTACGAAAGGAACTCAAGACTTCTTCCTAAGATTTCTCCCTTGTGACTAAGGAGTAGTCACCCTGCACCCGCAGGCACCATCCAAGCATCGCGGTTTGCTGTAAGTCTCTCCTCCGGTTCAAAACTGCCCAGCTCGACGAGAACCGGCTTCCCTGTCACCTCTGACCTCTACCTGCATCATCAGCCCAGCTGAGATTCGTGGGTGTGACGAGACCTCGAGGGACCGGCCATCTTCAGGACTGCACGACGCTTGCCCAGCACGACCACCGAGGGATCCTTGAGTGAGTGCTTTGGGGTTTGAGAAGCCCCAGCCCTGAGCAGCTCCAGCACCGAAGTCCAGCCCTCCAGCATCCACGAGATCTGCGTGGGGCCCTTCTGCTCTTTGCTGCTCACCGCGTTGTCCAGGTCACTTGCCCGTTGGCTAGTGGCCCTTCTGATGACGAACCACGACGAAAACACCGCTGGTCTGGTTGCTCCAGACTTTCCCTTGCTCCCCTCCAACAGAGGAGCACCCCGGACCCTCCTGGTCCACTCCAGATGCCATTTTGAGTCCACCGCGTGGGCTTGCATTTGCCAAGACTTGTTGCCCCAATCCTGGGTCCAGCGACGTCGACAGTAGATACCACCGTGGGACAGCTCGCATCTCCATCCTGGTCGCCGACAACGCCTCCCGGTCCGAGAGACTGCAGAGCCCAGCGTCGCCCACTCACCTGGTCGAGGTGACTTCGTCCGGTGCCATCCTGGTGCCCACTTAATCACTGGCTAGTGATTCAGAACTTGGTCCCCTCTGCTTACAGGTGTCCATCTTCATCGATCCAGGCTTGGATCACATCGAACTTCATCACTGGTCGCCTGCCAGCAACTTCTTCTTTCAGGCTCCATAGACTGCAACGAGGATTCCCGACGTCTTTTCAGACCTATGCAGCCGCAGCCCCTGGGCTAGGTAACCTGAGCATTTCGGTGCTCCAGCATAGCTTAACTATCTAAGTGTCCAGATCCTTTTTCGTTTCAGCTCTACCTAGTCGGATTCGTCCGATAACACTAACTTTGCATTTACTAGCCTCCATAGACTTTGTTCCGCATCCCGCGTGAGAGTGCACACCCTGCACCCGATCTCCCTAGGCCTCCTGCTCGTAATCTAAAGGTTCAGTAGTCTAGTCCTAGCGATCCCAAAGCCTCTGAGAATAGTTACTTACCTGCTAGTAATTCGCATTCCACTTTTGTAGTATATGGTTTTTCGTGCCCCTCGGGCATTTGTGTAAACTGTGCGACTTTAAGTATTTTCTTAAGAGTTTTGTGTTGTGCTTAGCTCCCTGACTCATAAAGAGTTCAGGGTAGTACTGTTATAAATAAATATACTTTTATTTTCATAACTTGTGTGGTGTCCTTTCACTTGGTGTTCAAAGGGTAAATGTGGTGGTAAACAGCTGGCTTAACACGCCCTCTAGAGTTTAGCCTAAAGACTGCTCTTGTCCATGCTACTAGGATAGCTGGTCTATCAGGTTGACTTACAACCAATCATCAATAAGGGTCGTTTGGAATGATACATAGTGATCACTAGAATAGTGAGCACTGCATATCAGGCCAACTTCTCACACTCCACATAACTGCTCCACATTGGATACCATCCTAACTTTGATTACGTTGGCACATAACGCATGCTTATCAAGGCATGGAATGGGTTGTCTGCTTCATAGATTACTCGACTGCGTTTGACAAGGTGAGCAGTTCTAAACTTTGGAGCACGCTGACCTCATGGGGCATAGCTCAAGGTCACTGAAATGGCTAGTTACACAGCAGCACTTGGGTCAGACTGAACCAGTCCAGTGGAAGGGGGTGATGACAAAGGTTTTCACCTACAACGGCCCGAAGCAGGGCTTTCTTTTGGCCCCACTAATATTTAATTTATACATTTCAGATCTTACAGAGGCCTTGCAGCAGCCCGTGGGAGATGTGCCGAAATTAGTTGCAGTGATGTACTTGACATATGCAGACCATCTTGATATTCTTAATACGTCCCAAAACGGTTTAGAGCAACAGCTAACTAAAGTGCATGAGTTTAATAAGGATCACAATCTGCAGATTAATATATATATATATATATATATATATATATATATATATATATATATATATATATATATAAAATCTTTTCTGTACCACTGTACTTGGATTCATCACTTGCAATTATGAATGCACATTGATACTACTTTGTGTATTCTATTAAGTGAACTAAACTAGTATTTACTAGTTAGAGCAACATGTTTCAATATGGCGCCCATGTTATTCACAGTGGTTTTCTTTGTCCCTTGTCTATGACCATAGAAAATGTCAACATGAGAAACTTTATAAACATGCCCGACGCTCGGTGATGGTAACACCGAAGAAGGCTACACGCCGAAACGCGTCTGTTCGCTTGGCAAAGATAAGCAATTAAAGTTTGCCTTCAAACATTACCTCACAAGTGCGGTTTTCTTTGTTGATGAACGAAGGATTTTGGATATATATATATTTATTATTATTTTTTTAATGAAATTCTATGTCTTTTGGTTGACGTACCCCGAAATTTACCTGGAACATTGGTCTGGATAAGACTGAACATGTTAAATCATATACGTATTTGGGGGTGATAATGGACAGTAACTTTCGCTGTGGCTTCCACTTGGCACAGTTGCACCACAAGGCAATGAACATAATAGGAGGAAATTAAATGTTAGTGCTGAAATGTGGTGGTGGTACACTGGGCCCTACTTTAACAGCAGCTCAAACTAGACTAGTACCAATTGCTCTGTATGGTGCTATGGGTAGGCCCCAAAAGACCCTAAGAAAAGTGGAAACTATATTTATGACCTGAATTAGGAAACTAGACCTAATCAATAGGGGTATACCCAAATAACCCTTATACCTGGGCATGGGATGTATTTTTATACAATAATAGGTGGTATAAAGGAATAAATACAAGATACATTTCTGAGTAGAGCACATTTAATTACCTTCTCCGCAATAATTATTCTTGATGAGTATATCAAAACATATTTGTAACCTACATGGACAATAGCACCTAATCAATGGTGCTATTGCTAACTAATTAACTAGCCTTAAGTGTGCAACCTTGACTACCTCTCAGTGGTCCTCTCAGATTTTTAAGGGGGGCACTAGCGAATAATTTTGTAGGGTTATTGTGTTATATATTTGTTCTTTTTAGTTTATGTACAGTATTTGTATAGTATTTTGTGATATATGTGAATGTTTTTCAGTGATTAGGTGCTATTGTCCATGTAGGTTACAAATATGTTTTGATATACTCCTCAAGAATAATTATTGCGGAGAGGGTAATTAAATGTGCTCTACTCAGAAATGTATCTTGTATTTATTCCTTTATACCACTTGTTATTGAATTAGGAAACTATTCAATTTATTGAAGTCCACTCCATAAAGCTGCTTAAGATTGGAGTTTGGCATTGCATCTTTTGAAGACTTAGTCAGTAGCAAATGTAATTAAATTATTGATTGTTATAAGGCCAATGAAAATGCATTAAAATAGTAAGTCTTAAAAGAAGCATTACAACAAGATACAAATCTGGCGCTCAACGAATGCAATATAAGAAAATGTATTACGAAGTATTAATTGCCAGCATTTAATGTGCTAGTGAAGCTCAAAAGGGAAGCACAATAGCAACTAGTAAAAAGAGAAGTAATATCTTCAAGTGGTTTAGCTGATATAGTAACAGCAACAAATTATAGCAATTCTAAATGTACTGTGGATGCTTTTACTATGCATTGGCACTCATACTTGGAATTTAATATGAACACTGAAAGAGAAAAACATTCTTGCCTTTTAAACTGTTATATTGAACTTTTAAGCAATTTGATGAGATATGGAAAATAATTATGTGTGTCTACAAGTACACTCAGGTTTTGTAATATGAGAGCGGATGCCTTGAAACATACTTTTTAGGTCTCTGCTAGCGTAGGCTGCGCACATGCGCAGTCTCGCTGGCGAGATTTAATGTCTCTGAGTAGTGAGGTTAAGCCCCGCCCCTCTTCTCATTGGCTGGCCTCCTAAACGGCGGCCAGCCATTGGAGAAGAGGTCCCAGTGATGACATTCTCTCGATCTAAGCCCCGTCCTTTTTGGATTGGGGGGCGTGTTTTTTAGTTTCTTTCTCCCCTCTTCTCCATTGGCTGAAATGTAAACAACAGTCAAAAACACGCCCGTTATTTACATTCCAGCCAATGGAGAAGAGGGGAGAAAGAAAAACACACACCCCCAGTCTGAAAAGGACGGGGCTTAGATCGAGAGAATGACTGGGCTTAAAGACAACCTGCTCCCATGCAGTAAATCCCTCCCCCTGGAAGTGCCCTCAGAGGCGGCTGACGCAGCCCTGGCCCGGCCCCTCTTGGGGTGCTGCCGGCTAAATGCACGATCTGCCTAAATGTCACGCCGAAGGGGGACAATGTCGTCCGTTTGTGCGGGAGATAGCGCAATCTGGGGACAGAATACAGGTAACCAAGCACACGAGACAAACAACGGTGATTTGAAAGAACGGTTTTAAATTTTTAAATGCTGTTTATCAGTCTAGCAGTTTCGCTAAAGGCAGCAACTGGCCAACAGTTAAAAAATGCTTCCCACTTCACATTTACGCAGCAGTACGCATGGTCGGAATTTGCGAATTCTCGATACGCGAATTCGTAACCGCGGTTCGCAAAAATCTGCCAAATTCCACAAGCTTGCGAAATTTTTTTTTTTTGCGAGTTTGATATTTTTTTACCAGTTCGGGAAGGAGAACTTGCGCATGCGTTTGCAATGGTCGCGAACATGTTGTTTCCACTTAACCAGCCTGCTCGCGATGCCTTTTTCCTGTTTCGGGTCACAATGACGTGTTCGCAATTTCCTGTTTCGGGTCGCAATGTCGTGTTAGTGATCGCGAGTCGCTCGGCCAGCTACCAAAATCTCGCAGCGCACGCGAACAGGGAGGTAAACTCATCAGCGAACGCAGAATCATGGTAAGTCAATGCCGGGCGCGCGCGCGAGAGATTGTATTTTTGAAGCGCGAACAAGAAAAAAAAAATCAGCCAACTCACTGATTTTTGGCCAATTTTGTGTGATTTGCAGATCGCGAAATTGCCAAAAATTTGCAAATTCCGCGAGCGGAACAAATTTTCCGCCCATACTTACTCAGCAGTTACCATCCAGCAGCCGATCAGAAGGGTAGCCAAAAACTCACTCAACTGGCGTCTGAAGCACTGTGATACCAGTGAGGCATGCAGGATGCTATCCTAGGTTGGGACCAGAGGGAAAGGCAGCTGAAGAAGCAAGAAGGAGCGGCCGAAGCTCCGAAAATGGTGGTGGCGGTCGGGGAAGCAGCAACTCCACGACTTCGCTGAGGAGGAGCCCTGTGAGCCGCCACAAAGTCTGGTGTCAGCCTGTAGTGAGTCTACAGCGTGCGGGTTAATGAGAGGAGGGCTACGCGACCAGGTGGTGCATCCAGCGCAAAGAGACTATGCCGCAGCGGTGAGTCCCGCACCTGCCAGCTTTGCCCCGACTGTTAGAGGGGAGGCAGGTGGTGAAGCTGGCGACCCCACTGAGAACTGGGGGTCCCGAGATACAGCCCCCACAAGCATTTGGGCATATTTGAGGTGATCTAGATAGGCGGGAGCTGGCCTTGGGCTGCCTGACCTCAAATTGGCGGCTGTCACCAACTATAAGCAGGAACTTAATTCAACACTGAGCGCAGGGCCTCCATAGGGCAAACATACATTGGTGACCATAGAACAGCACCAAAAGCAAAGTCCCTGCTCTGTGGGGCATCGCCCTAAAGTTAACTGTTGTGCAGCACCTGCTTTGGAGATGGCTCTCGGTGTGGCGCTGTGTGTGTGGCGCTGTGTGTGTGGCGCTGTGTGTGTGGCGCTGTGTGTGTGGGGTGCTCTGTGTGTGTGGCTGTGTATCTGAGTGTGTGTGGCTCTGTGTGTGTGTGGCTCTGTGTGTGTGTGTGGCTCTGTGTGTGTGTGTGGCTCTGTGTGTGAGTGTGGCTCTGTGTGTGTGTGTGGCTCTGTGTGTGTGTGTGGGGGGGGTGCAAATGCAATAGGTCTCGCATTTGCGAGAGATTAAGCTATTGGCATTGTAAATGACAATGCCATTTATTCATCTGTTTTAAAAACCAAAACCTTAAATAACCATTTTGTCATTTACAATGCCAATAGCTCTAACTTTTGCAAAGGCGAGACTGTTGCATTGTAAATGCTTGTTATGTCTGAAGTCGCTTGAGTAAAGCAGGACATCTTTGAGATCCATCTTCAAAACGGAATGAGTAAGAAATATATATGTAGCAATCCAGTTTCGGTTCAAGGAGACCAACCCAAAATGTGTTGGTTATGTCGCTGGGTTTTTTAAGTTGTGGAATAGTAAACTTCTAGTGAATTCTTTGCTTTAATATTTATGCTTCATTGATTGCAGAATGCTTCTAATTGACTGTGTACATTGTCTGATGGTCTCTCTACTAGACTGCTGCTATTTACACCATCCATTTGATTTTTTAGGTTGATTGTTGTTCTTGGGGTTCTGGACTTTTCTTTTTTCTATTGACTGGTCTCTTCTGGTCCTCAAAATGTTATTGTCCATGGATTGTTTATCATGTTGCTATTAACCCAGGATTATTTTTCATTATGGAACTTTTACCTAGTTCGAAAGTGAGAAATGCAGGAAAGGAAGAGAAAGATGGGATGAGAAAGAATTTACAAGAGTGAGATAATGAGTCGGGAATTGTAGAGTGGAAGAAGGAGGCATGAGGAGGAACTAAGGCTAGGCAGCATTTGTATTTGCCACATTGGCATTTGGAAGTACTGGCACGGGATCGCCCAAGAAATGCTATCTATTTTGTTAGCACATTAAGCAATTTAACAGTATCTTTAAGAAGTCAGGAAGTGAGGGAGGGATGGGAGTTGAAGAGCATGAAGAAGGATGGTAGGATGGCAAACCAAAGCAGGGAAGAAATGGATTAAAGCAAGCGTGCAATGGCAAGATAAGTGAAGGGGTGAGGAGATTCGCTAATGGGAAGTGGCCTGAGGAACGGAGACTAGGAGGAGTAGAGGAAGGAGCACTTCCACCATGATTTGCAATATGTACTGATATGTATCCCGGTACTGTCCTATTCACATGGCTTCATGCCTTGTTTGAAAATTGCACTACATTGAGGTGCGGCCTCAGTGGAGGCACTGTGTCAAAACGACCTCTAAATAGGAGGCCACTACATCGAATTTGGCAAGTAGGATTACTAGCCCTAAGCCAAGCACTGAGCCCTAAAATGGAACAATGCCCTCACATTGAATCTGACCCAAATCCAGTGCCTTATCACACATTTTATGCTGTCCATATTCCTAAACCTAACGTACTAAGATGCCTTGAAATCTGTTACCCTGTCTAGATGTATTTAAGGTCGACCTGATTTCATAACATTTCTTGACCTAAGTAAAATATGTGGGGACATTGTCCCTTTTGAAACTCTTTAAATTCATGGGGCTTGGATAATTGAGTACCAGCTGTAGGTGGCATGTTTTTGTTTTCATTTGCTTCGAAGGATTTCAGAGGATAGAGCATATTGAAATACATGTTGCCATCTGTTTATGAGTTTAGTAATTCATGAATTTACGTAGGAAATTGTCTGATTTGTGTTTATAATAACTTAATGTGTTGTATTTCCTGTGTTACGGCCTCTCCCCAACTAGCCTCTAAAACTAGATTCAACCACCTGGGAGACCAATGCTTGAGCTAGCAGTACAGTTATGCATAGTCTGGGACATGTCGAACCCATGTCCAATAGGTGTGCTAGGGTAAAGCAGAATCGGTCATATGTCCGCTTTACATCTGAAAGGGGAAATGGCATTGGGTCGATCGGTCACACCCAACGCACCCTCTTACATATGATTGACTCCGCCCCAGCACTATAACACATGATGAAAATTAAAAAGGCATAAAAAACAGAACCACACTATTTAGAGGGCTCCCTAGATGTTCTCTCTAGGGAGATTTCTTAGCTCTGTAGTGAATCTTTGTTGTTGTCATACTCTGTGGTGCTACGTTTATAAAACTCTCAAAGATGAAAAGTTGAGCGGACATCCGGAAATTCAGCCAGTGACTTTGGGTTTACACACCAATCCTGCAGTGTCCAGTGGGACACCAGCCCCAGCTTAATTCAATAATTATAGCACCATTTTGTTAAACCTGTTGATTAAAATATTTTACTCCTAATTTACGAAAACTAGATCAAGTGGAGATGTTATCCATTAAGTTAGCCCTGAACAACCATTAGCCAAGCCTTAAAGCCACATGTGAATATCCTAAAAATAACCATATTACTAATTCCTTAACTTGAAACTAATATCACTCGTTACTCTGACTTTATCCCAAGCCTAACGTTGTTGCTACCTCTTGCCCTAAACTCATCTCTGACACTGTAGTGCTTACTTTTTAGGTTGAATCCTACCAACCCAGCACAGTTGTCTGGTTAGGTAAAGACTTCTTGGAGACATTCAGAAAGCTTCCCTGGGAATGCATTCTCACCCATTGCTTACCGTTGGCTTTGTGTGTTGTAACTCACCGTTGCTTGCTTTCAGTTTGCTGGCTTTACTTGTTTTATACTGTCCAGCTTGAGTTAATCCCTCCCATGGAGCATAGCCTGTTTTCCACTGCTCCTTGTATTCTTCTACAAGTGCTTGCTTTCTGTAACCAGGCCTTACTTATTCTTAACTTGCCACAGTTGCTGTGCATTCAAAGACTGAGGTCAAATGTCAGACTCTGTCTTCAAGGGAGCTTGGTGCTTATTTTATTTCTAAAAGTGAGGGGATTTATGTGACAATTTTGCTGGAGTTGTGAAATGAAAGGCTTTTTTTTCTAGCACACAACAAAATCTAGATGTATGTAAGGGAGTTGTGCAAATATTTCAGAATATATCAGAATTAGGAAAACACATATAATAAAGCACATTATTTTGTCATTCTGAAGTGTGGTGGAAACAAATATTTTTAATATGCTCAGAACAAATCAATATACTAAGTGATGCTACTTCCACCCATTATCGTTTGTGCACTGTATAGTTTTCAGTAAAACAGTATTTCTGGGCAAATGTAATGGTCATTGCCATTGCCATTGAAAATGTTTTGTCTGTAAAGGCAGTGCACTACCGCACCATGCATACTCCACTCTACACTACTCAACTCAAGACCACTCAACTCTTTGCCACTCTACTCCACGTCACTCTACACTATGCCACGCCTCTCTTCCACTCAGCACCCCTCCACCCCACTCCACACCACTCACTTTAATGCATGCTTAACAGCTGCAGCGCTGGTGTACAACATGCCTAAAACACATTGGCACAGCCAATAGCTCTGCCACAGATGAGAACTATTGGCTTTGCTATGTTGCCCTTCTCAGTGGAAGAGTATCCTGTTTAAGAAATTTGAGGTACTGGGGTTCACTAAAACCTTTATGAAGAGACACACACAGCAGTCTTAAATAAATAGTGCTAAAATAATTCCGGTTGTGAGTTGAAAGAAATTCCTCATCTGGGTAGAATGGCTCAAGGTAACGCATGCTGCAGAGATCAGCTTAAATTGTAGGTTCATATCTTCGAATCTCAGGGAAGCTATGTAGAGAAGACTGCTTAGCTGGTAAAAAATAGTATGTGATGCCAATTGCCTCTCTTAGTCTGTGTACCCATTGTGCTTCTGTGCATCACTATACAGTATATGGTAAGTAGAAGGCTGTTAGGGCGGGAATGCTCCCTACATGGGCTTCCACCAATTTAGTTTGGGCACAGAGGCCTTGGCTTGTCCCTGGCAATGCTTGGTTTAAATTCTCTTTTGTTAGCTGGTGGGGTACACCTAGCGCGCCCGCATATTGGCCCTTGGACTACTGTCTGTGGCTTGAGTACATCATAAAAATCAGTGGTGTCAATGTATCGCATTCTTTCAGTCTATAGTCAACCAGATGTTTTTCTCTGTGGTAAGGGGAGGTAAACCTACCAGCTGTTGTGATTCCCTCTTGTTAGTGGAAAGAAATGCACTTGTACAGATTAACTCATCCCCAAAAGGAAATCTAAGTATTGTACACTCTTTAGAAACCAGCATTGGCATAGCCAATAGGTCTTGCCTCTGGGACCTTTATAAGTGTTTTGCCAGAGGTGTTTGGAAGTTTGGTAAGAGATGCAATTTAACATAAAGGGATCCCACACCACGTTGATGCATGCAGTACCTGCAGTTCAATCAAACGAGAAGAGGGCATGGGAAAACCTCTTATAAGATCTCAATCAAATGGAGAAGGCATGATCCGAGGCAGTTGAATGCTAGAAGGGAGGGAGAGATGAAGGAAGGGAGAGATGAAGAGACTGAGGGGGGAAGGGAGGGAGAGAGAGAGAGGGAGGGCGGGGGAGAGGGTGGGCGGTGGAGAGGGCAAGGGAAGGGTTGGAGAGAGGGAGGGTTGGAGAGAGGGAGGGTTGGAAAGAGGGAGGGTTGGAGAGAGGGAGGGACGGAGAGAGGGAGGGACGGAGAGAGGGAGGGACGGAGAGAGGGAGGGACGGAGAGAGGGAGGGACGGAGAGAGGTAGAGGGAGGGAACGAGGCAGGGAGAGGTGGTGACGAAGAGAGGGATGGAACGAGACCGGAATGGAGAGAGGGAGGGGAAAACAAGAAGAAAGTTAGGAAGGCAGGCATCAGAAAGGGGAGGTGGAAGTGGGTGGAGTCCAAAGCACGTGAGACAGAACGAGAAGAAAGCTGATGATCACTCCGTGTTTTAGGGGTACCTTCTTGGGTTACATTCTCCACTCTCTGATCACGTCACAACTCTCTGGAGAATTCGACATGTCCCTCATTTAACCTTCCAGCACATCTGTGTCAAAACACGTTGGCACTCCTTGCGAAGATTCAAGGCATTGAGCGTAAAGGGCAGGTTGAAAGGAGGGGTACAAAGGAGAGCCGGAAAACAGCACGGAGGAGCGAAGAAAAGTACCAACCAGTTCAGGCAGTGGTCGGGAAAGTGATAGAGAGCTGCAAGGCGGAGGAAAGTTGGAGGACTATGCAGAGTTGAGGGGAAGTGGCGTGGAGTGGTCTGGTGAAGCCAAGACAGTCTGAGAAGTTATGAGCAGGCGTTATCTTCCTTCGGGGGAAAGGACGACAGGAGTCTTTCACGACCCTGGGCAGAGCCCCTCATTTGCACACTCCTGGGGGGGTCAAAGGCAATTGTTTGATTGCTACTTCCCACCTGCTTGTCCCTCACTTCCTCCATGAGCATTCTAGCACCTGTTAGTCAGTCACTCCGACCCTGTGTTCAGGACCCCTCCTCCTGTATCCGGCACATGGAAACCCCTGTCTTGACTGCTTTCCAAGCTGGTCGGAGATGTGACCCACCAACGCGGATGCTCTACAAACCGGAAACTGTATCTCTCTGTGTGTTTGTGTGTGGGGGGTAAGATAACATCAGCCCCCCCAAGTTATCATTGACCTCAGAGCCGCCGCCCTCGCAGTAGGTGTCCTTTCCACTTAGACCCGTGCGGTATTTCCCGCCAGCCTTGTCAGCGCACTGATCTCTATGACCCGTGATGTCACTCCTTGCGCTTACCAATAAATGGAGTTGGGAGGCATGGCCATGAATCATTGACTTGGGGGGACTATCTAGAGCGGGCCGTGGGATTGGTGGTGTACATTATTTCAAATATAGTGTTTTTAATAGGGTGGATGGACCACAATCGTATCAAATTATTACAGTATGGGTACACCTTGCTTAAACCACAACTGGAATGTGGTATGCACAGTCCAGCAAAGCATACAACTCGACACGTGCACGACGTTGCAGCCATTGAAATAACCTGGCAAAGAATAACAAGTGCGGCCGCCTGCGGCCACGCTAATTAAAAAACGATGGCCCCTGCGTGCTGCTGCTGGCTCCCGAGAGCAAAACGCTCTGGGAGTAAACCTTTCCTAAACATGTAACCTGATACTGGACTGCAGCTGGCCGTGCAGCTGGCACACTGCGCGTTGCTGATGACTGCGCTCGGTCCCGCGACACATAGGCTGTGGGAGGGGACATTTAAAGATATGGCCGGGACATACCCGATCTTCTGGCCATTTACATGCTTTCTTTTGTGGAAGCCTTAGTCCATGCCCAATGCATGGAATGTAAGGCCTTGAAAAAAAAAAACAAGAGGAAAAGCTCTTGGAGTTGGAAGTCCTTACAATAAGCCTCGCAGAGCAGCGCATGCGTGCTGGCTCAGGCGAGACCTAAAAAAGGAGGTCTGGTAGATGCCGCTTATCCTATCTCTAATGAGTTATGCTCTTTTATACAGGGAGTATTAGGAGTCCGCTACCCTGTCTGTGTACCTCTCATCTACAGGGGTTCTTTATTAAGCAGAGGGCACCCTGAATCACCAAAACAGTAGACACAGACAACAAATTATATTCTACATTTATTGATTATTTATTCTACTTTATTTTTCTGAAACTCTTCCACAAGGGGAGGGTGTGATCTGGCACAATTCCTTATGGTGCAGTTTCTGAACACTGACCATGTCTCCTTCCAAAGACCGATAGTACGAGGAAGGACAGCCTTGTAATTTAATTTTCAAATGTAGCTTTCTGATTGAGACTTCTAGCCACAGATTGCTCACATTTTAAATATTCCCCAGGTGTCCGAATGAATCCAAAAACATTTCAGAAGTTCCTCTGTGTGTCAGAAGGTGGCAGATTGTGGCTCTGCACTAACACCATTCTTCGAATAACCTATCCATCAGAGATTTGTGAAGTGCACTAATCACCCTCTAGGGTCTCAAGGCGCTGGGGGGGAGGGGAGGGTGTTGCACAGCTTTGTCTTAACAGAAGAACCAGGTCTTGAGGATCTTCCTGAAGGCTTGCAGGGTGGGGGTTTGTCTGATGCTGAGTGGGAGTTCGTTCCAGGTCCTGGCTACGATGAAGGAGAGGGATCTCCCCTCCGCACTGGCTCTGCAGATGCAAGGGATTTTGGCTAGGGCAAGATCAGCGGATCAGAGGCTTCTCTTGGGTGTGTAGAAGGAGATTCTTTCGTTGAGGTACTAGGGTCTGATGTTGTGGAAGGATTTGTAGGCGTGAGTGAGGAGCTTGAAGGTCACTTTCTGTTTGATGGGGAGCCAGTGGAGTTCACGTAGGTGTTGGGTGGGGTGGTGTTGTCATGGGATGCTGAGGACCAGTCTGGCTGCGGCGTTCTGGATTATCTTGAGTTTGAAGAGTAGAGATTTGTTTAGTCTGGCATAGAGGGCATTCCCGTAGTCCAGTCTACTGGTTATGAGTGGGTTGGTGACGATCCTTCCGGGTCTTGCGGAGGGTGTTGAAGCAGGTGGAGGATACATAGTTGATCTGTACGTGCATGGTGAGGGAGGAATCCAGTATGATGCTGAGGTTTTGAGCGTGGTCTGTGGGTGTGGGAGGTTCGCTGAAGGTTTTGGGCCACCAGGAGTTGTCCCATGCTGAGGGGGTGGATCCGAGGATGAGGACTTCCGTTTTCTCTGAGTTCAGCTTTAGGCAGCTGTTGCTCATCCAGGAGGCGACATCTTTCATACCTTCCTGGAAGCTGTGTCTGGTGATGTCGGGTTCGTTGGTTAGGGAGAGGATGAGCTGGGTGTCATCGGCGCAGAACGCAAAATCAGTGTTTTCTGACGATGGTGGCTAGAGGGGCCATGTAGATGTTGAAGAGCGTGGGACTGAGTGATGATCCTCTGGGTACTCCGTAGCTGATCTCTGTGGGTACGGAGATGAAGGGCAGGAGTCTGATTCTTTGGGTTCAGCCGGTGAGGAAGGTGCGAGTCCAGTGCGGTTCCCCGGATGTCGGCGTTGTGGAGTCTGGTGGTTAGTGTGTGCTGGGATACGGTGTTGAAGGCTGCTGATAGGTCTAGTAGGAGGAGGGCTGTGATGTGGCCCTTGTTGAGGAGGGTGTGGGTGTCGTCCGTGGCGGCTAGATGGGTGGTCTCGGTGCAGTGGTTGCTGCAGAATCTGGATTGGGAAGAGTCGAGGATCAAGTTGGCTTCTATGAAGTTGGTGAGCTGGATGTTGACTATCTTCTCTGTGACTTTTGCTGCAAAGGGGAGGAGAGTGATGGGTCAGTAGTTCTTGAGGTCCGTCTGGTCTGCAGTGGGATTCTTGAGGGGAGGCTTGACCTCTGCTCATTTCCGGTGGTCGGTCAGGGAAAGTACCTGTTTCAAGGGAGCAGTTGATGGTACGTCCTAGTTCGGGTGTGATGGTGATGGTGGAGGTGGCTTTGTGGAAGATATGGGGCGGGCAGGGGTCGGTGGGTGCTCTTGAGTGTATACTTCTCCTGGTCATGGCGGTGTCTTCTGTGGTGACAGGA
Organism: Lissotriton helveticus; assembly: GCF_964261635.1. Classification (NCBI taxonomy): domain Eukaryota; kingdom Metazoa; phylum Chordata; class Amphibia; order Caudata; family Salamandridae; genus Lissotriton; species Lissotriton helveticus. Next base: position 725,985,042 of record NC_136073.1, read on the forward strand.
GTACAGGCTTATGTTAGGCTGGGTTGCGTGGTCAGCTGGTGGTGTAGGGTCAGTGTCTAGGTTCTGCTCATCGAAATTGCTGTAGAGAGTTCTGCTCCTGAGATGGAAGTAGGAGCAGAGTTTGTCGCAGAGGTCCTGGGAGGGAGGGAGGGACATTGAAGGATTCGCTAGGGATTTGGTGAATTCTTGTATGATGCTGAAGAGTTCCTTACAGTTGCAGTAGTTGGTGAGCATTCTGTTCTGTATGAAGTTCTTTTTTGTCGTTTTGATGAGTTGGTGGTGTTCTGTTATGGCGGTCTTGTAGGCGGAGCATGCTTCGGGGGTTTTGCTGTTCCTCCACGCTTTCTTGAATTGTTGGCACGTGAATTTGGATTCTCGGAGGTCGGTGGTGAACTAGGTGGCTTTTGTGGTGCGTTGTTTGTCGGAGTTCTGGAGGGAGCGAGGGTGTTTGAGCAGTCGGTGATCCATCTGTGAAATGTGTTGGCTGCGGAGTTGGCGTCTGTTGTGGCAGAGGGAGGTGCATGGTTGAGGGCAGAGTTGAGGTGCTCCTCTGGGATCTTGTTCCAGTTCCTGCATGGGGTAGGTGAGGAGTGTGCCTGTGTGCAGTGGGCTTGGAAAAGGAGATGTGGACGCAGTGGTGATCAGTCCAGATGAGTTACGTGGTGTGGCTGAAGCTAATGTTCTGTCCTCCAGTGAAAATGGGGTCGAGGGTGTCCTGGCTTGTGGGTGGGGGCGGTGACTAGCTGTCTCAGTCCGATGTCAGCAAGGTTGCCCTGGAGGGCGGTGGAGTTTGGGTCATTGGGGTTGTCAAGGTGGAAGTTCAGGTCTCTGAGGAATACGTAGTCAGAAGATGCAATGGTGTTGGGTGCGATGAGGTGTGCGATGGAAATGGTGAACGTGGCGCATGGTCCGGCAGGTCTGTTGGCGAGGGTGCAGCGTAGAGTCATTCTGGGGTTGATCTGGATCTGGAAATGGAGGTGCTCCATGGGGACGTTGAGTTGTTTTGTGCTGTATGTGGTGAGTCGGAGGTAGTTTTGTGTACGATGGCGAGTCCGCCTCCAGGGTGGTTGGGGCGTTCCTTCCTCAAGATCTTGTTTCCACCAGGGGCGGCGGTTGCGATGTCTGAAGCGGAGCTGGCATTGGTCCGGGTTTCTGTGAGGAATACGACATCGGGCGAGAGGGTGCTGAGGAGGTCCCAGATTTCTACTGCGTGTGTGCAGGGAGCGAACGTTGAGGAGGATGCAGTTAAAGGGTTTAGTTGCGCTGACGTCTGGTGGCGGTGGGCGTCCGGAGGTGGGTGAATGTGCGGCAGCAGTGTCTGCAGGAGAACTGGCCTTGGGTGGTATTCGGTGTGGTCAACTGGCAGTTGTTGTTTCTTCCGGGGTTGAGTGCGTGGTGTTGCTTAGTCGTAAGACTGGTGGGTCGGAGGACAATGGTTCCTGACGCTGGTCATTGGTGGGTCACGGACGGGCGCAGACCGGTTTGCCATTAAGTAGGGGTAGGGCAGGAACAGCTGGGAGGCGGGAACAGGATGGGCCACGGGCAGCAGCGGCTGGAGATGGGAAAGCGGGAAAAAACAAGATCAGAGCTGCGGGGAAAAAGGCACAAAATGAACTAGAACTGAAAAAGGCAGAAAATACAACTGAAAAAGGCACAAAAATTAAGATAGCTTTAAAAGGCACTGAATGAAATGCAAGAAAAAAAGCACAAAATGGAACTGAAAACGGCACAGAATGAAATTCAACTGAATAAAGCAAAACAACCAAATGAAAAGAATTGCAGGCAAAAGTGAGTCGAGATGACAGAAGGCAGAGAAGAGAGTCCAGGGGACTTGAACCTTTGCACTGCTGCGTGGGAAGCCGGGGCACTAGCAGTCGGGCTGGGGCGCAGCTGCATGCTGGGAGAGCAGAGCTTAGGGGGTCTTGCTCGACCTAGCGCGCATTGCCCACCTTTAAGCAGGGGTAGGCAGAGAGCGGGAACAGTTGGGAGGCACTCCCAAAGTCGGACGACTTCAGAGCCGATCCCACAGCTGGTTCCATTGCAACCAGAGTTTCCAGGGCCTTCAACCACACTGCATCAGATTGAAGAGTTCAGATATGAGAGGTCTTCCATCTAGGATACCACTGCTCTGCCACAGGTGGACCCTCCGAGTCTATCTCCCCTCCAGTTCTTGTTCAGTGCCGTGACCCATGCTCAACCCGAGCAACGATGGCAATGCCGATTAAAAACAACTGAGGATACAAGTGCCATTTTTTTTCCGAATCCAGTCTGACATCGACAATTCCCCTCCACTTGAAGTGCAACAAGTTCAACACTCTGCATTCCCTTATCAGGACTGTTTCAGATTATGACTGTGATCTGGATGAGTTCGCTCAGCCCTACCAAGATAACTATTGGTACAAGGACATACAGGAGGCCAGTTGCTTCAATACCTCCCCAAATACAGGTCTTTTTCCTCCCCCTGGTCCAGTCACAGAGGAATGGTGATGCGTAGGGCAGCCGAAGTACCTGGCCTCCAGCTCCCCACCTTGGGTGGTAAAACAAATATGTTGCAAGAAGTCCTCCAACCAGGGCAAACTCTTCCAAGCCCCTTCTTCCCTGTGACGCAGTGCTGATTTATATGAGCATGGGCCAGACCTTGCTCTGGCTTCCCAGTTAATTAGCAGGTGGCATCGCCCTGCTCCTGGAGACCGGGATTTTCTTTCCCAACACCCCTCACCAGAAAGCCTAGTGGTACAGGCTTCCGTCAGCCACTCTAATTCCAACACATTTCCAACCATTGAACCTGATAAGGAACCTAAGCGAGTAGAAACATTAGGCAAACTTGTTTTACCCTCTACCAGCTTGACTGTCCTATGTTAACATCAGCTGCTTGTGAGTCCTGGATTTCAGTGAAGGTGACTCTGGGGCAGCTGGGACTAATGGCCTTCTGCATCCTGCTGGTCGCACACACCAGTTGGCATATTCGGGCTCTGCAGTGGGATCTAAAGTCCCAATGGGCCCAACATCAAGGGGAACTCTCCGACAACATTCAGATTTAGGAGACTGCAAGAGAAATTTGTAATGATGGTTACTGGACCGTGATTGGGTCAGTGGCAAACCCCTCTCCCTTCCCCACCCAGAGCTGACGGGATAACCGATGCATTGCTTCTGGGAAGGTGCGGCCATCTGGGTGAAGTGGAGATCAGAGGCCTCTGGTCTCTGACAGTCCTGACTACACATCAACCTTCTCGGGCTGAGGGCCCCCTGCTTGGTGTTGAAAGCCTTCCTTCCATCCAACAAGGGGAAGCTAGTAAAGACACTCACTGAGAACTTTACCATGTGGTACTGCAACAAACCGATTTGGGTGTGGGTTACAGGTGATGTGCTAGGAGGCTTAGTGCCTCTGGAAATGGAAGGTCCACCAAAATATTTTCCTGTTGGTGAACTACCAGGCAGGGTCCTTGAATGCCAGGGGGGACAAGCTCAGCCGTCAACACCTGGATGATCTAAAATGACAGCTACACCTGGAGGTGGCTTAAGGTCTCTTCAGCAAATGTAGAGAACCATGGCTCGATGTTATCCAACGGCGTAGCTAAGGGGGGGCGGGAGGGGGGGGGCGGTCTGCCTCAGGCGGCACTGTTTTGAGGGCGGCGGCGGCCGCGCTGCACTGGCCCGTTGCGGTGGCCTTAATAATTTATTTGGGGACACTCACTGACACTACAGTCAGTCTGTGCACCCAAATAAATTATAAAGGCCGCCCCAACGGGCCAGTGCAGCGCAGCCGCCGTTTGAAGTGCAAGCGCTGGTGTTGTGACCTGCTTGCAAAAAGCAAACATTGCTGCCTGCACGCACGCACCACGTTAGCCCACTACTTCCGGTGAAGCCTGGGAGAGGGCGTGGGATCAGAGTAGCTTGGTGCCCTGTTTATTGCACCTCTCAGAGAAATGTTGGCAGGTGTTGGGCTTTACCACTTACTGCCCAAAATCGAGTCTATCCGAATGGGGGTCCTGGTGGGCGTGTGCGAGGAGGATGCACCTGACCTAGGAATGCAGACAGTGGCAGACAAAATCACTGAAATACTTGTGGATATATGTGACACACCCCTGTGGACGACCTAGCCTCCTTCAGGGCCTCAAGAAGACAATCCCATTATGGGTAGGGTGACGGTTTGTAAAAGTATCATACTACCCAGATGTCTATACAGATTTCAGGAATAGACGACTCTGCTCTCACAGCTTTGTTTTCTGACGCCTAAATAAGTTGATTACGACATTTCTCTGGGACACCACCCGTCCTTAGATAAAACTGGACACACTGACATTACCGTAGGAGAAGGGTCGGATTGCACTTTATTATCTCTCTAATGTTAAATACAACAGCCCAGCTACAGCACTTGTCGCAGAGACTGCTCCTTCAGGGCAGCTACCCACGGGGGGAGATGAAAACAGCATACCTAAAAAGGCGCAAAGAAGGACAGAAGACTCCACATTTGGTAATCGTAATGTCATAGATCTGGGTCCATTTACAGTAGTTACGTAGTAGGAGGGACTCTCTTTAGCTTGGACAGAGGCACGGTGACCCTCCCGATAATTCGAGATGTAGCCGTGCAGGGTTTGGGATGGATTTCTGCACCCCTACCACCACTCCCAGATGAAGGTGGGTGAATCTGCTATGGTGCTACCTAACACCCCCGGATAGGACCCGTTTCCTTGAAGTGTGTCCACTGTGCCGCAGGTGGGGTGGTGAGTAGGGGTGCCGGTAATTCATTAACCCTATCTGTTTGCCTTTTGGTGTAAAAGATTGTAACGAAAAAAAAACCTGCTCTGTACAGTGGATGCCCTACCCTATGTGTGTGCTTTGCATGACACAGATACTACCCCTCTCCTCACTCACCCCCCTTTCCTCAAGCTTCTGTTCTTCCAATGCCTGCCGGCCACAAGGAGCAAAGCGTATAAAATCGATGACCTCGCAGAAATTCTGTAGACTTTTAAAGCTCTTTGTGTATTTTCTGTTGCGTGTTGCACAGGACAGTTTCCATATTTTTACTTTGCATAACGTTCAAATATTGTGGCATTTTCATCATCCGTATAAGAATGAGATGCATTAGTAGAGCAGGAGGCTCTGTAGATTGAGAAGGATCAGTGTTTTGAAGGTGGGAATGGCATATTACATATTATTAATTTATGGAATAATAAAATGTAAGATGAGAGAGGATGAATTTCAATATCAGTAAATAAGACAAGTTCTAGAAATCCTTGGTATAGTGAAAGGGAAGGGGCATGGAGTATTGAGGCTGACATTGTGACATCGAAGATTTGCTCAAGTAAAATGGGTCATGCTGAATGCGCAGGGTAAGTTGATACAGGGAGACTGAGTATAGGTGTAGAAGGTAGGAGGTGAGGACAGTTTGAAAGTTGGAAGTATTTAGAGGTCAGGAGGCATGTGACAAAATATAGATTAGCTTCGGTGCTGGGGAGGAAGTTGGAAGGGAATAGTTTACAACTGGAGGTAGTTTCTGCATTGGAGGGGTAGTTTGAAGGTGGAGTTCGCATGAAGGTGCGGGTAGTTTGGTTGAAGGGGTGACTTTGTTCTAGAAGGTAGTAAGTGTAGATACTCTGACTGTAGGCAGAGTTATTTGACAATAGGATGTAGTTTGAGTGGAGGGGTAGTCTAAAAGTATGGGGTAGCGAGAAAATGGGGTAGTTTTGGTGTTGGAGAGGTTGTTTTGGTGCAGTTTGGACGAAGGAGATTAGGTTGAAAGGGGAGGGATAATTTGAGCATAGAAGTGCTAGATTGAAGGTAGAAGGGGACAGTGTGAGGGAAGATTGGGATATCTGATGGTTGGGATAGTTTAAGGGGCAGTATCGGGTAAAAGTACATTAGCCCTGGCTGTGTATTAGGGCCATTTAAAATTAGTTTTAGCCACACTGCAAAGCATCTGCACTGCTGTACAGTATGGCTACAAAGCATTGCCAAAGCAATAGCTCTCATAAGCAAGACCTTTTGGCTTTGCCAGTGCTTGTTTTTTATTACAGCGTCAGCTCAGCAAAGTAAGCCTGTGCTGAAGTGGACATTTACAGCTGAAGAGTGAATGTGGCAAGCAACACCTGTGTGTTCTTAGTAACACACACAAAAGAGCGTGGGGCGATATGAAGGTGCCGAGACCTTGGCATTACTCACGTGCTAGTGAGAGATGTTGGTGAGGACAGGCACATACCGTGATATCAGGACTCACATTCAATTACTTTCAGGAATATTGAAACAAGGCACCTTGGGTGCAATTCATTTTAATATTACATTGGGAAACTAAACTGTTATTAGTATACATTGCCACGGCTCCTTCTGCAGATTCCGTGGGTTGTCCCCTCCTAGTAAACCCTTTCCCCCCCACAAAAATATGAAAATATTTCTATAGATTTTGACATATTTTTTGAAGGCATGGGGCTGTCTCTAGTGACAGGTGCAGGGTCAAGGCTGTCTCTACGATGGGCCACGGGTCAGATCCCCTTCTGGCCTGGGTAGGTAAACACTGCATTTTCACATTCTACTGTATTCTCTGGCCTAACACTCCAGCCTATTGAAATGCTTTCAGAGCACTGACAGTCTTCAAAAACTCACACTACTATACTGTAGTGACCGTAGGCGACACCGAGTTGGTGTTGAATGCTCTCTGTTTGGCGGGAGGGAGGAGTAGAATGGTTACACTGCTCTCTCCTGGGATGGGGGGTCAGGGTATGTAGTTCTTCTGCGGTTGGGGCAGTGGATGGCTCCACTGCTCTCTCCTGGGAGGGGCACGTGGGATGGCTTCTACTGAGCTCTCATGGGGGGGTGTGGGTGGAGTGAGAAGTCTTCCACTGCAGGGCTGGTACTGCCCCAACTGCAGAACTCAAGTTAGTCTAGCGATCAGGTGCATTGGACTCACCTGTAGTATCCTGAAGGTGCTGCCAGGGGAATCATGGTCAAACCCAGTGTAGTGGACCGGTCTGCAGACATTGCTGAGGTTATGGACAGGGTAGATAGGGGACAAGGGTCCTGCACAAGCTGTGCTGTTATGAGTGAGATGTCATAAACAGGGTAGGTAGAACTGATGTAAGTTTTGGGTTTCCTTCTGCTTTTCCTTCAGCGGTGTAGCTAGGTGGGGGCGGTCCGCCCCAAGCGGCACTGATTTGGGGACGGGGGCTGTCTAGCCCTGGGCCTTGTCATGCACGTGCAGGTAACTTGCATGATCGAGGTAACTATTAGCGGTGATACTATGTGTCTCTCGGACCTCTTTCAGTGCTCGCCTTCCTTTTTCCCTAGCACCCCCCCCCAGGGGGGCGGCAATCTGAAGGATAGCCCCGGGCGCCACAAGCTCTAGCTACGCCGTTGATGTTATCACCATTGACTAGAATGCTCCATGTCCACACTTCTGTATGCCTTTCTGCCGATAACACTCCCCCCCCCCCTCCCCCTCCCCCACTAAAACTCTGAGGGTTTGAGTTTGGAAATCCAGATTTTAAGGCATTCCTTGATCTCTTTAGGGGCATTCCTTGATCCTTTAGGGGCCTGTCTGGCATTACAGTGCCAGTTCATCAAAGTGCACAGCCCAGGGATGAAGCATGGCACCTTTTGGTGAATAAGGGCTTGTGCTTCCTATAAAGGATGCCTTTGACCTCTGTTGATCTGATTACCAAAAGTGGACGAGGGCCATCACTACGGTACTGCACACATTTATGGATTTGTGCACAGAGGACACCACATAGAGCAGTGTTACTCCACCGAAGGATGACCCATGCCAACCTACACACTAAATTACAGTAAGGTACTGTTCAATCTGGGGGCTCCAGATGGGCAGGGAAACCTTATGTTGTCTAACTGGAACCCATCCAGCTTCAGGGCATCTAGTCACTCTCTCCTTCTGCCCATAGAACCTTTCATTTCATCTCACCCACTTTATCGACACCTAGCGTGAGTGTGCACATCACCCAGTCAGCTGTCAGCACTTCAATTTCTTTTCCTTTGTCGCTCACCCTCTTTCAAGCGGTATTAACCTCCTGCTCTCACTTTCTTACCATTCTATTTGCCACATATATGACCATCAATCTGTGCACTTTGCAGAGAGGCCAAGGTTTGGATGTGTGTGTAATCTGAATACCTTTACAACCCACTAGCCAGCAATGTGACATACTCTTCCTACCTTCGACCTCTGGTCCAGATCTATCAATGGCGCTCTGCCATAAAGTCCTGTACTCACCCAGATACCTCGAGGCGAATTAGTTCCCAGTTTGCACCATAGAAGACTCCATGTTGGAGGAAAAAATACAGAAACATAACATCTGGAAAAAATCTAATAATTTTAGAGAATGCAAAATAATATAAAACGTGTGTGAAGTCCGTTTGCATGTGGAGTGAGAATCCGTAAATCTTGACATTTATTACATTAAGGGTTTTTACAATCACTGTTGCGACGCTGATCTGTATGTTTGCTTGTAAATTTGAGAACTTGAATATAATGTCCAGTAGGGACCCGTTTCACCGTCTGTTTTACCCGACCCACTTTAAGCACTGCTGCCTGCTAGGAAGCCCTCCGAAATGTGATGTGACTGCGACAGTTCCTGCTGGGCTGTTCCTCCTGAGAGATTACGTGGGAGGAGTTCCACCTCATACACCCTCTTTAAATTATGCCCTGTGGTTTGTGGGATTCATAATTGCTGAACCAAAAGCATCCTTTAACTGAGTGATTTTTTTTTTCTTCCATTAATGAATATATACCAACACACAACTCCAAGCACCCCACTCCCTCTCTTAAAATGAGGGGCACAATGTTAGACAGCCCTGCTGTTTAGTGTCGCATACAAAGATCTGTGCCAAGAGGTTGTTCACATAGTTTTGTGAGCTATAATAGTACAGTGTATGCATGTTTGCTAGACACGGCATATCCACAGTTTTGACCATTTCCAAGTTGAGGTTTTTATTGGTTAGGATGAAAAGCCACAAACATTTACCCACACTAGCTTCTTAAGTAGACAGATTCATTGTGTTTGCTAATGCCAGTAGGAATCCTGCAACCAGCCAGCACTCACAGGGTTAATTAACAGTTGAGTCCAGTGCTTCTTACTTGAGCAATGCCTCATTAAATGTGCAGGAGGAATGATCACAACTTTTATTAGTGTTGATTGCTTGCCATCCTGTCATCAAAGGCACTTGAATATTGAAAACGGCAAAGGGGCGGTTTTTATTATCCTTGATTTTGAAGAGCTAATTTTTTTGTTTAAAAAGCTCCCTTTTCCACATAAACACTTGAAAATTGATTGGCCTCATCTGTAGCCATAATTGCATTTTACCTTTAGGGGCTGCTAAATCTACTTTTGGGTGGAATAATGTCTGCAAATTCTACTGAGCTCAAAACACAATTTTATGTCAAGGCACAGAAGCCAATATTATGCATAACTCCTTTATTGTTCCTCAGCACAGCCTCAACAAAGTACTTTGAATTAGACTAGAACACCCCTAGAAATCTAGAACTTCAATGACATGCATAATCTCTTAGAACACACAGCCTACTTCCTTCTTTTTTTGCTGCTCATACTCAGATGAGTACTATTTTAAATACTTGTGGTATGAGGATTTAAGCTTGTTGGTTTGAGAAAAGAAGGATGTTTGTACAACTTATAATAATATTAGTTGTAAGGAGTGTTGGGTACAACTTATAATAATATTAGTTGTAAGGAGTGTTGGTACGGTTGGGAATAGTGATGTAATAAAAGTAATTGTCTGTTCGGTTGGATTTGGAGATCATTAATAGTTTGGTTAATAAGGTTGGGTATGCGGTATAAAGAATGATTTTTTAATTAATAGTTTGTTTTAAAGAGGTTGGAAGAATGTGGGTTGTAGATTTAAATATGTTTTTGCTCACCACGGGCGCATTGCATGGCCTAAATCTTTGTGTTTTGTTGTAAATTTCAACAGAAATAAGTTAATCATTTTGTATCTGCTTAGGTTTTTTTTCTGTTAGACAAGCCGAAGGGTGTTAGAGCTGGTAGATGTTTGAAATGCCTACCAGCTCGCTCGGACGCGTTGTGCCAAGAGGAATTAGAGCTGATCGCGTGCTCTCTATGGTGATTCTTTATTCGGATGAAGTTGTGTGTGGGAGATCACGATTGTGCCTCATCTCTTGCAGGTGGGGTAGTTAGGAATTCGGCTGAGGTCGCATGTGAGAGATGACCAGCACGTCTCATCTCTTGCACGCAAGTTTAAAAAATGTTTTTTTAGCTCCGCGAGGCCGCCGTACACGTAGCATACAGTGACCATTTTAAGAGATTGGTGAAACAATAATTGTGAACGTAAGTACGTTGGGAGTCATATTTTTCGAAGTGTCGCAATTACAGCTGCGTAGTAAGTCAGTCGGCTGGTAATTGAACAGCTGGTGTGTCGGACATAGAGGTTTAAATACTTTGTGGTTGAAATACTTTGAGTACCCTTTTTTTTTTTTTTTACTACAGGATTTTAGCAATGGAAGAAGAGAAAGGAAATAGTTTTGAGGAGAAAATGAAGGAGTACATAGAGAAAATGTTTGGAGACCCTGCAGATAAAATAAATAGATAGATTGTAGTGTTGAGAGACCTATGAACGGGAGGTAAACTTGTTAGCAATGAGGAAGATAATTTTTAATCAACTGGACAAATTGAACCAGTGGCTAGTGGATCTAGGTTTGTGAGTTCTAAGAAAACAGTTAAAAGAAAACGCACAGAAGTGTTGAAGGAATCCAAAGGGTCTGGACGTAAGGTCCTAGAAGCAGAAAGTACTATAGGAGGAAGGGGAAGCTTGTAAGGCAAAAGGACCTAATGTGGCTTGCGATGAATCCTCCTCTAGTGTGGATGTGTTTTGGACATGTTCCTCTGATTTTGAGGAGTCGGAGGATGAGGTTGACCAGGGTAAAAATAAATAGTATAGCCAAAAAAGGATAAAACTGGAGTTGGGAAATGTTGTAGACCCACAAGGTGAGATCATTTTGATCCTCTGCTAATGCAGCACCCTTTGTCACCTCAGTGGAGTCCTGCAGAGCATGTAACAAAATGTTTTGTACTCGATACGTAGGGAAATCCCTTAGGAGGTGCAAACAAGATTGAGGTCAGAATGTCCCAGACCGACATTACTAACAGAGTAGGCCTGTACACCAGAACTTCATCCAAAGATGTTACGTTTTCTGAACAAAAGTGGAAGAGACCCAAGAAAAAGGTTAGATAAGGGTCTGAAGGGCTGTCAAGAGAGGCTTGAGCATTCTGGGGCCATTAACAAAAATGTTCAGTTCTGCAAAGAAGTCTATGCCAGTAACACAGGTGTGGACTTGTTTGAGCTTCGTCAATGGATACAAAGAGCAATCTGTTTGTTGATGTGAGTGGGGTAAGGGCTTGTGACTGGGAAGGACCAACAACATAGGCATTAAGGGTGTTGCACAGTGAATCTAAGCACAACATTTTTTTTAAAATAAGTTTTTAGCCAATTCTGCATTGGACACCCAAACAAGTAAGGTCTCCTTTCCCTCTGGAGACTTAGGAGAACGTTGTGGGTAGGACATTTGTGCCGGCATGGTGAGCCCACGCAAAAATATGTGGAAAATGTGATTTGATTTGATTTTCCAGCGAAATTTGAGGCTTGCAGGGTATTCTGGATAGGAAAACGTTGTGTGAGCCACACAAGCCATATCTCCCTGGACTCTCCCGGGTGTCTAGCTTTCAGAAATGTGTGGGTTTGATAGGTTTCCCTAGATGGCCGCAGAGCCCGGGGCCAAAAACCCAGGTGCCCCCCTTGCAAAACCAGGTAATTTTGTGTTAGGTCATTTTGATGTCTCCTCAATACGTTTTGGACCCTTGCCTGACCTGACGCGTGTACTTGGCCCAACCACACATGTGAGGTACCATTTTTATTGGGAGACCTGGGGGAACTCTGGGTGGTAGGAAATTTGTGGCGGCCTCGTGATCCTACAATTTTCCGACACAGAAAACTAAGGAAAATGGTGTGTGTTTTTTTTTTAGCTAAATTTAAGGTTTGCAGGGGATTCTGGGTAGGAAAATGTTGGAAGATCCACGCAAGCCACACCTCCCTGGTCTCCCCTGGGCGCTAGTTTTCAGAAATGTCTAGGTTTGGTAGGTTTCCTTAGATGGCCGCTGAGCCCAGGACCAAAAACCCAGGCGACCCCTTTGAAAACCCAGGTAGTTTTGTGATAGGTGTTTTTGGTCCCGGGTTCGCAGACATCTAGGAAAACCTAAAAAACCTTGACACGTCTGAAAACTAGACACTCGTGGGAGTCCAGGGAGGTGTAGCATGCTTTGATTTCCCCCCCCACATTTCACTTCCAAGAATTTCTGCAAACCTCAAATTTATCTAAAAAGTCACATTCCCCCCAATATCTGTGTGAGAAAGTTGTGGGATCACTGCACGGCTCAAATATCCTACCACAAAGCATTCCCCCTCAGTATCCCAATAAAAATGATAACTTACTTGTGTGGATGAGCCAAGGGCCTATGACATAGAAGGCTCAAAAACGTGTTGAGATTGAGGGGGCCCAAAGTGGGTCCAAAAGGGCACTTTGTACGTTTTTAGGCTGACGCTACTTTGGGCACCCACACAAGTGAGGTATCCTTTTTCTCAGGAGACAAAGGGGGATGCTGGGTAGTGGTAAATGTGTGCCTACGCAGCGATCCTACAACTTACCCCTGCAGAAATGTCAGGAAAGTGTGACTTTGTAAGTAAATTTGAGGTTTGCGGGGATGCTGGGTAAGAAAACGCTGGGGGATCCATGTAAGCCACACTGGCAGCCTAGAGTCAGTACACACACACTGCCAGCCAAGCACCATCCATGCACACTGCCAGCCAAGCGCCATCCATGCACACTGCCAGCCAAGCGCCATCCATGCACACTGCCAGCCAGGTGCCATCCATGCACACTGCCAGCCAGGTGCCATCCATGCACACTGCCAGCCAGGTGCCATCCATGTACACCGCCAGCCAAATACTATCAATGGGCACAGTCACCCAAGCAATATCCATGCACACCGCCAGTCCAGCTCCAACCACGCACTCCACCAGCCAAGCGCCATCCCTGCACACCACCAGCCAAGCAGGGCCAGACTGGGTACAGCAGCCAGCCCTGGCAGAGAGCTGCTCTACCGTCCCTAGGAGGTAGGGGGCCTACTAGTCAAAAGCACCACTCCCGCTTGTGTTTCTGGGGCCCGATATTGCAGCACTGCTGCAAAACTTGCCCCCAGTAAAAAAAAACACCCCCCACAGCCAGAAAACCTCCCCACCGGGGAAACATCAGTTTCCTGCTATGGCCAGTCTGGACCTGCAGCCAAGCACCAGTCCACGTACACCGCCAGCCAAGTGCCACTCCACACACCACCAGGCATGCGCTAATCTACACACACAGTCATCAAGTGCAAGTCCACCCACACCATTAACCAAGTGCAGGTCCACACACACACACCTCCAGCAAAATGCCAGCCAAAGGTCCGTACACGCAGAACGTCAGTCAAACTCCGGTTTACACACAAACTCTTCCTGGTTTCTAGTGGATTTCTGCCCCCGCCTGGGTGCAGATGAGAATGAAAATATCACTGAAACAGCCGAAATGTGTGCCTAAAAAAAAAAGGGAGCGACCCTTGCCTATGGGACTTCTCGTTTCCGGCCCAAAAACATATCCGTGGTGCCTCGTGGACTTTCTGCCCCGATCTGCCTTTGGGGCGGGGGGCAGAATGCCTTTTTTTGGCGGTTGGCCAGGGGTGGGCAGATCGGGGGCTATTGCCCCCCTCTGCCTCCAGGGGGGCAGAAAGACTGTGGATTTCATCAGGGAATCGCATTACCTACAACTCCTCGTTGTTGCATGCCCTGCGGCCTTCCATCTGTCTGTCCTGTCGTCACTCATTTCCCCCCACTAATTTAGAACATCATTGCAAAATTTGCAAGTGGAGTACTTCTCTCGCATATCGTTGCCACTCTCCCTCTGTACAGACATGGAGACTGTATCTCCTCAATTGTCGGTCTCTACCGAAACACTTCACTGAGTTGTTTATGCTGATTGAAGAGCTCAATCCTGATGCTCTTTTTCTCACAGAAACCTGGCTTCAGAAGGACAATGACCCGACTACTACGTGGGTCACACCGCAAGGTTATACTCTTAAACGACTTGACCGTCAGTCTGGGAGAGGTGGTGGTCTGGCCATAATATATAGATAGCTTTAGGTGTCGTGTCATTCCAACCACCTCGCCGGCCTGCGAGAGTTTACACTTCGCGTTAGATTTTTCCCCAACTATCACCTTTTCTGGTATTTTGGTTTACCGTCCTCCAGGCACCCTGAATAACTTTATAACTAAGATCACTGACCTCGCTGCAAATGTTGTGCTGACATCGCCTAATTTCACTTTGCTTGTGGATTTCAACCTCCATCTCGATGACCCCCACGATACGTCAGCCAACAAATTACACTCTAATCTGCAAGCTATTGACCTTTGTCAAAGGGGCCATCAGGCAACCCATAATAAGGGACACCTTCTTGATCATATCTACAGCAATATAGATCTTACTGTGGAGACTCCTGTCCCATTACCCTGGACGGACCATTTTTTAATACCTTTTACTTGGCTCACCAATTCCTCCTCCTCTTCTCAAGATTCTGCTAAGCACTTGGGAAGGAAATGGTCTGCACTTTCCCTCTCTGATTGGACAGCTGCTCTTGTCCGAGATCCACCGAGGAAGGATATTAATCCTACCTCGGCTACCAATAACTTTGATAACTGGATCTCCAGTACCCTTGACCAGGTTCTTCCTAAGCGCTCGTGCAAATCAATAAGAAGACCTAAAGTTGCCCCATGGTACACTCCTGCCCTTAGGTCGACAAAGCTTGAGTGCCGTAAACTTGAGAGAGGTTGGAGGAAGGACCATTCTCAGTCTAGGAGGACCAAGGGAAACCAACTCTACTGCTCGTGTCCTTGGCTGAGAGCATGAGTTACAACCATTGCCAAATCCGAGGGGCATACCTTGCTAGTCCCACTGCAGGGACCACCGACGCCGAATCGCTCCCCTCCGCCGCCGCAAAATCCATACTAGCGGCCGCAGCGGGAGGGGCGCGCTTGCTACGGGACTCCATTTCCCAGGAGCCCTAGCGGCGGAGCACGCCGCCACACCTGAGTCCTGCGCCAGGAGGCGCTACAAAGGAAGGCCAGTCCCGGTGGAGCGGGGGGACCATTGCCAAATCCGAGGGGCATACCTTGCTAGTCCCACTGCAGGGACCACCGACGCCGAATCGCTCCCCTCCGCCGCCGCAAAATCCATACTAGCGGCCGCAGCGGGAGGGGCGCGCTTGCTACGGGACTCCATTTCCCAGGAGCCCTAGCGGCGGAGCACGCCGCCACACCTGAGTCCTGCGCCAGGAGGCGCTACAAAGGAAGGCCAGTCCCCGCGTCGCGGGATCGCGCGCGGGTCGGCGCCGGGAGAAGCCCGGGACAAGGGCGGGGCCATCAGCGGCCATCCAAGGCCAGAGGAGGCCGGGTCGGGACACCCCCCTTGGCATAGGAAGGTAAAGATAATCTATCTTTCTGTGCCTTACAGGTTCCTCCGAAGTGCAACTACATCGTGACATTTGACCAAATTTCTGGTGGTTGACGCCCCTTTTTTTTCCCACACAAAACTGTTAAGCTATGACTTGCAAGGGGGTCACTAAAAACTTTTTCACGCAGAGTAACCTGTGTCAGGGAACTATGGACAATTACTTAAAGAGGGTGACATCCCCCATTACCAGCGACCCTGAGAGTACTGATCGATCCATGGACATGGGTAGTTCTTTGAGCACATGCCTTTCTTCCCACACAGAAAAAACAGCTCTAGACTCATTACTCCTAGCGGAGCTAAACAAACTCTGTTAATCCAAGTATGTTCCCGTTGATGCAGGAAGTATGCAAACTAGTGCTTCGACCTGTCATACAGTAACTACTAGCCCCCAACGCACTAGATCATTCCAATTAAATGAAAGCTTCCAGGATACTCCCCTTTTAGTACAAACAAAAGCAAACTCCCAATGTATACTGTCCCCTCAAAGCCTTTCTGTTAAAGGGAAGATAGAAGGGGCCAAACAATGGGGGAAACATGTAAAGACTCAACAACTAAATCCAAGTTCCCCACTTCCCAACACTCCCACCCTCAAAGTACCTATCCAGGCTACTTTACTGGCCCAGATCGAAATCATGATCAAATTAATAATATCCCCTCTGATGGAAAAAATGAACACCTTGGGGGAAAGGCTCACAGGTGTAGAGGAAGCAATTAAGGCCAACTCGGTATACTTAGAGTTTGGCAGGTCCCTTTCAACCACAGTCATCACAGACCCCAGTCCCCACAGAAGTGCCTACAAATACTGCACTAAGTAAAATTCCCAACAAACATTCAGTATCCCCTCATATAACATCTCTAAATACCCCGAAAGCAGTTGCAGTAGCACCGAGTGCCTACCCCAAAACAGGGTTTAAGAAAGATTATATATCACATAAGGGGACAGCTGCCAATTATGATAATAACGTACCTAAAACTAATCATTTACACTTGCCACCGGAGGCTGCTCCCTTTGTCTGTGTCCTCTCGGGAGTACCGGAACTTACCAAGGGGAAAAGCGAAAGACAACAGGACCTTAGGAATAAGGTTGTCTTTTGGTTAACTAAAAATAGACCTCTTCCTACCAACATAGACGGAAGTATACAAAGTGTTAGAAGGGTGGGCTGTTTAGGACATCTGTCAAAGGATATAGCAGGTGATCTGGTACTGATAAGATTTAGAAATAAACACGTTGTCTCACATCTTCAATCAAGGCAGCCACAAATAGGGGATGGCCCTATATCGATTTGGAGTCTAACTGATTTCTACCCTAGAACGTCATACGTTCCATTATCAAGTCAAAGACCTGAGAACAATTGTTTGACTAGCAGAAGTTCCCTCGCCTCGAGTGGCTACAACATCCCCACTTCTAATCATTTTCACTTACTCTCTTAAATTGTATAGACACTGACATTATTAATATGTAGATCCCAACTTGTAATGAATTTTATTTGTTCTTTTTGTTTTTATATTGTGTTAACCCATTAGTCTGAATGTTTTGTTAGAAATAGATATTGATGGAATTTGGTTTTAAGAAAAACTATGAAAACATGTATTGTGATCTTATGGTTGATTAATTTCACTTTTTTTTTTTTTTAAATTGCTTATGTATACTTTTATGGTTTCTTTAAGAAATCGAAATAAAGTTTTTGGAAAAGAAAAAAGAAAGAATACAGGGCTGCAATAAAGCTCTATAAATCAGAGATCAAGTTGGCACAAGTTCTCTTTTATGAAGGGAAAATCATTGCAGCGGCCAACGCCCCAAGGGAAATTTTCAAGATAGCTAAGTCCCTTATTTCACCTCTTGCGGAGCGCCCCTCCGCTGAAGGCGCGCAAGACCGCTGCAACGAGCTGGCTGTTTTCTTCTAAAAAAAAATTCAGACCATATATTCCTCATTTAACAATCCTAAGGAAGATGCGGGACCCTCCACACCCACATTATCTGACTCCTCGGTCCTTTGTGGGCTTGACACAATTCCACTCCTTGAGGCCTGTGGTTTAGACAAATTAATTTCTAAG
Source organism: Lissotriton helveticus (assembly GCF_964261635.1). Taxonomy (NCBI): domain Eukaryota; kingdom Metazoa; phylum Chordata; class Amphibia; order Caudata; family Salamandridae; genus Lissotriton; species Lissotriton helveticus. The sequence continues at coordinate 726,002,665 of NC_136073.1, forward strand.
GTCACCTCTGGGTCGCCTAATGACCCAGCTCCCCCTCAGACCCTTATTAAGGTCCTGGACGTTATTCGTCCGGTTATCTTAGAAGTTCTAAACACTTCCATCGTTTCCAAATCTGTTCCACCTTCCTGGAAGTGTTCTATGGTGAGGGAATTGCTAAAGAAGCCCACCCTTGACCAGGGTAACTTGGCTAACTACCGCCCTACCTCGTTACTCCCGTGGCTGAGTAAACTGCTTGAGAGGCACGTCAATAACATCTTAACGGACTATTTGGAATCCAATGGTCTGCTGCGTGCCTCCCAGACAGGATTCCGTCCTCAGCACGGAACCGAAACCGCTCTTCTAGCGGTAACGGAAGAAGCAAGAGCTGTACTGGATAGGGGAGGAAAGGCGGCCATTATTTTACTAGACCTCAGCGCCGCGTTCAACACGGTTCACCATGCCACGCTATTACAGCGACTGGCGGGCAGGGGCGTGTCGGGCGCGGCCCTGGAATGGCTGACATCCTTCCTTAGCGGGCGATTCTTTCAGGTCATCGAGGGTGAGGTAGCTTCTTCTAAACATCTACTCGGGTGCGGGGTTCCTCAGGGCTCCTCTCTGAGCCCCACCCTATTTAATGCCTACATGGAACCTCTGGACAGGATAGTACATCCCTTTGGTGTGCGTATTGTCACCTACGCGGATGACCACTCGGAAGGATCATCCAACACCTTAGGTCCCTGCCTAGAGGCTGTTGCCAGGTGGATGCAAGCTTCCTGTTTAAAACTCAACGGGGAGAAGACAGACATTATCCTTCTTGGTAACCCCCCCCCCCCCGTCTGCTCTTGCGTCCATCTGGCCACCATGTCTTGGCCCGCTCCCCGCCCCGAAACCACAGATAAAGAGCCTCGGGATTTGGCTTGACACCTCACTTGACTTCTCGGTCCAAGCCTCCAAGACTGCCGCTACCTGCTTTGGGTTAATGAGGATGCTCCGTAAGGTGCTTCCTCTGCTCCCTTTCCAGGCAAGGAGGATCATGGTCCAGGCCCTGATACTCTCCCGCCTGGACTATGGGAACGCTCTCTATTTGGGAGCCCCGGCCTCTGTCATTTACAGGCTTCAGGTCACCCAAAACAGTGCAGCCCGCTTACTGTACAACTTGCCCCGTTGGCAGTCAGCGAAGAAGGCCCTAAAAGAGCTCCACTGGCTCCCAATGGATGCCAGAGTGCAATTCAAGGCCATGTGTATTCTGCACAAATCCTTTCATCGAGCAGGCCCGGCAATTTTGTATTCCATGGTCACGCCCTATATTCCATCTCGCCCCCTTCGCTCTGGCACCCTCCAGCTGGCTACCTCCTTTAAAATCAATAGAGCCCGCTGGGGTGGCCGCTCCTTCTCCCACTCGGCGGCCAGACTTTGGAATTCCCTCCCCTTTCCTATCCGTGGAAACAGTAATCTCATGTCTTTTAGGAAAGCTTTGAAGACGCACTTGTTTGCTAAAACCTACTGACCTACCCTGAGCCCGCGTTAACCAATTTAGTCACTAGTGCTGCGAGGCCTCCGGGTAGTTACGCGCTATACAAGTGCAATTTTTCATTTCATTTCATTTTTTGGGGGAGTGAGGGCTTTGGCATGCCATTTTGGGTAGCTCCACAGGAGTCCACAAGGGGGGCAAGGAGGGGCGCTTGCACCGGTGCAGGTCGTACTAGTGCCGTGGTGGAACTTGTTTCAAGAAGAGGTGTTTTTTAAAGTTCCCGCCACACAGGTGTAAGTAGAACAAATTACACTTTTTAGGTCTTGCCTAGGCAGCGCGCAAGCGCTGCTTAGGAGTGATCTCTTGGAATCACTCCGGACTTTTTGGGAAACGCGTGTATGTACTGCACTGTTTCCAATGAGCACTCGTGCATGTAAGGCGTTTACCTTGCGGGAGCGAGCAGCTGCGCCATCTGTTTCCAATTATCACGCTGGTGTTAATTAGAAACAGATGGCGGTCGCGTTCACTTTTGCGGCTGCTTGTTTGTATGGTCTCAGTCACAAGCTATCTCTTCGCTCCACAGATGGTCTGCTGCCCCAGTGCTCCGTTGCTGGACTAGGCTGTACCATTATTTGAAGTTAAAGAGCTGCATGCATTATCCTGTCCTTACCATACAGCTTGTTTTTTTAATGCTAAATAGATCATGTGGTTTCTACTCTCTGCATTTATTTCTCAGCTATTTGGAGTGTGTGTTTTGTTTTGTTAGGTTTGGCAAAAGCAGTAGGTCTAGCTTTGTGATTTTGGTTTTCCCTGAGCTGCCGAACTAAGCACATCGAAAAAGCCAGGAAATACACTGCATAGGCGAGACTTATTGGCTTTGCAAATGCACGTTTTTCTCTCTTTATACTTGCTCACAAAGCGCGCCGTTTCTCATGTATAGGTCGCAAGTCCAGTATCATACAATATAATGTATATCAAAAAATACCCCGCCCTATTCAACGCCAAGGAGCGATGTTACCAAAAATGACACCCGCACAGTCCGTGGGCCAGGGAGACTAAGAGTCAGTCAGTCCAGTGCGGGCTACGTCCGGGGCAATGCGGGCGTCATTTTGCGGAGGCGGTGCCAGGTGCCATGCGTGCGTCATGTGACAGTCATTGGTAGCTGAGCACTGTGCTACTACCAGTTAAATTTAGCATAGCGCTCACTGCTACCAATGACTTGGGGCTGCTCTGGCTGTAGGTCTAAACGGCCACACAGGAGGATCAGGCAGCATTGCAGGTGAGCTGAGAGCTACCAATGATAGCTGTCTTCTGCATATCCTGCCATATGTAAATCGAGAGCTGGACCAATCATGGTCCAACTTCGACCTCTCCCCCCTACCCCCCCCCCTGCCCCCGCTCTAGCCTGCAGCAAGTGCACACTGTGCAGGCTCCTCTCCAGTCACAGAGAGAGAGTTGAGAGAGATAAGTAGCCTCTCTGTCCTGCTCAGTGCTGAAGAGCGGGCCTGGGTTTTGAAATTAATGACTTTGTTCAGAATAGATTCAAAGTTTTAATCTAAAATTTAAATTTAAAACTTGTATTGTTTAATTTCTAAAATGTGACGTGAGGGAAAACAGAAGAAGAGGAAGGTAAAAATTAGGGCAGAAACAGTCAGAACAATGGGGGGTGGGCAGTAAAATACAAAGCAGAAGCTGAAAAAACTGAGCGAAAGCAGGCTAAACCAGTCTGAAGAATGGGGGAGACTAAGGAAAAAGAAGTAACAAAAACATGGCGAATGCAGGGGAGTAGAGAGGAAGGAAAAAGCAGTAAAAATAAGGGAAAAAGCATGAAAAAGTACTGGGGGAGAGGAAGGAGAAAGCAGTAAAAAACAGGGCAAAAGCAGGAGAAAGCAGTCTCTCCGTACCTACAAAAATGAATGTGACCTTGTTTTAAGAAACTGGTGCTAATGTAAAACGGCATAAAAAAGTAACTAGTGCTAAAACTTTGGGTGGTGTTGGCGGCGCTATATAAACCTTCACTAAAAAGTAACTGGTGCTTATGTAAAGCACTCCAATCCCTTTGGGGGGTGTTGGGTCTTGGTGGTGCTGTATAAAACTTCACTTAAAGTAACTGGTGCATATGTAAAGTGCTCCAACATCTTTGGGCGGTGTTTGTTTTTAAACTGCACCAAGAAAAAGTAATAACTAGTGCTTATGTAAAGCACTCCAATTCCTTTGAGTGATGTTGGCACTAAATAAAACTGCACAAAAAATGTGAAAAATAGAGTTGGTGGAGGAGGGGATCTGTGCAACAGAATACAGCGGGGCAAGCAGCGACCAGCGGGAGGTGGACTAGCAGCCAAATAAATGCGGGCAGCCATGCGGAGATTAAGTGATGCTTGTAATTGCAAAATGTGTAACTGAGGCTGGGGCAAAAGCAAGAGAAAGCAGTCAGAAAAACAGGGGTGAGGAAGGGAAAAGTATTAAAAAACAAGGCGAAAGCAGTCAGAAAATCTGGGGGAGAGGAAGGAGAGAGCAGAAAAAAATGAGGCAAAAGCAGGAGAAAGCAGTGGGTTTATATTTTGTGCCACCATGGAGACATTGGGGGTTATATGATTTTATTATCTAGCGGGGTGGGGTTATACCTGGTGATGTGGGATTATATCTGGTGAATGATGTGGATACTATTCAGTGCCACTCTCCAAGGTGCACTTGGCAAGTGCTGTGGGTTTAAAGCTGGTGGTGATGCTGTGGCACGTGTTTTGGGTGCAATCTGGTGCTGCTGTGGCAACTGCTGTGCGTATAGTCTGGTGCTGTGACAAGTGAAATCTGCCACTGAATATGTATAATGTGTGTGCATCAGTGTGTAAACATATATCCACACACATACACTTTCCTTTTTCAACTTTTCTGTTACTGCATACAAGGCTGTATGTATTCAATAAGTGGTAAGTGAGTTATTTAATGTTCCCAAATCTCATCTTACCTATATAATTATGCATTATGCAAGGAAACCTGGTTTCCCTTGCAGGAGAAATTTAAAGGGAATTTTCAACTCCCTGCAGCTCATCTATAACTCAGTTTATTCAATACAGCCAGCCTGGTGTTGAGCAGAGAATTTAATGATCCCCTTTTCTTTTTAGGAAAGGACATCCGAAAATATTTTTCAAAACGAAAATTGGATGATGTAGAATCTGATATTACAGAAGCAAGAAAAGAATCTAGACATGGTTAACAGGAGGAGGCAGAAGAACTAAGCACAAGTAGTTCTAAAGGTCCACTTTCAGCTCCAACAGAATCTAGCCATGATGTTGATGTTCCTGTAAATGATATTGGATTGTATTTTAATTGAGCAAAAAACTGACAGATGTAAAATACAATCTTTTAGTAAATACGTATACTCCACTAGAAACATATGATTTCAAGAAGGATTCAGGTGGAACAGGCTGTTTCCATCATGTGTGGATTAATCAATATTCACCATGGCTTAGCTGCTCTCCACAACTGAAAGGTGCAATTTGCAAGTTTTGCACAGTTTTTCCACAGCCATTTCATCATGGAATACAAGGAGCATTCATAACTACGCCTTTCTCTAAATATAAAGACTTCCATGAAAGTGCATGCAAGCATGTCTCAGTCTTAGCCTAAAAATGCACACGTGGATGAAACTCACTTTTTGGAGATCAGAAAAAAACGGAAACTAGTATTGTTTGCCAAATAGACAACTCTCTGAAAAGGCATGTTGAAGAAAATCGGAAAAAGTTATTTCTAATTTTGTCGATCTTATTTTGTGGCACACATGACATTGCTTTACGTGGGGAAAAATGTACAACCGGAAATGTGCAAATTCTGTACCAATTTCACATTGAGGCAGGAGACGTGATCCTAAAGAACCATCTAGAAAATGCACTAGTTAATGCACGTTCTACATCACTTTGAGTTGAACATGAATTGATTTAGTTATGTGAAGAAACATTAAGAGAAGATCTAGTATCCTTAATCAATAGGTCAAATGGACTTTCAATTATTGCTGATGAAAGTGCTGACATCTGGAAAAGAACAGATGTCACTCTGCGTACGTTTTGTAGACACAAGTAGCATTGTAGCTGACATCGGAGAAGAATTCCTTGGATTTGCAACCTTAAAAGAAACGGATGCTATCTCAATTGCAAATATGATTATGAGAACATGTTCTAAATTTGGATTAAACTTAGAAAAACTCCATGGCCAAGGATATGATAGATGCTCTGCAATGGCAGGAAAGGAAGGTGGCATTCAAGCCTTGATAAAGAGAAAATATCCTAAAGTTGCTTTTGCTCACTGTGCTGCACATAAACTTAATTTGGTTGTTAATTACCTGAATGCTGTTCCTGATATACGGAATTCTATTGGCACAGTGAGAGCCATCATCAAGTTTTTCCATGAGAGTCCAAAAAGGAGATCTCTTATTCCTAATTTGCCATTGCTGAGTGAAACACGATGGACCGCAAAATACAAGAGCTTTCAAATTTTTAGCTCACACTTTGAAGAGATTTTTAAGCAATTAAGACTACTGCGCACTACAGCATCAGGGAAAACGCGTCCGGATGCATATCAACTGCAATGTTCCTCCAACACAGTGAGCTTTCTCTTTTGCTTGTCCATAATTTCAGATTACTCATCAAGATTGGAATCTGTAAGCCAGGCTCTCCAAGCTGTTCAGCTTGATATCCTCAAGGTGTGTAATTAAGTGCAAGACCTTCTGACTGTGTTCCGTGATCACAAACAAAAAGCAGAAGAGCAAATTAAGGATATTTTTTCAAACGTTCAAACACTGGCAGAAAAACTGAACATCGAACTTTGTGTTTCTTTCTAATTTTGGTTCTTCTTCTGTGGAAGAGTATGATAACCAGTCTATCTATGTGCCATACATGGACTCTATCATCGCATCATTAGAAAGCCAGTTTGGCAATGAAAACAAGAAAAATTTGAGTTTGTTCTCACTTTACCCAAAACATATGGCACATTGACTCTTGAGCAATACAAGTGCCATATTGGAAACATCAAAGAAATTTACGACATTGAAAACCTGGAAGTTGAAGCAGTCCCATGGTTTCAGATCTGGTCAATGAAGGATGAGCAGTTTGACAATGGATTTCTGGATTTGCTAAGCCACGCAGATTTATTTCCATCAGTCCAGCAAGCAACTCTCACATTACCAGTGACCACTTGCACAGTGGAAAGGTCTTTCAACACAATGAGAAGGATGAAAACCTGGTTGAGGTGGACAATGGCAGATGATCGCTTATCAGGTTTGTGTATGATAAGCATACATTGAGCAAAAATTGATGAAAACAAACAGCTGATTGAAAAAGTAATTGATAAATTTGCACAAAACTACAGACGTTTACAGTTCCTTTTTCAAGATCAGTACACTAACCAGTGAACAAAAACTGTATAAAACTACTACTCATTGAAAAATGTGACTGTTAAATTTCAACAAGACTGTACATGTTTACAGTTCCTGCAACAGTAATCCAGGTTAAGTTTATATGTTCTATTTTGCAATTTGGAAGAGAACAGCTGTTATTTGATTTATGGTAATATATTTGTATTTATTTTCATATACATAAGTTAATACAATTCCAAAATAAATACATTTGTCATATATTTTAATTCTTATTAATTTGTGCACGTTAACACCAAATGCAAACTGACTCTACATGTTTTTCTATAATGCAGTTCTAGTGCCTTCACTGCTTCACTGCCTTGATCATGTGTCTATTAATAATGTGGTCTTACTACTGCACCTCGAGTCTTCACCAAGGTGAATGCTGTAGTGGCTGCACATCTCAGAAGATCGGGGATACCGGTATTCCCATATCTGGACGATTGGCTGATCAAAGCAGAATCTCCAGAGATAGTGCTCCATCATCTGCAAGAGACTACTCAGTTGTTGCACAGGTTGGGTTTTTCGATAAATGTACCCAAATCTCACCTGGTGCCCTCCCAGCGCAACCTGTTCATAGGTGCGGTACTGGACACTACTGTGTGTCGTGCATTCCCTCCTCCTCAAAGGATTCGCGACATACAGGAAATGATTCCTTTATTTTACAATGGAGTGGTCGTTCCAGTCCTGAAGGTCCTTCGTCTGTTTGGTCTGATGGCTTCTTGCATTCTGTTGGTTAGCAATGCACGCTGGCACATGAGGGCACTCCAGTGGTGCCTCCGCAGGCAGTGGTATCAGCACAGCGGAGATCTCAGGGAGTCAGTGAGGAACTTCAGAGAAACTGCAGCGGATCTGTCTTGGTGGAGCGTGGAAGGCAATCTGTCACAAGGAAAGCCTTTTCAACTACCTCCATCGGTGGCCACAGTGATAACGGATGCATCCACTCTAGGGTGGGGTGCTCATCTGGGGGATCTGGAGGTAAAAGGTCTTGGGTCTCCAGAGGAAAGGTTGCTTCACATCAACCTTCTAGAGTTGCAGGCTATACGTTTAGCGCTCAAGGCCTTCCCTTCGCGGTCAGTCAGTTCAAGTCCTGACGTACAACACGACCGCGATGTGGTATGTCAACAAGCAGGGAGGAGTGGGGTCGCAGTGTCTCAGTAGGGAGGCTCTGCGTCTCTGGTCCTGGGTTGAGGATCATCAGATTTGTCTGATGGCAAATCATCTGGCCGGAGTTCTGAACGTTCATGCAGACAGTCTCAGTCGGCAGTTCTCCGCCGACCACGAGTGGAGGCTCCATCCAGAGGTAGCTCGTATTGTCTTTCGGACGTGGGGATCTCCTCAGGTGGACCTGTTTGCCACTCACGAGAATGCTCACTGCCCGTTGTTCTGCAGTCTCCAGTTTCCGATGCAACGTGCGTGCAGACAGTCTCAGTCGGCAGTTCTCCGCCGACCACAAGTGAAGGCTTCATCCGGAGGTAGTTTGACACATCTTCCAGATATGGGGGAACTCCTCTGGTTGGTCTGTTTGCCACTCCCGAGCGTGCACCGCTCGTGATTCTGCAGTTTCAGTTGAGTTGGTACTCTCAACTCCTTTATGCGTTTCCTCCCATCCCCTTGATTCCTCAGGTTCTGAGGAAGATTCGCCAAGACCGGGCCCAGGTTATTTTGATCGCCCCGGATTGGCCAAGAAGGGTGTGGTACACAGATCTTCTCCACCTCTCCTCGTGCCCTCCGCTCCGTCTCCCTCACATGGCAGATCTCCTCTCCCAGATGGAGGGGCAGGTTCTACACCCCCACCTCCAGACCTTACCTCTTCATGCCTGGAGATTGAGCGGGGCAACCTGATTTCCTTTTCTCTCCTACACGTAGTGGTGGATGTCATCTTATCGGCCAGGCGTGACTCCACCAAGTCCATTTATTCTTATAGATGGTCTAAATTTGTTGCTTGGTGTGGGGAGAAGTCCATTGACCCTTTAAGGACTCGTTTGTCCAATATACTTCAATTTGCACTTTCTTTGGCCCAGCAGGGTTTTGTGGTGGCAACTATCAAAGGTTATTTGTCGGCCTTATCGGTTTTCCTTTGTTTGCCGGACCAGCCCTCTTTGTTTAAATCTCCTATTGTATTACGATTCATTAAGGGCCTTACCAATAAATTTCCTCCTACACCTTTTATTGTGCCTCAATGGGACTTGAACCTTGTTCTTACATTCTTGATGGGTTTACACATGTGTCTCTTGAGACTTTTGTCTTTTAATACTATTTTTCTAGTGGCAATTACCTCGGCGGGAGGGTAAGGAGCTACAAGCTCTTAGTTCAAAGCTCCCATTTATGTCCATTCATGCTGAAAGAATGGTTCTCTGGACCAGGGCTGCTTTTCTGCCTAAGGTGGTGACTCCTTTCCATCTGGGGCAGTCCGTTACTCTTCCTTCCTTCTATCCTCCCCCTCACCCTTCCAAAGAGGAGGAGAGACTTCACCGCTTGGACCCTAAGAGGGTGGTGAGCTTTTACCTGGACAGGACAAGAGTTCAGGTTGGATGACTAGCTGTTTGTTGGATTTGCTGGCTGCATGAAGGGGAAGGCGGTGCACAAGCGCACGCTCTCGAAATGGATTATCCTCTGCATTAAGATCTGCCACGCCTTGGCGGGTAAGGAACCTTCAGAGGGGTATAAGAGCTCACTCTACTAGAGCAAAGTCTTCTACATCTGCTTTGTCTAGGGGTGTACCTGTTGAGGATATTTGTAGAGCGGCGACTTGGGCCTCCCTCCACACTTTCGCGAAGCATTACTGTTTAGATTCTGAGGGGAGGAGGGACGGCCACTTTGCGCGCTCTGTCCTCCAGGACTTTCTGGTATAGGAGAGTGGACACCCTCCTCCGGGAGTGGGGACTGCTGAGGGACTCTATTCACAAGGTGAGGAATCCACTGGCAGATGTATCTATCAGAAGAACAAGTTACTTACCTTCGGTAACGCTTTTTCTGGTAGATACAATATCTGCCTGTGGATTCCTCACTGACCCACCCACCTCCCCGTTGTCCTCTCTTCTATGCCCAAGTTATTGTAATGTATTTATTTTTATTGTCAAAGGAAGTGTTTATTGCAATTTGTTTTCCTGCATTGGCTTCACACTGTGTGTGTTATCATGACATTGTGTACTGTGTATACTGTGTATATATCTGCTGTCATCGGTCCGTCCGTATGCCTCGAAGGCACGGAAAAAAGGGCGGAACTGATGTCATCAAACCGGCGTGGGCCTATTATGGAGTCGGTGACGTCAGCGGAGTCGTGCGCGATGCCGTGCCTCTGTGACGTCGTCCACGTCGGCGCGAAGCTACAAAAAGAATTTCCGAATGTTGCTGACGCAAGGGGATATTCACAAGGTGAGGAATCCACAGGTAGATATTGTATCTACCAGAAAAAGCATTACCGAAGATAAATAACTTGTTCTTTTGTGGCGTACTTTCAATGTGCCTTCTAGAGGCATGTTTGCCTCTGCACCCACGTCCGTAATATGGCACAGGTACCAAGGCAAAGAGATTCCCTCATTTGCATGGGACCACGCCCCAAAGTAAATTATAGGAACACCCTCTAATGAAGGCTTTGGCCCTATATGTGCGTCAGTGCTATCCGTATTATAGAAGGTGCCACACAAGCATCAACGACCCCTTCTGTAATACCAAAGTGCCCTGGGCGCCCAAAGTGGGCGCAAACGCACATTGCGCCCCCTAGGGCACTTGTCTAATACGGCCCCTGGCTAGTAGAAAATTACCTATGACTGTTACCAAGGAATCTAGAAGAGATATTCTGTGGTAACATTTAGTATCTTCTCTGTTCCCCTCTTTAAAACTGTGAAAAATAATTGATTCCGACCATGAGCTCGAGAGATGACTCTTGGCTACACTCTTTAAGACTTTAGTCAATAAAGGTGCCCCCAGCTCATTATAATATTTGACCATATCCAGTGTCACCCCACTTGGACCAGTTCTTTACCATAGTGGCACACATCTATGGCTAGGAGGACATGGTTGTACTCCTAAGTTAGCTGCTGCAGCGAGAGAGCCTTAGTTACAAACCCAGATTTTATGATATCTGGTTCTACAGTTGTTTGAGAATAGTACCTTCAGAAGGATCAACCCAACAACTGGCAGTAATCTTGTCATGTATAACGGGCTGAATGCTCGTTAAAATGGGCCAAATTAACCACTTTCCAGGTGGCAGTGGTATCTTTATTATAATGCAGGCTATTTGGAAAACCCAGGCGTCCTTTCTAGTAGTTGATCTCCTAGTCTCTAATGCTTTGTACTTGCATCTACATCGATGCATTGTAGGTCCTCAATGTCTCCTCTGCCTCTCAATTGTCATTTTCCCTTCAAAGATGATATGATAGTCCTTGAGTCTCATTTGCAAAGCTGCCTCGGGAGTGCAACAGAATTTTGTGGCCTTTTCTAAACTTTCTAAACATTTTGGTTTGAAGCAGCTGTTCTTGCGCCTCCCCCCTTCTTTAATAGGCATCGGTAGCATGCAAGGTTGGAGACCATGCAATTGCAGATACATGCTTATGCCTTTGTATAGCGCATGGCCTCATGAAACTTGTAATGAACTGATATGGCTCTCTGTTACTCTATACCCATGATGAGGTGTTGACGGCCTTCTGGTGGACGCTGAATACGATACTTCGGTTGTTCTTTGTTGAAAAAGTATGGGTTTATGGTACGTGTGTATAAATATGATTAGCATATGAACTATGTATTAGTATCCACTGAATGTGCTTCTCTTGCTTTCACACTCTCCCATCACTCTGCTAAATCCTAACCCAATTTATCAGCCGAGCTACGCCCCCCAACGCATTGCGCTGGGGGCGTTCTAGGTTAGGGAATAGGTTTCATTTACTATCCAACACCTTCCCTACTATCCACGGGGACTGGAGTTGGAATAGTAAATTAAACTATTCACTATCCAGCGCCCCAAAGCACTATGCATTATAAAGGCATGCGTTGTAAAAACAGCGTTGTAAAGGCATGCGTGGTAAAAGCATGCGTTGTAATGTCATACATCCCCTTAAACCTGTTTGAGTTCTTGCTAGGTTGGCGTCTACAAGTAGAGTAAGATTATTGCTGACAGTTCTCCGATTGGAACATTCCATTGAGTCTGTGTCCCTAAATTGGGTTCTCTTCCTTCGGCTCCACCCAGAGGAGTAATTTTACTCTCACCTGAGGTTATTGGCGACGTGGTGTGGTGTAGTTTAGTTCCTATATTCCCAATAGGTTCTGCGCATTCGAATAATATATCCTATAGATTAGACTTAGGACTGAGGTCAACTAGGTCTCTATTGAATATACTAAACTTAATAGTGAGTACCAGCTAGCTCAGAGGTCACCAGAAACTTTCTCAAATTCACAAGAAGGGATTCGTTTCTGACAACCGCATAAACATGACAACTTTGTTTCCCAAGAATAAGAAATATATCTCTAGAGTCGTGGAAACAATAGATGGGTATTTCTCTCAGTCAATCGTGCATGCTTCGTTTCAACAGAGTTGCAGAGAAATAGAAAGATGGGCGTTTTCAATAAAAAGGGTTTATTTAATAGTCTTCTTTCTCATGCAAGAAAAGTGAACTGCTACAATTGTAATGCAGGCTGCAAGGTATAATGCGTACAGCGAGAACAATATTATAAAATAATAATGTAAGAGCATTGTATGCTTTCTAAGCCATATAAAAATACATACATAAATAGCAATGACTAAATATACTCAAATGGTGCTTCTAAAATACGCCTACCCCAATGTACCTAACCTAAGTCTAGTACGCGGGTATTGTGTAGCCTAGGTTTAGTTTTCTTTGCCAAGAATCTATCTAAAATTTTTCTAGGTTCTAATCAGCTCCATACCTTAGTTAGAATGAAGGAGGTCTGGTATCTCTGTCTCGGGACTCAATTTCCCAACATCCCGCAAGGGGAGCTTGGAAACACTGGAGCTGGATTCTAGGCAGGAGAAGAGACAGCTTCTTTATCAGTGCGTCTTCTGGAGGGTCGGCTTCCTTTGGGCACTTGCTGTAGCGAGCTGCGTCGGGCAAGTAGATAGTCTAACTACTCCGAACCTGTCATGATCCAGTTTGGGCGCTAATGAAGGAATTCTATATCCGCATAACCAAGAGACTACATCTCCCATAACTCCCTGTGCCTTGTGGTGGATCATGTGATGCATATTTAAACATGTGACTAACCAGGAAGTACGTCGAATATTTTGCTGACTGGATGGAGGTCGCTTGTGGATTCTATCGCCTTCAGGATAGCCTTTGTTGGATCATTTTTGTTTGCCTTGCTTTAGCCTGATTCACTGAGGTGCAGCTGCACTCAGTCTGAAACGATCGGCTAAATCGTACTGTTTGCCCTCTGTTGGTGAGCCGCTTGTGTGCTGGTGCAGAGGACGAATTCTTGTTGGTCTTGAGGTTAAGTACTTTGGCCTCTGTATGACCCCGTTGGTGAGCGCTAACTATTGGCTCTTGCGGGGGACATTAGTAACGGAGATTTGGGTGGTGTTTTCGGCCGCCGGGGGAAAAGCTAATCATTAGCTGGATTCCAGTAGGGCTTTATCGGACGGCGTGTTCGGCCGCCTTTGATTCCTGGGTCCTCCGTTGGCGAACTTGTTTTCCAGGATGTTCATGCGGAGGACGATTTCTTTTTGTCTTGATAGATACCGGATGGTTATCTACTGAATCAGGAATTGTTTATTGTTCTTCCATAGAACAGTGCCTTTGGGGAAACTGCGCTTTAGACTTTATCACCTTGGAGTGTATGAACTTCGGCTGTGAAATATCCACCGAACAGCCGTGGGTTATAACCTTTGTTTTATTTACCTTCTTCATTTTATTACCGTGGAGGGAATACTTGAGCACCATATTTCCTGATAAATACGACAAGGAAGTAAGGTAAGAACGTATTAGTTTCCTAGTTCCATGGTAAAGTCTTGGGTAATTATGAATAGCTTAATAGTTGTGTGTCACCATACAGGGTCATCTCCTCTGGTCCAGTCTGTACAAGAGAAGACTTCATTCTTTTGTTCTTCAGAGAGTGCACCTAACTCCGCTCAGGTGTTCATGGGGACAGAGAGTGTGTTCTGGTTATATCTATAGTGAAATAGCGGAGAAGTGATTGTTTTGTCGTTTCAGATCTCCCTCCACGCAGATCCCTTCCCTTCCTTCCCGCACTTGATCCTTCCATCATCCTGTGCCATTACGGTACTACAAGCGTGGTTAGGTCAAGAGGTGGACCCCATATAGAAACAAACGATCCTGAGGACTGGAACCTAACAGAACCACCGTGTCTTGCTAGAGCAAGTGAAGGTATATTTATACCTTGAAGGTGTCTAGGAATGCCATAGTTTGACGTAAAGTTAGGCATAATAACGTCAGGAAAGAACCCCTAGGGAATAGTGGTTCTTTGCCAAGTACATGAGTTCTTGGACAAATCAATATTCGAGCAAGGGGAAGTTCCCTAACTGCTTAAGCCGGTTTTCCAAGAAATCGCTGTGACGTTTGGTACGGGTTGAAGTAGCCATGCCTGTATTTGGTCTGCATGGGCTATGTCTAAATAAGAGCTTGATTTCTATGCCTATATAAGGGCAATGTGAATTGTACCTATATAAGGGCAGGAATCGGGAAAATTCACTCAGAGCCTAACACGCCACACAACACCCACTCCACTTTATTATGTACGACATTACTAAGTTCTAAACACATAAAACATATCTAAACACGATGTGTTAAAAAAAACCACCCAAAATACATAAAAATGCATTGTTATCGGTTGTACACATGTTTCATTCAAAGCATATAGATGTCATTTGAAATTGCTATCCGAATGAATCCCGAAAATACATTTATGAAATGGCTCTTAAATACAGAAGAAAAGGTCGAGACCATTCCATGCAGAGTATATAAACTGTTTGAGTGTGGACAAGGTCAAATATTGTGTCTTGGAAATTTTTCAAAGAATTCTAGTTCTCTATGAATAGTTCTACTTTAAGCAGATTACTTTGTGCCAAAAAAGAAAAAAATACAAATTTGGAAAAAAAAAAGTCTGATCATAGAAACAAAATAGAGTTCCAAAGTTAGAAGCTTGTTTTGAAAAATGAAGGACGAATTCAGAGTCTTTCAGAACACTCTGTGCCAACTTCAAAAGTTAGTGTCATTGTTTGGAGAAAACATCAAATCTTCTAAGTCTGTAAAGAATGTGTCTACTGTTGTAGGTGAAAGTTGGACTACCTCGTTAAGCAGATTAACCACACATAGATGTGAAGCATCGCCGTCAGCGTCGGTCGCATTAGCAATGTTGAAAGTAGATGGTACCTGTGCGCCTGTTCCACGTATCTCACTGTCAGCATGTTGCGTCTGTGAGATTTCAACGAATGCCATCATCAGAATTGGTAGCCGCTGGGGACAACACCGTACATGAGCCATTACTAGTCCAAGCAAAGTATCAACTTCCGTTGGCAGGACTGACGGGAGTGTCAGACAGATGTCTAGAACGCATTCTTCTCCACATAGCTGGCATTGCAGAACAGGTAAGATGCAATCTTGCCAGATTGGGCGTAAAGATAGAAGCCACGTGGTATTCAAATCTCTTAAACGAGTAAGTCCCAGTATTTGTATCATGCACTCACGACACTTCATTGCCAGGAGAGTGTTCTCCAAGGTGATCTGGGTGTCGATGGTGAGTTGGCTTGCCATATCGGAGCAGAAGGAGCAAAAATAGTATCCCTGCTACGAGTCCCAAAATGAGAGGCAGTCTGCCAAACACAGAGTGCACGAAGTTTGGAAATATGCCTAGGACTGCTTCAAAGTGTGTTAACAGTCATGAAAAAACTGTCTTAAATACATGTACAATACCACTCGTATCAGACCTGTTTAAGATACGAACTAACATTTCTGAGAAATGTATAGGGCAGTTTGTAGATAAAAGGGCATGTATCTCTGCAGAAGTCCTTGCAACTTGCAGATCATACGTCTCTTAGGCCATGGTCAGTGGCACAGTTTTTTGTAAAAGAATAGCTTTCATTCTGCTTAAAGTATCAATTCGTATAGAAGAGATGTTCAGTGAAGGCCATAAAGGCGACTCCCCGTCTGTCTTGGTTTTAGGAAACAATATTTGCATACAGCAAGTGACCCTGGCTGACACAGTTACGAGATAGGGGATTCCTGGCAACATTCCACAGCAGCTGTGATCATTCAATATAATATAACTTCCATTAGAAAGTTGCCTAAAAATTGGATTAATCACCGCGGCTGGAGAACCTTGCAGGTGGCAGGATAAGTTGTTCGAGGAACCATCGCAGGCCCCGTGTAAATTAATACCGTGACCATAGGAGAGAACCACTTAGTGCGTTTTCGTAATTTGTACCACTAACAAACCCTTCTTCCCCCCCTCCAACATCTGTGTGTATAAGTTAAATCCCAGGATGTCTTGATGTATTCTTTACCCAACCTTTCATACACGCCTGCTGGTATATGTTTTAAGCAATACTAAAAATGGAAAATTGTAACGGGCAGAATGATTGTACTGTGTATTATCCATTCTGTTGCTGGTTTCTCAAACAGTTCATGACAATCTTTCCAGTTTTTCAATGTTCAGCACCGTATAGTCTGCTCCCCTCTGTGCCAGTGTGATTTGTTTATCTGTGAGATTGAATTCAGAAAACAATGACGTGGTGTTGATTAGACACCAAGGCACATAGCCTGAATGAAGGTTTTGTAACGTCCAGCCCAAAAGCATTATAGAAAGCAATTGCGACTGACCATGTTGGAACATGACCAATTCCTGTTCCATTATGTCTATGGCAGATGATACCATGCTGTCCAAAGAATATATTCTGGATGACAGTTGTTAACCCATTGTCAACTACAGAGAGAGATTTCTCTCAATTAATACGATCAATTTCTTGTTTTCGTTCTGCAGTCTCTGCTTGCGTAACTTTCCACGCTTCATTATAAATAGCCTAGATACCTGCGTATATAAAACTTTTATGATGCTGCTTAGTAGGTCCTTGTAAGAAGTCCCTCAGATCAATGCCATCTTTAAGTAAAGATAAGTGTTGTTTTACTTCTTTCAATGTAGATTTTTGTAGCCATTCAAGGCACAGTTTCCCTACACTGTATGATGTTACTATCCCTGGATGTTGTCTCTGGACATATCTTGGATCCAGTGGTGGCTCTTCTATGAGGGCATTTCCCTGCTTTCTCCCCGTGGAAGAAGGCAGAAACAAATGGTAGTTATTACCGTAATAACTACCATTTGTTTCTGCCTTCTCGCACGGCGAGAAAGCAGAAGTTCCTCCTGGTGGGGGTGGGCGGTGTTTCTCGAGGGCAAAGGGGGGAGCGGCTTGCCCACTGTTGTACACACTGACTGTTTGGGCAGCCTGAGGCCGCCCAAACAGTCATTATTGACAACAGTGGGCAAGCCACTCCCCCCTGCCCTCGAGAAACACCGCCCACTCTCCCTGTTCTCTCTGTATGCTCCAGCATACAGAGAGAAAATGACGCTGGTGGGGCAGCGGCCGGACCAATCACAGCGCTGCGCTATGGTGGAGGGGAGGGAGGCTGCCTGCCGCCTTCCTGATGACGTGACCTGGCCTGGAATTGAAAAAAAGGACGGCGGGAGTCGGGGAGTCTCCGGGACCGTAAGTGTAAACTTTACTTATATTGTATATATTTGTTTTCCCCTTAAACCCCTCCCGCCTCCCCCTCATGATCCCCTTCGGGGTGCGACGACCCCATTCCCCCCACCCGCCCGTAATGCTGGCCGTGACTGCTTCCCACCCAGGTGGAACGTAAGTTGTTTTTAAAAACACAAAGCCTCACCTAATGCATATTAGCCACAACAACATAGAAATCAATTTAGCGATTACACAAGATAGCGCCTTAACCTGCAGAATTTAGTAAAGGTTAGACAAAATCTTCAGTGCCCTGTTCGTTATCCATCCTGTTATAAAGGCGCTGTAATTGTGTATTGGAAACATTGCACTCCGCAGCATTTCTTTCCTTAATTTGTCTTTTTGTAAAAACGTTACTGACACTGTGTTGATAAAGCTCAGAGTATGTATATGGCTCCTCAGAGTACATGTGTTGCTTGTTTCTAACACATAAAACAACAGAGATTTACTCCTGCATCAGAGTTCACCTCAGATAAATAGGACACCACTGAATTATGAGATTGGCATCATAGCTTTTGGACTGTGTTATGTGGCCTTGTCCAATTTCCTGGAGGTGGTGGGGGTTGCGCAATGTTTATTTCGCCTCTGTACGGTCTCGCTTCGCCCATTGGGTGGGGGAGGGGTGGCTAGAGGACTGGTGAAACCTCGGACAGTGTGACTCATGAAGGATTAGTGCTACCAGCCTTGTCTGCCCCTTGGTGTCAACAACATCAGAATATGATCAAATGCACTGAGTATTGGGCCGGTTCAGAAATATCAAGGGCAACAAACTGCTTGTTTTAGGCGGCGCTGGAAGAGGGGCGAGGTTAAAGGATAGCTTTAAATAAGGGCAGACAATGTGGGTTCTCTTGGGTTTGGTCTCAGTGGAAGAGTGATTGGCGCGCATGTAACAGCCGGTAACGTCCCCACTCACACTGTTGTGTGTCAATCAATCAATCAATCAATGGCACTTATAGAGCGCGCTACTTACCCGTAGGGTCTCAAGGCGCTGGGGGGGGGGGGGGGGGGGGCGCTACTGCTCGAACAGCCAGGTCTTCAGCTTCTTCCTGAAGGAGAGGTGGTCTTGGGTCAGGCGCAGGTCGGGAGGGAGGGAAAGGTGGAAAGGTTGCCCATCCTTATTTTTGGGAGTGATATTTAATTACTTAATGGTAAGCCCCATTCCCGGAAGAGAGAAGAAGACCTGAACATACATGGCACTGGGTTAGATTGTTACAGTGCACTGCACACAGTTTGTAGAAAACTGCCTGGCTAGCCTCCAAATACTACATGCATCAGCCAGAAATGAGCACATATATCATTGCAACTGTATTGATTACGCTGGTACCCAGTGGACAGAATAATTACGGTTAACTTTGCCATGCTTATTCTTAAAGCTTTGTGGTCATGAGCTTCAGTTAAATAATCTTTTCAGTTGGCAAATTACGGAGAGGCCTTAAAAAATGTTAGGGGAGTGTACTCCACTGCTGCAGGTCGGCCTCATACGTTGTGAGTGTCTGTATATCCATGGCTGCATGTCGCTCTCCTCTGTGACTTCACTTTAGGGGCGGTCAGTCTAATCTGGACGGACCCTTCTATCTCTATCCCAAAGATCACTGTTAAAAGATTTCACCTTCTGTGCCTTTTTGATAATGTACACTGCTGGGCCTTTGAGTGCATTAACATTAAAAGTCTGTCCTTATGTTTGCCCTAAAAAGGGGCATGTTTCCAGTGTATTTATTGTAGGCACTATGAAAAAATACAAATAAAAAATGTCTTATCGCCTCTGCCACTTCAAAGTCTTTTGCCGTGGAAGTTAAAAAAAAGGGCAGCATCTTGAAAGTTCATGAAATGATATGTTGTTTGATCAGCCCCATTCAGCTCAGAGGGTGCTTCAAAGTGCTGGAATTGCATTAGGTGGGAAGGAATGATGGAGGAGAAATATACAGGTGAAATGGAATAATTGACTCTTGTGATACAATAGGTGGCACTCATGCACTACATCCCTGGCCATCATACAGAAAAGCAAGGTGATAGATCTTGCCCTGGCAAAAAGCCCATTTAGTTCGAAGAAGAAATTGCTGCAAATAGCAATCTGGTTGTTGCACTTTGCCATGATGTACAAGTACACTGTGCTTTTACTCTTTATATTAAAGGTATCTGAAGTTTGAAGTTGTAGCAGAAGAATCAAGTCTCCTCATTGCAGTGCAGGGCAATGTGTATGAAGGGCTGTCATAGGTTTTGTCATGGTGACAGCCCTGTGCCTTGATGAATGTGGAGTATTTTTCTGCATGTCACTAGGCCAGGAAGATGGGTGGTGGGCAAGGTTCTTGTGATGTGTGATGTGGCAGTTTACCCGCAGGAACTGGGCAATGGATTCTTGTGCTAGGTTATTGCTGCACTTGTGATACTGTGAGACCCCTTCATGTGTGTGTGTGAGCATTCAGTATCCAAATAGACATTTGAGTTAATTTGTGCAATAAAGTGTCCTGGAAAACAGACCATTTACATTTATCCTATTTTTGTGAAGAACCCCCTTTAAATCTCCTTTGGAACAAATGCGCTCATGCTTGAATATTTAGCATTTACGCCCCCACCTCTTTCAAAGTTCACCAGCCGCCACTGCTTGGATCTGGCCTAGTAAATGTGAACGCTTGTGTCTTATTCAGGAATCTATCTTGACAGTTGTTTGTGTCTGTGGGCCAGATCAACCATTTTTTCCAATTAGGATCTGTTCTGTTTTCAAGAAAAATAGTATGTACGTCGACCACCCCCTCTGTAGTGTTTTTACTATCGGGTGTAGGTATGGACGGTTGGTTTAAATCTTTTATCTTAGCTAAGCCAAGACAAGATGTCTGTTGAACAGTCATTCAAAAACATTATTTGTTCAGGGATGATGCAGGCTCTAAATAGTGCTTCCAATTCCTGCACCTGCCAGTCTTTTGTGCCCCAGACAGTTGTTGTCTCAATGTTGTCTTTCCAAAAGTCAAAACCTAATGTAGGCAGCTGAGCAAAAAAGGCCGCAGAATAAATTTGCTTAGTATTAGTTAGCATACTTTTCATTCCTGTCTTATTTACATTTTTAAAGTAAAATGTTTCTGGATTTGAAACATTAAAACCTGAAAAGTATGGACATTTGTCATAAAATGTTTTTGAGCTACCCTGTGGCGGCGTAGGACAATGTTCCCATTGGTTGTAAGTTAGTGCATTTCTAGGATTTGCATATTTGTGCAAGAAATGATGACCATAGTGATTATAACAGTACATTTGTTCATAATCTGATGAACCTTCTAAGTATTTATGATTTGTGAATTTTGCAGACATTTCTAAGTCTGACATCATATTATTAACAGTCTCAATGTCCTAATCATCAGTAAAGGTGCTTAATGAAACAAAGTCACTCAAGGAAACCTTGAATGGGTGAGGAATCTTCAACAGCTCTGCAGGACCAAAGATGTCGTAAACATTTCTGTCCCTGGCTTATACCACCAGGTATAGGAATGGCTGTGATGTTCACTGATGACAAGTCTCTCTGTTCACAATGGGATGATTTGTGTGGTTTTAGGAGTAAGTTGATGTTATTACTTGCTGTGTCCTTTTTACTATATGGCCCATGTATCAGCATTCCCAAGGTAAATACAAGAGTCAACCATAGGAGACGAAAAAGTATACCTAACACAATCCAAAGTTCAATCCATGGTGAAACCAGATAACTTTTTCATCAACTGGAAAAGACCTATGTAGCTTGTTCTTTAAAAGTTCTTTCAATTGTAGGGATTGCATCAGAAGTTGGAATCGCTGGAATCACTTGATCACTTGTCATATTTGTATAGTCAGATGCTATTTCATTATAGACAGGCGTTTATTTGGGTCTCAAGAGGCACAAGTTTGATCGCTTTGTTGCATAGTCCTTTATTTCGCACTGCAGATTCTTCAAAGGTGATGAGTCTCTCAGTTTGAACCTCTTGGATAGTAGCCAGATTTGGGCGTCTGCTACATCTTTGGAGTCCATTTGGCCTACTACTTATGATTGGCCACATTATGTGGTTTGACCAGGTCGATGGACACGAACCTGTTCTCCTTTTTACCAGCAAGGGGCAGCAGTATTACTGTTCTTGATCTGTGGATTGCTAGGACAGGCACTCGTTGTCTGTAAGAAGGCCCAAATTCCTTCTTGCCTGCGATCTTTTCTCTGACTAGATCCCCAATCTTTGGAATCCAGGCAGGCCTTGCTGGGACGGGTGGTTTCTCTTCAGTGGTCATTGGCTTCTGTAACATGTTGCTTTGGCCTTTTCTTATTTCATTTAAGTCCTGCAAAATAGCCAAATGATCTTTGATATTAAAGGGTTTTTGTTCTACCACTGAAGTGTGACGATCGAGGTCCTGAACAATCATTCTAGTTCCAAAAAGGATTTCATATGAAGTGATCCCCCCCTAGAGAACTTCTTGGCAGATTCTTAAGACTACGTTGGACACTTATTAGATGTTTGACCCACCCGTCACCTGAGCCTAATAACCTAGCTGTTATAGATTGCTTTATGTCACTTTTTTTCTCTCCACTACCGAATTTCCCTCCGGATGGAATGGACTAGAATAACGCAATGCAACGCCCAGATTGGCCATGACCTCCTTGTAAGCTTTTGAGCTAAACGCAGGACCCTGGTCAGAATATAGCGTGCTGACAGCGTATGTGCCGATAAAGACTCGCAAATCTTTTATAACAGTTTGTGCGTCAGCCGAGCGCTGAGGCCACATCCAAATGAATCTGTCCTAATAGTTGTGGGACCGCATTTGTCCATAGGGACGTCTGCGTGTAGATAGTCTAATGCGGTCTAACAATGGTGTCTGTACTTGGCTGGCTACACTGTAGTCGGGTATCTGGCGACGTTCTCTGCTGCGATCTCTGTTCCAGTTATGGCAGTTATTTGCAAATGTGTGAATGTGACCATTCATCCCTGGCCACCAGTACGCCTCCTTTAATTCTAGTATAGATTTAGAGATCCCCTGATGTATCAAACCCTCTCCCAAATGTGCTTCGTGTATCAAAGCTACTCTACGTTTCCTGTTTTGAGTTACTCTATCCCCCACTCCAGGGATTCGAGCAAAGGGAACATTATTTGCATCAGTTATGTATGAGTATTTGAGTGGAAAGCCTTTTGGTAATGTTTTGCCACTGTCTTTGCTTGAAGCGTTGACAGCTTGCATTATTTTGCCGTCTATTTTCATTTTTGAACGAGTGATTGCAGCTACAGAAGCAGTTTGCACAGCCGCCTTCGTGGCTTCATCAGCCAATGAATTCACTGCAACGTGAACACCATCACGCTGACGACTCAGTGTATGTATCACGTGAGTCTTTTGTAGTTCTTGTCGTAACTGAACTACTTGTTCCCAAAGCAATGTATGCTTGATTGTGCCACCTTTTGCATCTTTGAAACCGTTTTGAATCCAGTTCTGCAAGTATTCATTGTAAGATTGAACGCAATATTAGGAATCGCACACTATGAGTGTGGGGAATTCGTGATCAGTATTTTCAAGCACCATCTCGAAAGCTTGTAGTTCAGCTCGCTGAGCTGTACAATCTGCTAGACATTGTTTTAGTGACCATAGGTCGGAATTTGCCATCTCGTCAGCGACCTTTAACAATCGCACACGCAGCACTATAAGCTTGTTTACCCCCATTTGCGGGTTGTGCTGATCCGTCTCTATAAATTATACATTCCTATTGTTCTAGAGGCAGAATCTCAGTAGGCAGAGGACATTCTTGTTCGTATTATAGAAATTCTTGTGTTTTCAAATAGGGGTCAAAAACGTATTCAACGTCTGTTGCAGCAAGAGAATTAATCCATTGTATCCATCTCGGATGTAAAGCCTTTGCATTTGGAATGCTCGCTTTTGTCACTGCCTCGAAGGCAGGTACAGGAGTAACGACCATTATGAGCTTACCCTGTGCGAGGGCTCTCTTTTGCTACTGCAGTTTGAACAGCTGTCAGAATTTTTCTGTAGAGTTGAATTTCATTTCTGCTTGTGTGTACAAGTGTGATTTATAAGCTATGGGTACTTTTTCTCCTTCATTAAAGGTTAAGTACGTGAATCCACATCTTCCTGGAATGATTCGGATCACTAGATTGCGTACGTTTATGCAAATCTGTAAATGTGTTGTTGCAAACATGTCTGTTTGCAATGAATGCAAAATTTCTGTGTGTTTTTGAGTCCAATTAACTGTTTTGAAACCAGGTTTGATAAATTTGTAGAGAGGTTTAACCCTTTCTGCGTAATTTAGAATGTATGATCTTCTGAAATTTAGGAAACCTAGAATCGACTACATTTTTCAGCGTTTTTGGAGGTTGGAACAGCGCACACTTTTCTAAAAAGTTTGCCGTCAGGCTTTTGCCTTCAGTTGAAAACTCGTATCCTAAGAATAGGACGTTGAGGTGGGCATTTCTTGATTTTTAAAAAACAAATTTTTTATTGAATTTATACCCTTCAGAGGCGAAACCAAGTATAATGGTATTCACTCTGTTTAAGTGCCTATCCAAGTCATCGTCTGTTAGATAGATGTCATCGACATAAGATAATGCCTCCTCATCATACGTTTGTAGTAAATCTGTTACTCTGGCTGAAAATAACCCTGGACTATTCTTGAATCCCTGGGGGAGACGACAAAAGTGACTCTGTCCCCATAATTGAGAAAGCGGTCAAATACCTACTATCTGGTACACTGTTTTGACAGAAGAAACCATTCGAACTATCTAATGTGGTTTTATATTTTTTACGCACAATGTTATTCATTAGTGCTGCAGTGTGTGCATTTTGTGCTGCAAAGATTTTGCAACAAGAGTTTAAATGTATGTAGTCCAAAACTAGACGATATGTATTGTCTGGTTTGGACACCGGAAACAAAGGATTGTTCATAGACGAGGTGCATGTTTCAATCACCCCTTGGTATTCAAGTTGATCTAAGATCTCCCTGACTTGTTTTTTAGCTTCTTGCTTAACTGGATACTGCAGTTGCGCGGTTGGTTGAGTTTTCAGAGAGAGGAACGTGTATCAGTATCTTGATATCTATCAGGTTTTCTCAAATTATCCCTATTCCTGAGGTTATAACTCCTTTCAGACGGCTCCTTATGAGGAGACCTACCTCAGGATTGAGAACGCTTCTCTTTATAAGGTTGTTTTGTGTTCTCCGACTTCTTCTTTGGAAGAGTAAGAGTGTTTTTAATAAATACCTTTTTCAGGACTTTCAGTCAGATGGGGTTTCACTGGTTTACCACCCAAACTGTCTCTCCCTAGTTCTTCATAGGATTTTTCAAATATTCTGGCTAGTTCTTGTGGTTGCTCAGTTACATCAAATTCTCTTAGTTTTTGGCGGATCGCCACGTATGCTGCTTCACCTTTCATATTAGCTAATATTATTGTTGAGACCTGTTGGAAATCTTTCAGTAATTTCATACCTAAATTTAAAGCAGGCTCTGCCCCGTATTCATTTTGAATCTGTTTCAGGACGTCTGGCATTACCGCCATAGACGGAACACCATTTGTTTTTGTGTAGATTGCAGCAAAGACTGTACCCCAAGTGTCGCAGAATCCGGAAATACTGCCTCGATTTGAGTGATTTTTTGAGCTATCCAGAATGGAATGTATTCCCGTTTTGCGGGTAATTTACCAATGACCGATTGTATAGTCTGTGGTGTAATTTTATTTTTGTCCGCTGTTAAGGGGTGTGTTGTGGAATACTTATAGGAGGTTGGGCTGTTAGAGTCCGCATGACATATTGAACAAATTGTCTATGGATTTTGATTAGTTGTTTTAGTTGAACTAATTGTTCCGCATCTGACATTTTGTCAATGGCAGGATGTGGTGTGTAGCTGGCTAATACCGGCCATGTTGCTCCTGGTCTACTACCCAGTGGACCGAGCCTTGTAATGTGATTTTGATGTTGTAGGATGCATTTAAACCAGAGCGCATGCTCTTGATATGTTAGTGGAATTCCAATATCCTCGAAAGGAATGTATTCTGTTGGATATTCCTCTTCTTTGTAGAAGTGAAACACATGTGATACTGGATTTGCTTCAGGGAAGATGAATCATGAATAGAATACCTCTGTCTGTCGATATTCATGTACCTCTATCACAAAAATTACCCTACCACCTCTTGATAGGCCATTTGTTATAAGTTTTATAGTGATGGCTTTCCTTAAATTTTCTGGGATGATTATAGCAACTGAAAGAAACAGGTTAGTGTTAGATTCCTTACCTTAGAATATCCCCAGGCGTCCGACTGGATCCGGATACGTTTGTGTAGCAGTACCCCTGCGCGTCTGGTAGGCGTCGTCTGCGGTTCCGCGTCCGTCGTCGTGAACGCCAGGATGACGTTGTCTGAGTACTTAGACGTCACCCTCGCACGCTGACGTCAGTTCTTCTTCTTTTTTCCGCGCCAGCATGCGCAGATCCGGGAAGAGCAGTACTCCTTGTCAATTTTTGACTAAACTTTTTGATCTCTTTTGGATCATTCTCGAGTCTATACCTCGACTCGCGGTGTCGATAGGGATGCCCGGGTTCAAACCCTGTGACAATTGTCACCGCTTGATGTCGGTGACAGACCCCCACCGTCGGTGCCTTTAGTATCTCTGGGCCGACCACGATGACAAGTCGTGCCCCGACTGTCGGGCCTTGACCTCGAAGGCTAGGCGGGAGCGGTCTCGTAAGTGTCTCAAGCTCCGGCAGTTGGCCCCGCGGCGATCGAGGTCCCGGTCCAGGAGGAGGTCGAGGGACCAGTCGCGGGGCCACAGTCATCACAGCTCGGCGAGTCGACACCACTCGTCGGGCTCCAAGTCCTCGGGTAAGTCGAGGCACAAGAAGTCGAAGAAGCAACATCGCTCTTCCGACTCCCACGGACGCTCACGCGATGCGGTCGGGGATTTGGGCGACACCGCCCACGCGGCTCTGCCGAACCCGCAAGCGCTGCGTCCAGCTCCATACCCGCCGGTCCCTGGGCTGCACGCGACGCTGGAGGAGATCAGCGCCTTACTCACGGCCATGAGGTCGCACTTCCCTCCCTTGGAACCCGCCGAGGCACCTTCGGGCCCCGCGGGTCCATCTGGGAGCCCTAGCGGGTCGGTGGCTCCGGCGCTGTTGGGTGCTTCGACCCCGGCGCCGTAGACAACTCCGGCCCCTCAGGATCCAGGCCTGGATCCGTGACGATGCCGGTCGACCTTATGACCCCTCCGCTGGCGCCATCACCAAGCGTGTCGTCCCCGGACGGCGCCGTCCCTGGTCCCAACCTCGATCCGGTGTCGGACTGGCACCGCCTGGCGCAGTATTTGACGCCGATTGGTGAGCCCCTCACAGACGACCTGGCTCCATTGTTTGTTCAAGACTATCAGGAGATGGATGACGAGGAGGACCGGGAGGGGTCTGAGGACCCTCTGGCACTGCAGTGCCAGTTGAGCCAGGACTGGGCAGACGAGCTGGGGAGGCCAGTGGTCGGGACACTACGCCCGACACAGGATTTGTCTCACCTCCTACCGTGGCTACGGAGGAGGGGGCTGCTTACAGCGTGGTGTTGACTAGGGCAGCCAAGGCCTTGGCTCTTGAGCTCTCTGTCGCAGCCGTGAGGACTAACCTCCTCACTGAGGTGCTGAAACCGCAGGCAAGCTCATCGGAGCCTCTACTGCCGTTCAACAAAGCCCTCACTGACGTTCTGTTGGGCACTGTTAGAAACGGCATCCCTGGCTGACCAAGGCTCACGCCAAAGTCAGTCAGAGACCACCGTTCCCAAGTCAGGGCAAGGGAGTCACACACCAAGATAACCCCTGCTCACCCTCTAGGTAACGTGACGCGAGCAGCCAGGCTAAACTTGGAGGCTATGTAGGTTAACTGATTGCGTGCGCACCCAGTAACAACACCCAAGGCCCACCACAAAGGAAACTCCACACAAGGGTATATCTAAAAATAGTCTTTGTATTATACCACAAACATTAGATAATAAACATATACTTTACAATGTGCCAACAGGCACGGACAGAATTTACAGGGGACATGTACAAGACAGGGCCACCTGGACCACTGTCAGGAATCAGCACTTTTAGGAATAGTAATTAGCACATAGAACACTTGTAGAATCAAATAGAAAATGTAGCACACAACCAGTGATTACTGGTAAAGGGTAAGTACCTCCTACGCAACCCTAACCACCTTAGGAAAATATTGCGCAGGGAACCAGGACCTCACTAGCAACACCTGCACTAGGAGAAAACCAACCACCTAAGTATCACAATACCTGTAGGGGTATAAGCAAGAACACATTACACATGATGCATCACAACATTCAGAGGTGTAGGGAAGGAAAACACATGATGCATCAAAACACATTCAGAGGTGTAAGAACAAGCAATTGCGCAAAACTCACATGAGCCACCACCTGTGGCAGTCCCTAGGCCCTCTGGCCTTGTTGGGGCTAGGACGCACTGTGTCCCAATGTCAGGGGGGTCTAAACGTGGCAGCTGCCCATGAAGTGCTGGGCAGCTGTGTGGACAATGATGGGCCAACGCTGGAGCCTTGCAGTCCCTAAATAAAGGACTGGCCTCTTGGAGTCTCGCTGGGCTCTAAACAAATGTGGCACTCAAGAGCCTCGTCGGGCTCGTATCACCCTATGCCCCATGAGCCCCACTGGACTCTGAAGAGACTGAAATGCCCCCTGGCTGGCGGAGCCTCTCGGACTCGGCAGACACTGGCCCTCTGACATGGGAGCCACGGGCTCTAACTGAAATAATGCCCCGCTCGGGGGACTGGAAATATGCAACTGCGCGGGACCCTCTTAGGACTCGCGATAATAAAATGCCCCCTGAGCCTCTCGTGAACCTGTAGCAAAATGCCCCCTGGAGTCGGAGTCCCGCTCGGGGGACTCTAGATAGTACTGTGCCTGGCTTAGGCACTCCGGATCATGCCCAGAGCTCCCCCCAGCCCGTGTCGCTCACCGGACTGTTTTCTCTGGGGACTCCGCTTCTCTTCCGGCTGCTTCCCAAGAGCTCCCGCTCCTCGGGGCTCTGTCCACACTCCTCCTTCTCTCTCCGGGTCTCTCCCTCGCTCTCGGGAGCCTCGGTCAGGAGGCAGCCGATTTCTCCCGGCCTCTGGAGTGCGTCGTAGGGAGGCGGGGTGGGCTCCCGTCTTCCTTCCTGCTGTCTGTCGTCCCGCCCCCGGCCTGCCTGACTTCCGGTTCGGCCGGGCGGCGACGGGGACAATCTCTGGGTTGGCTCCAGATTAGGAAAAAAGGAATTGGCAATGCCGGCAATGCCCCTGGCGGGGTCGGCACTGGTCAGGGGCTAACAAAGGGGGCCAGGCACACGGCAATCCGCGGCGTGGGCAGCTGCAAGAATAGAATAAAAGCGCTACCAAGCGCTTAGACAGAGACAAGCGCTCCCAAGCACTAGGGGCTGTCAGGAAGATCAGGACAAAGCGCTCCCCAGCGCTATAAACAAGAATAAAGCGCTCCCAGCGCTATGGCCCAGATAAAGCGCTTCCAGGCGCTTGAGGACAGTAAGTCCAGCCAAAAGTTCTTTTAGGCAGGCAGGGGGGCAAGGCTGGGCCCAGAGCCAGCTCACTCGGCCTCCAGGCAGGGAGGCAGTCCATGTGGCGGTCCTACTGGCGCCCAGCAGCAGCAGCCCCCCCCCCTCAGCACAAGGGATCCTGGAAGAGAACCACTTGTAAGGGGACACAGCCCCTTTTTATACAGGTAAATCCTTTGTTTGTAGGTGCAGGGTTGGGGAGAAACCAGTCTCAGCTGGTTTTGGAGTACTTTGCTTTCCCCAGCCACCCTTTTCATTCACCAGGCAGGTTAGGGTCATCAGTCGCACCACAGGGGGCGGAGACAGCATTGTGTGGGGAAAGCCCAGCCCTATTCAGGACCCAGGTGCACCCCTCCCTCACATCACTCATGCTAATCTCTCCACTCGCCACCGGGCAGACCCATCCAGACTCCTGAAGCCAGGCTCCAGCCAATCGCACGCCATCACCTTCACTGCACACACACATCAATGTCTAGAAGTGGCACTTCCCCACTAGACACATACATGCCGCATACATCATCACGCAGCATTCAATCTCACAAGTTCGCACATACCAAACTCGAGCCTGCACTCCCCACACATCAGGAATTAACATGGGCACACACATTCCCCATGCATTCCTATGGGAGGGCCGGCCAACCTCACTACGCGCACGCACTTTACCCTGGGACACAGGGAAAAAGTGCGCCAAGCCAGAAACACGGACACCAGGTTGCCATCAAAAGCAAAAAGTTCAGGGGTGAACCAACCAAAAAGGCCCGGGTCCAACAGGCACCTGGTCCAAGCCCTCCACAGGCCTCCCTGTGGATCAGAACGTGGCCCGACGCTACCGCCCGGCTCCGGGCAACCCAAGATTTCTGTCCGTCCACCCCACCCCCGAGAGCCTGGTAATCCAGGCCTCTACTTCCCAGACCGCATTCCCGACCGCTCCTCCGGATCAGGAATCTAAAAGGTACGATCAGTTTGGGAAGAAACTGTTCTCCTCACTGAGTTTGGGGTTGCGGTCTGTCAACACCGCCTGCCTTTTGGGCCGTTATACCCACTCTCTGTGGGATACGGTTGCGGAAGTGCTGCCGCAGTGCCCTGTGGAGGTCCAGGCAAAGCTTACCCAGGCCCTTGCAGAGGGACGGGATGCAGCACACTATCCCATTCGGTGTGGACTCGATACCACGGACTCGCTGGGTAGGGCGATTGCGACGACGGTGACGGTTCGCCGCCACGCCAGGCTGAGGTCCGCCAACTTTTCTTGGGATGTCCAAACCACCCTTATGGACATGCCCTTTGATGGCCGTCGCATCTTTTGGCGTCAAGGCGGACAGTGCGCTGGAACGTTTCAAGGACTCCAGGGCTACGGCCAAGTCCTTGGACCTCGGCCAACGCCAGCAAACTTCCGCCTTTCTTCCTTTTCGTAGCCAAGGAAGAGGCTCCCCCACACGTCCAGCTAGCCACAGGCCGCAGAACCAACCTTGTCGCGGACGTGGTAACCGCCGTCGCAGTGCCGGGGGACACCGGCAAGGTCAGTCCACACCCACCCCCGCAGCACCTGCCTCTAAATTCTCCTAGTCCGAGTTTTCAGGCCCATTCAACACCAGTGGGGGCGAGTGTTCGCCATCACCTCCTCCACTGGCGCTCCATCACATCGGACAGGTGGGTGCTGCAAATCGTCTGAAGGGGCTACTCCCTCCTCTTCGAGGCGACCCCTCCAGCCATGCCACCGCAGTACCACCACATGTCGGGGGATCACTTGCAACTTCTGCAGGAGGAAGTTACGGCCCTCTTGGCCAAGGGGGCCGTTGAGCGCGTTCCTGGGTCAGAAGTAGGACGTGGTTGCTATTCCCACTACTTTCTGGTACCCAAGAAGGGCAAAGGAGGCCTACACCCTATCTTGGACCTACGGAGCGTCAACGGCTTCCTCTGGAAGGAGAAGTTCAAGATGCTTACTTTGGCTCAGGTCCTAGCTGCCCTAGACCCAGAAGACTGGATGGTAGCGTTGGACTTGCAGGACGCGTATTTCCACATCCCCGTCCTGCCGGCCCACCGGCATTACCTGCGGTTCATGGTAGGCCACGAGCACTTTCAGTTTACCGTGCTCCCCTTCGACCTTACCAGCGCCCCACGGCTGTTCACGA
This sequence comes from Lissotriton helveticus, assembly GCF_964261635.1. Taxonomy (NCBI): domain Eukaryota; kingdom Metazoa; phylum Chordata; class Amphibia; order Caudata; family Salamandridae; genus Lissotriton; species Lissotriton helveticus. Next base: position 726,033,895 of record NC_136073.1, read on the forward strand.
AAGTGATGGCGGTGGTCGCAGCTCATCTGTGCGGACTAGGGGTTTCAGTCTTTCCCTATCTCGACGATTGGTTGTTGAAGGCGGGCTCGCCCCGGACAGTCGTCTCCCACCTCCAGACTACGGCTGACCTCCTGCACTCGCTGGGGTTCTCCATCAACGTGCCGAAGTCACACCTGTGCCCCTCTCAGAAGCTCCTTTTCATCGAAGCGGTTCTGGATTCGATGCAGTTTCGGGTTTATCCTCACGAGCTGCGGGTTCGGGATATTCAGGCTCTGATTCCGATCTTTCAGCCTTTACCCCGGGTCTCGGTCAGGTTTACGCTGCGGCTCCTGGGGCTGATGGCCTCCTTCATCCTTCCGGTGATCACGCCCGGTGGTGGATGCGGGCTCTGCAGTGGGACCTGAAGTTTCAGTGGGCACAGCATCAGGGCAGCCTGCCCGACCACGTCCGGATCTTGGAGGGCACTGCAAGACAGTTGCAGTGGTGGCTCACGGACCGCGATTGGGTCAGCGGCAGATCTCTCTCCCTACCCCAACCGGAGCACGTAGTGGTGACGGATGAGTCCCGGCTCCATTTCAACCTTCTGGAGCTGCGGGCGATCCGGCTTGCACTGAAAGCATTCCTTCCCTCTGTCCGGGGAAGTGTAGTGCAGGTGTTCAAGGAGAACACCACCGCCATGTGGTACTGCAACAAACAGGGCAGGGTGGGGTCTTGGACCCTTTGCCAGGAGGCTCTGCGCCTCTGGCAATGGTTGGAACACCAGGACGTCACCCTGGTGGTTCAACACCTGGCAGGTTCCCTGAAGGCCAGGGCGGACAAACTCAGCCGCCAGTGCATGATGGATCACAAATGGCGTCTGAACTCTGACGTGGCGCAAGGCCTCTTTCAGCAGTGGGGAGAGCCTTGGTTAGACCTATTCGCCACTGAAGAGAATGTGCAATGTCATCAGTTCTGCGCGTTGGGATTTCCAAGGTGGCACACGCTTGGAGACGCTTTTCGTTGCGAGTGGAGCTGCGGTCTCTTGTACGCCTTTCCGCCTATACCAATTCTGCCCCGAGTGTTGAAGAAGATTAGGCGCGACCAGGCCCAATTCATCCTTGTGGCTCCAGATTGGGCACGAAGATACTGGTATCTCGAGCTACTCAGCATGACAGTCGATCCTCCGATTCGTCTGCCTCTTCAGGAGGAACTTCTGTCGCAGTAGCAGGGGACGGTCCTCCACCCGAACCTGTCCAGCCTCTACCTCCATGTGTGGAGATTGAGTGGCGGCAGTTGAGTCCATTTGACTTGCCTCCTGAAGTCTGTGATGTGATTCTGGCAGCCAGGCGTCCCTCCACAAAATCGGTATATACGCCTGCAGGTGGAACAAATGTGTGGCATGGTGCACAGCAAAGGCTGTGGATCCCCTTTCTGCCCCCTTTCAGAGTTTCTCCTCTTTCTTCTTTCTCTTGACCAGCAGGGCTCTGCTCTGGGCACTATTAAGGGCTACCTCTCTGCCATTTCTGCCTTCTTGAGGCTTCCTGATCAGCCTTCTCTTTTCAAGTCCCCTGTTGTAAATAGATTCTTGAAAGGCATCACGCACATGTTTCCTCCTGTTCCTTTTGTGATGCCTCAGTGGGACTTGAACCTTGTTCTGACCTATTTGATGTGCGTTCCTTTCGAGACACTTCACAATTGCCCCCTACGTCTTCTGACTCTTAAGACTGCATTCATGGTTGCCATCACCTCTGCCAGGAAGGTGATTGAGCTCCAGGCTCTATCTTCTGAGCCTCCTTTCCTTTCTGTCCATCCAGACAAAGTGGTCTTGAAAACTCGTCCCTCTTTCCTGCCCAAAGTGGTTACAGCCTTTCATATCGGGCAGTCCATCACCTTGCCCACCTTCTTTCCGCCTCCGCATCCCTCGAAGGAGGAAGAGAGGCTCCACCGTCTGGACCCAAAACGTGCGCTCTCTTTTTATCTTGACCGCAAATGCCAGTTCCGGGTGGACGACCAGCTCTTTGTTGGTTACGTGGGCGCGAAGAAGGGACGGGCGGTGCACAAACGGACCATCTCTCGGGTCGTGTTGTGCATCAAGGTCTGTTACTCCTTGGCGAAAAAGGAGCTTCCTGTTGGGCTGAGGGCCCATTCCACTCAGGCCATGGCGGCTACCACTGGCCTGGGTTGGGGAGTCCCCTTGCAGGACATCTGTCAGGCAGCTATGTGGGCTTCGCTGCACACGTTTGCTAGACACTACTGCCTGGACAGCCAAGTCCGGAGAGATGGCTTTTTCGGCCGTTCGGTTCTCCAGGACTTTCTGGTGTGATCTTGGTTCGCAGACCCACCACCAGGGTTGGTATTGCTGGGGTATCTATTCTAAGGTAAAGAATCTAACACTAACCTGTTTCCTTCAGATGCACAAGTTACTTACCTTCGGTAACGATATATCTGTAAGAAACAGTAGTTAGTGTTAGATTCCTTACCCCCCCCACCCATCCTCCCCATTCTACGAACCGATATCTAGGGTTAAGGACATCCCTTTCAGGGCCCTAGTTTCATGGCACCAGTGTCGGTCTCTGGCATGGCTCTGCGTTCCTGGCGCGGAAAGCTATGTACAAGAACTAACGTCAGTGCGTGAGGGTGGCACCTAAGTACTCCAACGTCATCCTGGCGTTCACGACGACGGACACGGAGCCGCAGACGACGCCTACCGACGCGCAGGGGTACTGCTACGCAAAACTTTCCGGATCCAGTCTGACTCCTGGGGATATTCTAAGGTAAGGGATCTAACAATAACTACTGTTTCTTACAGATATATTGTTACCGATGGTAAGTAACTTGTGCATCTGCATCGGTCTCTTGGAGACCTGAAAAGTTTAAAGCTACAGCGGCTGGACCAGCCGCAGCTCCACCGTTCTCGTTGTCACTCATTTTGTTTGCTGAAAGTTTGCAGAGCAAGTTTCAAGGAAACAAAGATAAGGTGCACAATATTTTGGAACACTGTATCCTTCAACGTTGATCAAACCAAAAACTAATACATAGGATTTTCGTCCTACTCAGTTATGGCGGATATTTTATCCTTTTACCCACTCCAGACGTCTATTGGAGTATTTACGGGAAAAAGTGGTCTCTGTGAAAAGCACAACTGAGTTACTTTAGTATCTAGCATTAAATTAGTGCCTTAGCAAACGTTAGTCACCATGTAGTGTAGTTCCTATATTCCCAATAGGCTCTGCGCATTGGAATAATATATCCTATAGATTAGACGTAGGACTGAGGTCGACTAGGTCTCTATCGAATATACTAAACTTAATAGTGAGTGCCAGCTAGCTCAGAGGTCACTAGAAACTTTCTCAAATTCACAAGAAGGGATTAGTTTCTGACATCAGCATAAACGTGACAACTTTTTTTCCCAAGAATAAGAAATGTATCTCTAGAGTCATGGAAACCATAGATAAGTATTTCTCTCAGTCAATCGTGCATGCTTCGTTTCAAGAGTTGCAGAGAAATAGAGAGAAGGGCGTTTTCAATAAAGGGTTTATTGAACAGTCTTCTTTCTCATGCAAGAAAAGTGAACTGCCACAATCTTAATGCAGGCTGTAAAGTATAATACGTACAGCGAGAACACTATTATAAAATAATACTGTAAGAGCATTGTATGGTTTCTAAGCCATATAAAAATACATACATAAATACCCAAGACAAAAAATACTCAACTGGTGCTTCTAAAATACGCCTACCCCAATGTACCTAACCTAAGTCTAGTACGCAGGAAGAAGTAAGTATTGTTAGCCTAGGTTTCGTTTTCTTTGCCAAGAATCTATCCAAGATTTCTCTAGGTTCTAATCCGCTCCATACCTTAGTTAGAATGAAGGAGGTCTGGTATCTGTCTCTGACTCGATTTCCCAACACCCAGCAAGGAAGCTTGGAACCACTGGAGCTGGATTCTCGGCAGGAGAAGAGACCACTTCTAGATCAGTGTGACTGCTGGAGGGTTGGCTTCCTTCGGCACTTGCTGTAGCGAGCTGCGTCGGGCAAGTAGATAGTCGAACTGCTCCAAACCACCGTGTCTTGCTAGAGCAAGTGAAGGTATATTTATACCTTGAAGGTGTCTAGGAATGCCATAGTTTGACGTAAAGTTAGGCATAATAACGTCAGAAAAGAAACCCTAGGGAATAGTCGTTCTTTGCAAAGTACATGAGTTCTTGGACAAATCAATATTCGAGCAAGGGGAAGTAACCTAACTGCTTAAGCTAATTTTCCAAGAAATCGTTGTGACGTTTGGTACGGGTGGAAGTAGCCATGCCTGTATTTGGTCTGCATGGGCTATGTCTAAATAAGGGCGTGATTTCTATGCCTATATAAGGGCAATGTGAATTGTACCTATAAAAAGGGCATGAATCGGGAAAATTCACTCTGAGCCTAAAACGCCACACAACAGTGGGGCCTCGTTCCACCTTCCACAGACTGATTACATTGGAATGCATGAGGGACAACTTTTCTCCTCAAAAGTACGTTCAATCATTTTGTTATTTCACATTAAATGTGTTCTCTTCTGTATGCATTATATACAGAAGACCATCCTTTTCTGCTCCTTTCAACATCCTAGGCAAAGCCAATAGGGCAGGCTTTAGTGTGAAAAACAGTATTTATGTATGCAACATTAAAGAAAGTACATTAAAGTCAGATTCATTGGATTTGCATATCCTTGTTTCCAAAAGGTATTGATTTGGTGTCTTCAGAGTGAGGCAGTACAAAAGGGGGTGGTGAGGGGGTGGTGATGGACGGAGCATCTGAACCAATCAAACACTCACACCCAGTCAACAGATCTGGGTTCAATCCATCACCGTTCTTTAGCCCACTCTGCCACCCCAGTTCAGACATGGCCATATGCAAATCAGTCTGACCCTGTGCCTCATGGGAACAGAGTGGGCTAAAGAACGGTGATGGATTAAACCCAGATCTGTTGACTGGGTGTGAGTGTTTGATTGGTTCAGATGCTCCGTCCATCACCACCCCCTTTTGAAACCGCTTCAGAGTGAGGCAGAGCACAGAACAGCATCACTTACAAAAAACACTGCACATTTTATTTACTGACCGCAAAGGCACTACACTTCTGGTCTTTGTCTCCATCATGGTACTTCTTTTTCGTCCCTCTTCTCTCCCTTTGTAGGAGTTTTCATTTCTTACGCTTCTTATTCCTTTCTCCATATTCTGCCTTTCTCCTACCCGCAAAAGTCTCATTACTTACCAGGTCCATAACGAGTGTTGGTTCGAGTGAATTAGCTAAAAAAAGGTGGTCTATTTCTGCAAACTGAGCCAGTTTTGAACTGGTACAGACACACTGTATACAGTGGGTGATGCAAAATGATAGGGCCCAGCTGCAGATTGTGCATGGGGCCCCCTGAGTCTCCCATAGCTCACATATGTTCATTAGCCTTGGGCTGAATAAGGGTCCCCTGAAGTGTTGAGTGGCCTCTGAAGGGTTCGGGCCACCCTGCACCACAGGTCCTATGTTACGACCCTGGCTGTATAAATGTGTGGCAAGATATGTAAGACTGCATGGATTTGAGCTTCTTGTAGGCAATGTTTATTTTATTATCGGGGAAATCAACAGTAAAAATCGTCTAGCAGACTATAAAACAGGCACGAAAAAAACGATCCACACGACTGCCTTTCAGACCAGGTCATACATGCCAACATTTTAACAAAGGGAAGTGGGAGATTTTCTCAAAAAATCAAGGAAATCTATTTTCCCCTTTTACTTTTATTGAAGCAAAGGCAATTTTAGGCCGGGGACAGCTAAAATAAAGCCATGTTTTGCTTAACAAATCGTGAATCTCCCTCCTGAATCAGGTCTATAATCATGTATGCCAGCCCATTGGGCACTGCCTGATTGCCCTGTAGGCAGAGCTGCTGGATTTATGCAACAGGGGATGGCCAAATTATGCAGTTGGTGTGGTTAAATTATGCGGCACAAAAAGGCAAACTGTGCAGTATAATGCTGCACATTTTGTGATATTACTTCATTTTTTTGTCATTTTTAGGTTTCGCCTGTCGAAAGCTGCGTAGCAGCCTTTAGCGCAGAGCGAAATCTTATGTCTTACACTGTGTGGCTTTGTTCCGCCTCTCTGTTCCATTGGCTAGCTCCATAAATGGAGGCTAGCCATTGGAAGAGAGAGGCGTCCGTCATTCTGCGAGGCGATTCGTGGGCGTTCCCTGCGATTTTTTTTTTTTGATTTTTTTTATTTTTTCTTTTTTTTTTTTTCTCATCCTGCCCCTTTTTTTGCCGTCACGAAGAGGTGGGTCCATTGTGGGTGTTTCCTTTTTTTTTCTTTTCAGGTTGTTTGCGGCCGCCATTTGTTATGTGAAAGCAGAGCGTTCGGGTCCTTGAATTTTGCTGCTGATCACCTACTTTGCTCTTCTCTGCTCCAGAGCGGGGGCTTGTAACCCCGGGGTCGCCTCCAGCTAAATTACTCGCACTGGCAGTTGCAGTAGCTGGTTTCACTGTGTCCTCAGGGCCCGATACCGCTCCACGTCCTCTCACCCCCTTGCTTCCTGTCTTCGGCGGCATCCTTATGGCTCCCTTCTTCCTGCTGAGAGGCACAAACCACACAGCAGAGAGCTCGAGATGCTCTGCGTCCCCCAGAGTCTCCACAGAATCAAAATCGGCCGTCGGGACATTGCTGGCCGGAGCTGCTATCGCGGTGAGTCTGCAACCCCCCACCCCCACCCCCCTCTCCTACCGGCACCCCACGGCCGTATTTGGGCTGGTGTCCGCAGGAGGGGAAGGGTGGTCATGCAGCTCCTCCGGCGGCTGTGCGGGCCTCTGGGCCGGAGTGGTGGGAGGTATGTATCTGTATCTCTCACTGTACGTTTCTGTTATCCCGCCTGCCTGTGTGTGTCTGTGTTTTGTGAGTGCATATCTGTCTGTCTGTATCTCTCTTGGTACGTTTCCGTTACTTCGTGCCTGCCTGCCTGTGTGTTTCGGTGTTTGTGTATTGTGAGTTCGTAGGTGTTTGTTTTTTGTGTGTTTATCTGTCTGTAGCTTTCCCTGTACTTTTATGTTGCCCCATGCCTGCCTGCTAGTGAGTCTGTGTGTTGTGCCCTTTCTTTGTTTGCTTTTCTGTCTGGTCCGTGCGCATGCGTTTTGTTTCTGTTTGTGTGTGTCGGGATCTCTCCGTGTACGTTTTTGTCTCTGTGTGTTTGGCTTTGTTTGTGCGTGGCTGTTTATGTCAGTGTATGTGAATGTAATTTTGTGTGTGCTTGTTCTGATCTGACAGAACTAAACCTAAAGTCCCCATTCAGCTGAGCGCACAGTGTGGCCTGGGGCGCTGCGGGTGGAAGCTGCTGTAGAGTGCCGAGAGGCTGCAGCAACCTGTACTTGGGCGGACTCGTGCCCCCCTCCCTGGGTGGGGTGTCTTTATGCATTTGTTGCTGTATCAGCTCTGTGGACGCTCCAGCAACGGATCCGTCTGCCCACATGCTGGGTGGACTGCCAGAAACATGAAGGGATCTCACCTACTCTAAAGAGCATGATACTAAATATGAGGCGCGCCCAACACTTCATGTGCGCCATGTCGGTTGTTGAAGTGTAGAGCGAACTTCTTCCATTTCTAACCCAGTTGAAGGCTGCAGGGGCGTGGGGAGTGCTCGCCCACTTCAGGCCCACGCCCTTGGCTCAGTCATGGTCCCTGGGCTGGCATTCCCTCACTAGGAATGTAGCTCTGGTGTTGCGGCATTCCTTGGTGACGTTCAAAGATTCCATTGGCTGGCAGTCGCATGTTTGTTCCTTCCCCTGTGATGGTATTTGATTATTGCTGTACTTACTATGCGAGTTCTGCCGTGGGGTGCAGCGGAGGAAGTTGGCTTGCGTAGGGGGAGGGGGGGCAGGAGTATTTGTAACTAAGAAAAGGGAGCGGAGATGCGAGTGGCGGTGCTTGCCAGAGCGGTTTCAACAAGGGGTGGTTATTATTTGTTGTTGTATCTGTCACCTAGTGTGTTCCTGGTATTATTCACCTTGCAGATGAAATGTGCTGGGCACTGCCATTGCCACCTACTTACCCTCAGCTGTCCCAAACGTAGGTGTCCTTGTTTGAGCAATGCATCTGTGACGCTGCACAGGAGGTTCGGGTCTTGCTGTGACAGCCGCACTCGGTCTGTGGGCTCCGCTCTGGGCTGCTTTGTTTCGCACAAGCTTCTTTTTTGGCTACATGGGTCTTCTCTCTCACCCCCTCTCTAATAACCAAATGTTGGTGTCTCGTCCCTCCTATAAGCCACCCTGGCTGGTGCCCTAAAAATGGCGTCCCTTCTGGCAAACTTCTCCCGCATCCTGTAAGCAGCCAGAAGCTGATTGGCTGCCAGTCCGCGTCTTTGGACCTGGTGCAGGTTTTAGGGGTACCCAGAGGGGCTCACTTCTCTAGTATCCCATCAACGCCGCTTCGAGCCGTGAATGCAGCTTCTGCCCTAACCTGACTTGCATCCACCTAGAAGACTGGTTCAGCTTCCTGGCACCACCCTCTACAAGATGGTCGTTTTTTTTGTCTAAACTGACTCTTGTGTTTTAATCCAGTTTATGAATGTATATCAAACTGATCGTATAGCGGTATGAAGGCGAGGGCGACAATTAAGTGTGTGAAGAGAGCTCTGGTGTTCAGACCAAAGTGACGTCAAATTAGAGAATCATCTTGAAATTGCAACTTTTAGTGTCCACAAATCATACGGGTAAACGCGAGTTGTACTTATGTCGTTTTAGGACATGTCAGAATAAAAAGTCCCACTGCAAGGGAGGGGGCGTTCTTTTGTGCAGCCCGTATGTTTCAAGGGTCTGCTATCTGCACGAGAGCAACTTCAGCACCTCATAGGTCGAACTCTGTAAGTTACATTGTCAACATTTATGAAAAAAGAGAGAGAACCCTCTCACTAGCAAAAAACAATTAGCAACTGCCCAAATAGTTATTTCACATCAAGAGGACTGTATCTTTTGGAGAAATAATTCAATGCAATGTATAAAAATTCACAAAACTATACCTTTATTTTTATTTTTTTCTATTCATCTTTTTTTAAATAGTTATATTTATATGAAAATATTTTCGATTTAATTTTATATTTTGTACAGATATTAACATATTACAGACAAAATTATATATGCACAGGACAAAGAAATTAAGAGATTAAACTGTGAAAGACAGTATTCGGTCGTTGTAGAAATGAAGTAGGCAAAGCGGTGGAATTGAACTACGCGCGTTTCGGCCAGTAGCCTTCGTCAGGTGACCGTCATTCGCAGTTAACAAAACATTACATTAAACAACAAAAATCTAAGAAAAAGAGATATAAACACAAAAGAAATAGATAAATTACTATACTTCTTTACATATTCTAGTCCATTTTAACTGTTAGCAGGCATTGGGTCAGTTTTTAACATTACTATTAATGACATTAGGCCTCATATTTCTGCAATGATAAATATCAACTTTCCATATAATCAGATAAAAACGTTTTTACTAATTCAGATTGTACATTTCTTTTATTCGTTATTCTCATTTCATTTGATTACATTTAATGGTCGTTGTGCATTCTGTGTGTCTCTACTAAAAAGCATATATCTTTCTCTCATTCGGCAAAAGTGAAAAAAGCTATATTCTCAACTATACATACGTTACAAGAAAAATGTCTTATCAAGATAGATGGAATTGTGAAGAATGAAAGGGAAAGCAAAGAAAAATCAGTATAATTAAATAGATTCTATATGTTTAACTTACTATTAAAATGTCTGAGTTGCTGTTTTTAGTTCTGTTAGTGTAAAGTCTTCATGCTTTTTGTATCCTCAAGCTCATTATGCACTACTGAGGACAATTGACTTTTTAAGTTGCATTTCAGGAAAAACGGCTACAAGGGTTAAAAAGAAAACGGTCAGTTACCTTTCTATTTTGATATAGATTTTAGTTTACTACAGAGACAGCATTATTTTGAGAAAACCTCACGTATTGGAAATTACATCTATAGTTTGGAGATTTTATCACATATATGTAGACGAGGACTGTGGTTAGTGGGATCTTATGACTAGTGCCCGACAATTTTCTAGAGTTCTAAACGCATTGATCTATTACAGTTCTCTAAGGTTTTCAAAAGTAACCTACGACGATAATTTGGGTAAATGGAAATAATGACCGCATAGAATGGCTATTTGAAATATTAATGTCATTTCATATAAAATGGTATAAACAGCGTAATTCAAGTTATTGATGCCCCAAAATTACATTAAAAAATACGGGAACTTTTAAAGGTATTTGGTGGGGTCTTATAACAAGTGCCCAACTGTTTTCTAGAGTTATGGTCGTACCAATCTGTTGCATTTCTTTAAGGTTTTCAAAGGTAACCTATAACGATAGTTTAGGTAGATGGAAGTAATGACTGCCGGATTTGCTATTTGAAATATTACTATCATTGCATGCAACATGGTATTAAGAGCGCAATTCAAATTAATAATACCCCAAACTCACATATGATACGGAGACTTTAAAAGTTTACCTTATTAGAACATGAAAAAAATTCTTTTGCTATCTATCGAAAATAGTTTTCCAATTCGACGTAGAGAGGGTACAGATCAGGACCTATTGCATGAAATGGGGGAGAAACGCTATTTAAATTCTGCCTTTCAGTGATGTATCAGTCAGTGTTTGCGAACTTTTCTATTCGTCATTTACCTTAAAAACTGTTATCATCCGCCAGGTAGTTATTCTTTGCGGTACATAACTGCGTGCAATGCGATCTTCCAATCTTTTGAAGCACTTTATATATAGCCTCTATTGATTCAGTCTATAGGGAAATATAGCCGATTAAAGAAAATTAGGTGTGTTACAGTTTTGAATATTATTGCAAGTCTTCAAGACTGAATTTTAAATAATCCCAGTACCTTTTGATTCCGTGGAAAAGAAGTGTAAGGGCCTCCGGTTTCCTTTCGGTAGGATAGTATGTGTATCTGGAACAATAGAGGATAGCAAACGCTATAAACTATGTTGCCACCATGTATAATCTTATACCAATCACTATCTATGGAGTCTTAACGGACTATTTGTGCCCACGTACCTTTATACCGGTAAGGCCTCTCGTATAGAATGGTGTTCTTGTATGTTCTGTCAGGTCTCCGCAAAACAGGGAAAATGCCCACGCATCTGTCTTTATATACGGGAAGAGAAGACCCGCGTTTAGCACTTTGTTAACCACCGGTGTTTCGTATTAGGTAGGCGCGATCTAATGACGTAGTTGTGGCGTCGATATCAGAGCGTTAATGGGCATAAAAATAAAAAACGGACTGGGAACACACAATGCTCAGCATCGAAAGTTACATTGTCAACAACACCTCCTTATAGAGAGGTCACCGAAGAAACAACTTGAGCAGGAATGTGCCTTCATTATGCACATAGTTTAACCCTACATGTGAAAAGGGCTAATTCGCTTTAGACAACGTGCATTAAATCAAAGTAATCTGGCTCGCACTTTTACCCCTTAACAGATGGGCACTCGCAAACATTTGCCCAGAGGTCACAAAGTATGGTCTGGTGCGACCGAGGGCCGCACTGATGCCAGCAGGGTGGCGGTAGGAGGTCTGGGGGAGTCGGGGATTTTGTAAGGCTGTCTAAAAAATGTTAAACGGGCATGCATATATTTGCAGGTTAATAAATGCTTACCCTTTTTTATTTAACCTTTTTTCCCCCCTGAATATTAGTGCTCAGTAACTAAACAGCACCTCTTGCTGCTGTTCACCAGGGGGACCCCATGTAAGGGTCATGAGGGTCGCAATCGCCCCAACCTGTGCTTGGACTATCACTGCCTTAGCCCAAACTGCTTCTTAAATATTACTGCTAGCCCAGTCCCTACAATCTTTTGTTAGTGTGTGGCATGGACGGGACATATCATGGCAATCGGACAACTTAAATTGGTTGCATAGACATGTGCTATGTGTAAAGAACTGGCATTCCTGCTCCACAACTGACCAGTTTAGGCTGTGCTTGCTTCCCTGCCCCCTGGCTGTGCTTGCTTCCCTGCCCCCTGGCTGTGCTTGCTTCCCTGCCCCCTGGCTGTGCTTGCTTCCCTGCCCCCTGGCTGTGCTTGCTTCCCTGCCCCCTGGCTGTGCTTGCTTCCCTGCCCCGTGGCTGTGCTTGCTTCCCCGCCCCCTGGCTGTGCTTGCTTCCCCGCCCCCTGGCTGTGCTTGCTTCCCCGCCCCCTGGCTGTGCTTGCTTCCCCGCCCCCTGGCTGTGCTTGCTTTCCCGCCCCCCTGGCTGTGCTTGCTTCCCTGCCCCCCTGGCTGTGCTTGCTTCCCTGCCCCCCTGGCTGTGCTTGCTTCCCTGCCCCCCTGGCTGTGCTTGCTTCCCTGCCCCCCTGGCTGTGCTTGCTTCCCTGCCCCCCTGGCTGTGCTTGCTTCCCTGCCCCCCTGGCTGTGCTTGCTTCCCTGCCCCCCTGGCTGTGCTTGCTTCCCTGCCCCCCTGGCTGTGCTTGCTTCCCTGCCCCCCTGGCTGTGCTTGCTTCCCTGCCCCCTGGCTGTGCTTGCTTCCCTGCCCCCCTGGCTGTGCTTGCTTCCCTGCCCCCCTGGCTGTGCTTGCTTCCCTGCCCCCCTGGCTGTGCTTGCTTCCCTGCCCCCCTGGCTGTGCTTGCTTCCCTGCCCCCCTGGCTGTGCTTGCTTCCCTGCCCCCCTGGCTGTGCTTGCTTCCCCGCCCCCTGGCTGTGCTTGCTTCCCCGCCCCCTGGCTGTGCTTGCTTCCCCGCCCCCTGGCTGTGCTTGCTTCCCCCGCCCCCTGGCTGTGCTTGCTTCCCCCGCCCCCTGGCTGTGCTTGCTTCCCCCGCCCCCTGGCTGTGCTTGCTTCCCCCGCCCCCTGGCTGTGCTTGCTTCCCCCGCCCCCTGGCTGTGCTTGCTTCCCCCGCCCACTGGCTGTGCTTGCTTCCCCGCCCCCTGGCTGTGCTTGCTTCCCTGAGTGGCTCTGGGTGGCTCTGGGTGGGTGTGTGTGTGTGGGGGGGCTCTTGGTGTGTGTGTGTGGGGGGCTCTGGGTGTGTGTGTGTGTGGGGGGGCTCTGGGTGTGTGTGTGTGGGGGGGCTCTGGGTGTGTGTGGGGGGGGCTCTGGGTGTGTGTGTGTGGGGGGGGCTCTGGGTGTGTGTGTGTGGGGGCTCTGGGTGTGTGTGTGTGGGGGCTCTGGGTGTGTGTGTGTGTTGGGGGGGCTCTGGGTGTGTGTGTGTGTGGGGGGGGCTCTGGGTGTGTGTGTGTGGGGGGGGCTCTGGGTGTGTGTGTGTGGGGGGGCTCTGTGTGTGTGGGGGGGGCTCTGTGTGTGTGTGTGTGTGTGGGGGGCTCTGGGTGTGTGCGTGTGTTTGTGGGGCTCTGGGTGTGTGCGTGTGTGTGTGTGGCTCTGGGTGTGTGCGTGTGTGTGTGTGGGGCTCTGGGTGTGTGGGGGGGGCTCTGGGTGTGTGTGTGGGGGGACTCTGGGTGTGTGTGTGTGGGGGGGGCTCTGGGTGTGTGTGTGTGGGGGGCTCTGGGTGTGTGTGGGGGGGGCTCTGGGTGTGTGTGTGGGGGGGGGCTCTGGGTGTGTGTGTGGGGGGGGCTCTGGGTGTGTGTGTAGAGCTCTGGGTGTGTGTGTGTGGGGGGGGCTCTGGGTCTGTGGGTGTGTGGGGGGGGGCTGTGTGTGTGTGTGTGTGTGTGTGTGTGTGTGTCGCTCTGGGTGTGTGTGTGGCGCTCTGGGTGTGTGTGTGGCGCTCTGGGTGTGTGTGTGTGGCTGGCTCTGGGTGGGTGTGTGGTAGTAATTGCTGTCCGCTGAGCTCGTCCGTAGGGTACAATAGGTCTCACATTGCGAGAGATTAAGCTAATGGCAATGTAAATGACAAAACCAACACATAATTACAAATGTTGTCATTTACAATGCCAATAGCTCTAACTTTTCCAAAGGCGAAACCATTGCATTGTAAATGCTTGTTCTACTTGTTAACACTGTTGGGCATAGTTTGCACCTCATTAGTAGCAGGTTTAACACTCAAATGGAGCAATAAGCAACGAAGGTGACCAGTCAACCTTTGGAAAGGACTTTCCACTGCGCAGCAAACATGTTGCTTGCTGCATTTTTAGTAACATTTGAGCTAGAAAACAGTGTTGTTGTTGTTTTAAATCGTCAGATAATGGATTGGGTGGCAACTCCATAATTATGCGAATAATTATGTGGCCGCACAATCGCATACATTCAGTGGCCCTGCCTATAGGTCAGTCAGGCCCTGGCCACCTACGGTCACCCTCACAAATAAAGCATGGTCAGGTCAAGAACATACCTTATGTAGTTTAGCTGCAAAGCCACCTCGAACGCACACTAAAACACCGGAATAAATACAACGTCTATGACTTCCCTGCCGGGGTATTGTTTTGGAAACTACGTATCCTAGAGTGTTGCTTGACAGAAGCAGGTATGCGCTGCCCCATTCCCCGTGGGTTGCTTTTCAACACGCATCATAACATACACAATGTCAATATTATCCCCGGAAGTGGACCTCGCTGTTGCCAAACCCGCGCGGTGCTGGCTTGACGCGGCGTCCATGTTGTGAGCCTCTATCTCTTCGCACGTCCCTGGCCCCTCGTCCTCCGCCCTCTGGGTTGTGTGCGGCCCAGGCAGCGGCCAGAGTCCGTCTCTGTGTGCCGAGCTGTAAAATGTTTATGGCCGACGAAGGTAAATGTCATGGGTTTTACTTATTAAGACTGGAAGGGAGGGGATACTACAGCAGGTGGCGCGCCCTACGGCCGTACCCCCTCTATACGGGTCTGCTTTACGTAGGAATTAGGTGGCCGATAAGGAGGACCAAGCCCGCCTTGCAATGCGGCTAACAGTGCAGCAGGTGCAGTGTCCCCGGGGCGTAGTTGGTGTTACAGGTCATTATGAATGTATTTTGCAACTCGGCTGGAATGGGGGGGGGTTATCCATTTCCTTGCTTGCATTGGGCCTACGCGCGGCGTGCCAATTTGCTTCTCGACTCCAACATAACCGTCCTAGAATCTTTTTAAAGTCTGTATGGCGGTTTACCATTGAACCCCCCCCCAACCAGTCCTTCCCTTCCGAGCCCTGTTCTCGACTTTTTATTGACCCAGGCCAGTGTCGTAACTACCAATAGTGCAGCAGGTGCAGTAGCACCGGGAACCAACGCTTTCAGGGGCAACATGCACCTGAATTATGGATGTTTTTGGCCATCAGACAAGCGGATAGGGCCCCACTATCCTTCTTGCATTTGGGCCCATGGCAATTTTGCTACGCCACAGATCCTTTTGCGCCATGCGCTTCTCCGAGACTGATCATTGATTGGACTCCACCCTTAACGCTACTCCAAGTAAACCTGTCTTCATCTTCTGCATGAAGGAAGTCACTCAAGTGGGCAGTCCGGTACCCCAGATGCAATGGGCCTAAATGACAATCTTTATAAACTTAAAACCAACTGCTTGGTTGAGGATGTATTCTGTGATATTTATGTAGCGCTTTCCATCATCCCCAAAAAGGGCGAGAGACGGAGAATACAAAACAAAGGACCCAGCGCTAGACTGCAGGGTTAGAAAATAGAACTCCAGGAAAGAAGTTGGACAACACGGACCGCGCCTACAAATAAATCGCCAGGAAAGATTGGAAACGAGAGGCTACAAACGTAAACCAAACCTTAAAAATGCAAACCAGAAAGGGGAAACTGGCAAACCATTAAACACTGTGTATCTTCCAGGTAAAATGGGAGTGCGGCACCAAACCGGACTGAGTATTCTGCACATTGCACAGGTGTAGTGTGCTGTCTGCTCTGCAGCGATCTGCTTCTAGCCTGCGGCTCAGTTTCCAATCCCAATCCCAGTCGAAAGGCGAGGCTATGTGCATTTTCTGCAGAGATCTGTGAGTCTTGGGGTTTACAGTTCGAATTCTGCAAGACGATCAGTGGGTTAATGCAACTTTTGCAGGGTTGTATGTGTAAGGTGAGGTAGATCATCCAGTTAAGGCACCGACTGCTGCTATCGGAGTGCAACCTGTTGTCACAAATTCCAATACTAGAGAAAGAGCTCCTTCCGGCAGTGCAATCCCAGTGTACGCTGTAGATCACAAGAATTGCATGTTTAAAAAAACACAAAGAAACTTAAAACATGCACATACTGAAATGTGTATTCCTATTGCAGCCAAAAACACCTCAAACTATAAACTCTTTAAGTCATGCCACTAGTTCGCACCGGTGGTGGATTCTTACTTGTCCTTTGCCATAAATATCTATGATGTAGACACCAAGGACCGATTTATACGTGTCCCGGGGAATAACGACCATGTATGGCGCTTTCTGCACGCTGTGCACTTTTGCTTTGCAAAAGGGGCCACAGATCTTTCTGTAATGCAGCTCATGTCAGCACCAGTGGTCGAAGTGGGGAATAAAAAGTAGGGGAACTGTGGGTGGAGAATCAGGGGGTGGTAATAACCGAAGATTGGATCAGTGGGCGGAGTCAGGGGTGTGGCTAGAAATCGCAAAACATACCAATTTTTAGTACGTTTAGCCTTTTTTACTGACCAGTTACAGCTTATAACGTTATTTAATTCAAACAATGGATAACATGTTTATTTGAGGTTTAATTCAGGAAAAAGCAAATACTCATAGGGAATACAGGTTTATGTAAAGCGTGCAAAATATAAGCAGGAACAATGGCATGGGCGCAAATTCAGGATGGTGAGTGTAAAAATTCAGGACAAGGGGTCAAAATTCAGCACACAAATTCGGGACAACAGGTATGCTTTGCAGACACATCAGTGAATGTCATGCAATAGTATCTAAATAAATAGGCAAGGAACATAAGTACAAGTCACTTCTACCCCGTCACCGCTCCTTCCCTGTCATTTCCCCTGCCCGGTCTCCGCTCCTGCCCGGTCACCGCTCCTGTCCAGTCAGCACTCCTGCCCCATCAGCACTCCTGCCCCATCAGCACTCCTGCCCCATCACCACTCCTGCCCCTATCCGTTCACTGCCCCTATCCGTTCACTGCCCCTATCCGTTCACTGCCCCTATCCGTTCACTGCCCCTATCCGTTCACTGCCCCTATCCGTTCACTGCCCCTATCCGTTCACTGCCCCTATCCGTTCACTGCCCCTATCCGTTCACTGCCCCTATCCGTTCACTGCCCCTATCCGTTCACTGCCCCTATCCGTTCACTGCCCCTATCCATTCACTGCCCCTATCCATTCACTGCCCCTATCCATTCACTACCCCTATCCATTCACTGCCCCTATCCGTTCACTGCTCCTGTCTGTTCACCGCTCCTGCCCGGTTACCGCTCCTGCACATGCCCAATCACCGCTCCTGCCCCGTCACTTTTCCTGCCCCGTCACTTTTCCTGCCCCGTCACTTTTCCTGCCCCGTCACTTTTCCTGCCCCGTCACCTCTCCTGCCCCGTCACCTCTCCTGCCCCGTCACCTCTCCTGCTCCGTCACCTCTCCTGCCCCGTCACCTCTCCATCCCTGTTGCCTCTCCTGCCCGGTCACCTCTCCCGCCCCATCACCTCTACTAACGGGACAGCAAGTAAGCAACCTTCATGTATGTAAGTAACTTGGTCAGCGCGCAAATGATTCCCTTAGCACGGGTCTTTACAGGCATTGGTTTCCACGAAAATTCATGCCTTTAGAGCACATTCACTCAAGAGAACATTCACGCAAAATCACAATCGCTTCAAACCACCACAAATTGCTGTAGAAAACTGGGAACCTCCGAGATACTCAGTCAAAACGAACTCTTGGTCGCCTTTTCTGGTTCAGAGCAATACATGTCCAGTTCATTGCAGACTAGAACATTCCCCAAAACCCCAAACAATTTTGTCCTGCAAAATACGGGTATATCCACAAATGCCACGTTCAGAGCTGTCTGTTAAAAATGACAGGCCCTGAATAAGCAAAAGTACACAAAGCATCCAAGTCGATCAGCAAGTATCACGACAAAACACCAAGAGACTCACATCACATTACAGAACAGGCCTGGAATGTTAAATTAGCCGCTGTGCAGGAAAACCCCGAATTGTTGTCCGGAAAAAACTATAGAGTATGCTGAAGCCACGGTGTGGCTGTGGATCTACAGTTTCTGGCCCTGGTTGCTTCATGACATTAGCAGGAATGGACATCTTCAAGGAGCCGGACAAAGGAGTATCACGTTTAAACTAGATCAGTTGGCACGGACATTAAGGCCTAAAAACACAAGTCACAATTTTTCATGCGTTTGTTTTCCTCACAAACTTCTTACAAAGACATCTTACCACCTTAACCAAAAAATAATCATGCAGGTTTCACAGAGTTGGTGGCAAGTTCCTGACAGTCCTCTGTCTAGGGAAAGCTCCTCTGTAATCACCAACTCAGCATGATATGCTAAAGGCAGAGGGCGGCGCATTGTCATTCGAAAGGGTTAATCAGCCTCAATCGGAATGACAATGGGCCGCCCTCGGTCTGTGTGAGCTCAGGGAGGGGCTGCTGCAGCCTCTCGAGTTCAACAGAGAAGTGCGAGCAGCCCCTGGAAGATGAAAGAATAATCGTTTTGTAAGTTGGACTATTCTTCATTCGTGCCGTCCCGGGACGATTTTTTGAATGACAGAAGTAGGGGAACGGACTGAAAGAATTTTTAAAAGTAGGGGCACGCCGTGCCCTCCCGATCCCGCCCACTTCTACCACTGGTCAGCACTACATATATGCCAGCGGAACTCAATCGGACTGGGTGTTGCCCTATGCAGGTGGGGTAACACTGTCTGCGCCATGTGACAGATGCGGGCTTAGAAGCAAAGGAGCTACCAGAAGGTACCCTGATGGTGCTCCACAAAGAGGTAGCATATAGTCCGAGTTCCCCGCACTCAAGGCAACCCTTGTATGGGTATAAATGGTCCTATGGAACCCCCAAGCTTTCCCCTCACCCCCCCCCCCCCCGCAAGCAAATGCAGTCGCGCACTTCACCTACCTGCAGGTGATCTCTGACCCTTTCGTAAATCAGGCTTCATTGTTACCTACAAAGTAAAAGACTGGTTAGTTGCTTCAAGCAGTCAGTTCACCTTTCACTAATGCACGCCCCCCTGGGCAGGTACGCATTCTATGTAATAGAGCGTGCTGACCAGGTCTACACCTGTGTACCGATTTAAAAGGTAAGGCACAGACAAAGGCAGTGCACCCTATACATAACACTTCTCCAGGGTCAGTGGGCAAGTGCACGCGCTTTGAGCACCCTTCTGCACTCTGGTAATACAAAAAGGGTAGCAGATGTCTGTACAGCCCTTCTGTATTACAGATCACACTGGCAGGCTTGTATCACTGCACGATTTATATTTAGCATTTCTTCACCTGCATGACCCTTCGCGACTGAGGAAACACTTTGCTTCTACACCTGTGCTGTATTATAGATGTGGGAGCAGAGACCATAAGGCAGCCTGCAAGCACACTGACTGTGTCAAAAAGAGGTGGCATACAGTTTCTGTGCCCCCTGAGGGTGCCCTTTGTAAAAGGCGGCAATCAAGTTCTATGGACTCCCACAGACCTCTCCCCTGGACTTGCCTGTAGGGGATCTCTGCCCCTCTTTTAAATCCCGGCTGGTTTCCGATGGCACAATGAAAAGCAGACCGGCGGCTTCAAACAAGTGGGTCTGCCTTTTACTAACATCCCCTATCCCAAAGGTAGGTGTGAGTTTGCTGCTGTGCAGGAGGTAACCAGAAACAAATAAAGGGGGAGCGAAGAGGTGTCGTAGAGAATGGTCTAACCCTCCTCTGGCACATACCTTTACACAAACTATAGAGCCCAACTTGACTGGATCAACACTCCCTTTGACCTAAAGTGAAAATAACCCTTTGCTTTAAAGAAAACTCATCCAAACTGGGTAGCCCTGGGTGGCATGCTTCATCATAGAGTTCCTTTTTCGTTCCATTGCGTAACGGGCTTTCTACAACCTATGAGCTACACAGGGGCACTTTGTTAGAAAAGGAAGAGAATAGTGAATGGAGGCAGAGTTATCTTTAACCATACCTGCCTGGTAGCCCTAATGTTGTAATCTGGGCGCCAGCTGGTATGATTAAAAATGGGAAAAGTTAGGAAGTCACAGGGCTCTAGTAACCCCTGCTTCCTCTTGGTGGGTCAAGAAGTTTCTGTTCCCAAATGATCATGGCTTTCCTCCTGACCGATTATACTACTTCAGTCCACACCTATCTCATAATGCTAACGTAAATGGTGAATTTACTACACATACGTCAAGTAAACCGTAACCACCTACTTTATGTCTGTAAATGAGTACATATTATGGCACCTAATAGTGCTCCATAGGTACACGGATGAGAGGTATGCCTGTTGTCACACAGACTCCAGTCCGGTGGCGAACCGTCTAGGTGGGGACCTTGGAGTCTGTGTGACATCAGACATGCCTCTCCTCCGTGTACCTATAGAGAACTATTGGGTGCCTTAATATATACCCATTTACAGTGTGCTTGACGTATGTATTGTAAATTCACCAGTTGTGTCTGCATTATGGAATAGGTGTGGATTGTGGTAGTATAATCAGTAGTAAAATCTTATGTATGAAGAAAATATATATGGCGTCATTGTGTCTATTAAAATTGAAAAGGAAGAATGTGGTTTTCATATGTGATAAAAAACTAATGACATATGGTATCAGAAGCCAGCTTTCTATTTTAAATTGTATTTGATGGACAGATGGCACTAAAAAAAATGATCATTGTGGATGAAGATGTTTTTAAATTGTATGTTTAAATTAGAGTACACAAATATTAGTAGTTTATTGTTCCCAAATATTCTAGACCTATAATTTTGTTTTGGAGAGAGATTTCTGTTTGCATCTCCCCAAGATCTAGTAATAAAATGTTTGAGAAATATTTTATTTCACTGCACCTCCTTTTTCTTCATTCTCGCATAGAAGGCACCCTGAAAGAGCGAGTTTAGGATGTTCATTGTGCAAAGTCATCTTGTATTTTATTTAATCAACCATAATGTTCCATGTAAAATACGAATCAAGGCCAAGATATTGTCGAACACCTGACAACTGTTTTGCTTTCTAGTTCACCAATGGAACTGTCATCATGGCGCTGGGGGCACGAGAACCGAGACCGCCCTCATCGCCACCACAGACGACATCCGGATACTACTGGACAACGGCGAGATGGCAGCCCTCATCCTCTTGCCGCCTTCGATACCGTCTGCCATCGCACACTACGCACACGACTCCACGACGCAGGAATCCGAGACCAGGCCCTGGACTGGACCTCCTCCTTTCTCTCCAGCAGAACCCAGAGAGTTCGCCTCCCCCTGTTCCAATCCGAAGCCTCCGAGATCATCTGCGATGTCCCACAGGGATCCTCCCTCAGCCCGACGCTGTTCAACATCTACATGGTGCCTCTCGCACGCATCGCCCGACATCAGGACCTCAACATAATTTCCTACGGCGAAGACACGCAACTGATCCTCTCCCTTACCAAGGACCCCCTCACTGCCAAAGCCAACCTACACCAGGGAATGAAGGCCGTCGCTGACTGGATGGGGGATAGCCACCTTAAACTGAACACAGACAAGTCGGAGATCCTCATCCTCTGGACCAGCCCCTCAGCGTTGGATGATTCCTGGTGGACCACATCACTGGGGACCCCCCCCCGCACTCACCAACCACGCACGCAACCTGGGAGTCATCCTCGACTTGAAACTCACCATGACCAAACAAGCCAACACTGTCTCCTCCTCCTGCTTCAACACCCTCCGGATGCTCCGCAAAATCTACAGATGGATCCCGACAGACACAAGGCCCTAGTCAGCAGCAGACTCGACTACGGAAACGCCCTCTATGCCGGAGCCCCGACCAAGCTTATCAATAGACTGCAAATAATCCAGAATGACTCTGCACGCCTGATCCTCGATGTCCCGTGCCTCGACCACATCACCCCCCACCTGAGGAACCTGCACTGGCTCCCTGTCGACAGAAGAATCTCCTTCAAGCTCCTGATCCACGCACACAAGGCACTCCACAAGACCACAAGACCGGTCCAGCCTATCAACAGTCGACTCTCCTTTTACGTACCCAACAGGAATCTCCGCTCTGCAGACCTATCCCTGGCTACCATCCCACGCATTCGCAGAACCACAGCCGGAGGCAAAACCTTCTCCACAGCGCCGCCAAGACCTGGAACACCCTCCACCTCATCCTACGACAAACCGAAGACCATCTAACCTTAGGAGACAACTCAAGACCTGGTTGTTCGACCAGTAGCAACAGCACCCCCTTCCTCCCCACCCCTCAACGCCTTGAAACCCTTGCGGGTATGTAGTGCGCTTTACAAATTATATGATTGATTGAATGTTGCTAAATTAATTTAAAAAACTATCACTTTTTATGAATGCTTGTCAAAGCAGTGGCATAATGTGATATTTTTTTTTTTACTAAGGTGAAGCTTTTCTACAGGTTAAAAATCAGCACTTTTTTAATTTGAGGAGATTTTCATCATATTGCCACATTATTAAATGAGTTACATGCCAAACATTTGCATGCTTCGACTCTTGCTTGGGCATTTTAGAGCCAAGGAAGGGAGAAGACAGAAAATGTAATTACCACCCCCGTTGATCCATATCTCGAACGCCATTGGGTGAGTGAAGTGAGTAAGCCCTACCCAGTCCAGATGAGGTCCCTGGATCTTGCCTTCCTCCCGTCTATCTCTCCATCTTTTAAGCCTTTCATGCATCTATCCATCTTTTTGTGCTTCCATTCATCCTTTCACCATGCCATCCATTCACACTTAAACCATTAGTCTTCCATCCATACTCCTACTCACACTTCCATTCATCCATCCTTAACCCATCAATCCATCCAGTTATTCTTTGTCATACATCCACTAATACACCCTCCTTTTATCAGTCCACCAATCCATCCTTTTACGCTTCCATCCTGACGTCCGTTCATCTATCCATTCGACCTTTCATTATTTCAGCCACTTTGTTTCACCCACCAATGCAAATGTTGTTTTACCCTTCATCCATGAATTCTTTCACTCTTGCATCCATCCTTTCATCATGTTGACCCTACTTTCTCGCCATTTTTATTCATTCTTATATTTATGGCCTTCCTTTCACTCTTCCAACCCTCTTTCTTTCCCTCTTTCCCTTCCATACTGTGATTAACTTTGCATCCCTGACCTCGGTGATCGTTTTCACTTACACCTGTTCTTTTATCTGCAGAGCTGCTGCAGGCAGGGAAGACTCATAGATAACTGTCAACGTGGGTTCAAGACACAACTGGAGCCAAGCCAGCTCTTCTTGTGAATGTGTTTCAATGTCACATGTCCAAATGCGCAGCCCCACCCTGTCCAATGCGGCCACGGGTCATGGTCAACCCATGCAGTTCTGACGGCAAAGGTGGACTAGTCCATTGACATGCCGGCAGGACCGGCGACAACGCTCCTTACTCTGCCCAACCCTACCTGCTGCTTCGCCTCGACTGCCGGTATTGAACTGCCCGGTATATAGGCCTGCCAAGTCCATGACTCTGCTCCAGGCCTCCCACTCTCTAGCAGGAAGCGGTGCCCTGTGTCTGTGGCCAGGGCCACCTATGAAAGGGCTCGATGCCAGATAGGAGGCGGCTAGGATGGATTGCGCTAAACTAAAGGGCCACGGCCAACCACTGAGATTTTATGCTCTGTTCGCTGCCAAGGACATGTAATAGGCTCTGCTCACGATCCTGTTATAAGTTTATAACTTAAACATATTTGGAATTGGTTGAAAGTAAACTTAAGAATAGTGCAATTTACACCTGTAAGAATCACTCGTATTAACGACGCGTTTTGTTCTATTGTCAAGAGTCTTACACACTCACGAACTCTGGTAGTACTCGGCCAAGGGTGTAGTTAACACTGATGCAGCGGGTGCAGTGCCACCGAGACCTCGAGACCTGGGCCAATTGAACTCCGACAGCCTGTGTATATTACTACCCTATCAGTAGCCAAAGGGGACATTTTTCATGCTTGGCTCAAGGTATCTTGCTGCGCTACTGGTCTCAGAAAAAAAGCAAAACACAGAAAAGTGCTACGGAACGGATTCAACAGTGAAACTACAATGGAACGTTAATTACCACTGGAAACAGTTTTAATCAATCATTTTTGCATCACTTCAAATAAGCCTATTTTTGCCAAGCAATCCGAACAAAAATCACTACCTGTCACTCTGAAATATCGCAATTATTGGACGCTACAACACAAAATATTCAAGACTAACAAATATTTTAACAATTCTCATTGGGAAAGAGATTCCCTCATTGTCTGTCTGCTCTGGATTTGTTTCTTTTCCAATGATATACGGAACTGAATCACTGGCGTAACGAAAAGTGCGGGGCCTCCCTGCACGGTACTTAGAGGGGCCCCCTCCAGGCTCAATCAGGAGCTCTTCGGCCAGAGTGCAGTGCCGAGGGAGCCCCTTTGAGCTAGAGCCCCCCCCCCCCCCCCCCCCCGCACGGCAGGGGCTGCGGGGGCCGTGTTACGCCCCTGAACTGAATGATTTGGTGAGGCGTCCGTGCGACGAGTGCGTTGGACGTTCCGAGCACGTCCAATGCACTCCTAGCACTGGCGCTTTACCGAATCACTTTGCAACTTAATGATAAGGAGACCAGGCATCGTCCAGTCCCTTCAAGGGGACACGACTTTACCATTAAACACTGATCTCGGAAGCCACTAAACAGGATTTGTGACACCAATAGAAGTTTTGCATTGAAATGACATGTGGTTCTGTGGGCCGTGGCTCAAGTTTTTCTTCCTTAGTCCTGATTAAGCCTTAAACCCCAAGGGCCAAAACGCGTTGACCTTTCCAGAAGAGTAACCCCTTCAAATATAACTCGTATCCTTTCATTTCAATAAAATAAGAAATGGGGACCTTATTCCAGTTGTCCTTTTGGAAGCCTGTGTTTACCTCTGGGTGGATTCCACATCGGATTAACCTTATGACCACCTCGTCTAAGGAAGCAAATACAGAACAGACGGACAATGAGTCTCTTTCCCAATGAGAATTATTAAAATATTGTTTTCATCTTGTGTTTTATGTTGTAGTGTCCAGTAATTGTGATAAGTCTTCTATATTTCAGTGTGTCAGGTAGCGAGCTCAGTTCGGATTGTTTGGTAAAGGTAGGCTTAATTTGAAGTAATGCAAACATTACTCCTTGATTAAATAGGTTTCCCCATGGTAATTTACACTCCATTGTGGCTTAACTGTTGAATCCGACCCTCAGCACTTTAGTGTGTTTTGCTTTTCATATGATCTGCCTAGGCCAATGGGGCGTTATATGGGTGAATCCCTTTTATTTTTAGACTAGACTAGGAACAACCGTAATAAACACGTCTATCTCTTTCAAAGTGGAGGGATATTTAAGCTGAGATAAAACTTAAAGTGAAAAACAGGAAGGAAAAGCACCTTGATTAGCACAATAAAGACATTATGGTCTGGTACCGCCTAATACCTCCTCCCCTCCTTAGGACAAAACACCCTCGGTGGAAATGAGGGACCCTCCTCACTCCCTTGGGAGGTCTACTGACACCCGCTTTCACAATACAATGCAAACACCGCAACTGTTTGAATAAGGGGTCGTAGTAACCCCAGCCATATTTTATTACATAAAATATTGTGAAACATTAATAAACATTTTTATTTACTTTATGTACAATACGCATAAAGTCCAATACATTGATAGGTACATGGTATCCATTGGCTAACCTTAACATATTTCTAGTACAGAGCCAATCCTAATCTAAGTGATGAAGATATTAACTTTCTGCGAATCCCTTTAGAGCCTACGGCAAGGTAAACCAGCATTGACATAGCCAATAGGTCTCGCTTTTGGTATCTTGTAAGTGGGTAGTTAGCTAGCATAGTTTTTAATAGAAAATGATCTTATACAAGGGTCAAATGTTAATACAAATGCAATGATGTGTTGCTGCACAGTAGATGTTCCTTCACAAAGGTTTACTTGTCACTAATAAAGTGAAACCTTTTCCCACACTGTGTTAACATGCAAAAAATGATAAAGTAATACTGTCACACATTGCACTGCAACATTTAGTCAACCCGGCTGCATATTCTGATTCTCCCATGTTGCATAATTCCAGAGACCCTGATTATAGTGCTGCTGCTCTTCCGGTCCTAAACTGGTAAGAGAGAAGGATGATATCAAGAAAGAGAGTGAGGTGGGAGGAAGTAGAGGGGGAATTGAGCGGAACAACAAGGTGAAGTGGAGAGAATGGATGGTGAAGTCGAAAGACAGGAGGGTGACACCAGCAGAAAGGATGGTGAGGTATAGAGCAGATCAAACCTATACGTTAAAACCTCTATAAATGCACAGGTAGAATTAGTAGTCTGGGCCTGGCAATTGGTATGGTATGCAATGGTTGTCTTGGCATCCACGTGAAGTTGAAAGTCTTGTCCAGAGACGATCAATAAGTCCAGCAGAGCGGCTCTCACGGGCTGCTGGCATTAGCATGAAACGAGCAATGCAGGCTTTTATTTTTTACTTAATAAAATATTGACAATGACGTGTACATTTGAAGAGGCTCCTCTCTTGTTTCACTAATTAGCAGCTTTGCCGGACAGACTGACGGGCAGACGGGGTGGATGTGCTAATAGAAGGTAGCTAATTAGCAGCAGTAAACTAAGTCCCGTTGGGTGAACACAACATTTAAAAACACGGGAAACACAAGCGGACAGCAACACTTAACAAGCACAAAATAAAACACGTGCGGGTGGCGAGATGCCTGCAGAAAAGGAGCGCGTTTTGAATTTGATGGTGAAGCATTTTGCTTTGTCCCGATAGTCTGCTGTAATTTTTCATTTGTTTGTTGTCTTTTGTGAAGACTGTCCCTTTTCTCTTGCTGCCGAGTGCACCTTATATGCGGCTTTGCTGAGCCTCCCTTTGAATGTGCTAGTGTGAAGGGATGCCACTGCTAAATATAAAACCCCCCAAAAATAAACTGAACGCGGTGAGCCTAAATCGGGCGCCGCGCTCTGAATTAAAGTGAGACAGCACTGTAAACCATACCCCCCCGCGAATGGCGCACGTGAGAGGGAGCACCAGGGCTCGATAATTTAAAACACATCGCCCTTGAGATGCAGGAGCTGCTGGTCTGCACGCGTGGTTGGGAGCAGCAGCATATGTTTCCAATTATCGTGCCTGTGTCTGGGCACGATAATTGGAAAATATGCGGCTGTTACGCGTAACCGCAAGCATTAGGCCGTGGGCGTGCACATGGGTGGGACAAAAAAGAGGCTTTGGTCAATTGCGTGCTGTCTTTGTTAAAAAGACTCACGCAAAGGCCAATAGCCTGGGGCAAAACTGCAAGCACACGCTCGAGCGTGTGGGGGGTTTCTCAAAGCCCTTACATAAAGCCATGCAGCGCTTGCACGCTGGCTAAGGCTCGACCTAAAAATGACTGCCGTTTCCAGATCCTGAACTAGCTAGGTCCACACCTCCTTACCGGCGTGACCTTGCGTAGGGGGCCCAGGTTACCGGATGGATACCTCCCCATGGCCCCCCCTACGCCCTCAATGTTAAACTCCATGAAAGTGGTGTGGCAATTATGCCTCCTTGCTCCCTTGAGCGCATGCACGTGCGGGGGTTGGCTAACCAGCCTACTGGAAGCGAGACTTCCCTTCCCCCACCGCACCCCTCCAACCTACTGGGTGTAACGGCCCCTGGAGTTCTATGAGAGACCCTCTGGCTCCCCCTCGTGCGTCCCCATTTTTCAATGATGATGCCCACTAAGGACCGAACACTATGCTCACCAATCATGACCTTACCGCCACATGCCCTGTTCCCACATGGAACAGTCCGAAAGGCTGGGGAGCGGCAAACTGAGACTGCACGCACTGTTCCCCAGCCTTTTAAACCTGTGGGGGACCGGGCACGCTGGTTCAGACCAGTCTGCCTGACTTTTTCACAACGCGTGAACCGGAAGCACTTAAAGTGCTTCCGGTTCACGCCCAGCTGACCGATTGGGACGATGATGACCAGGGAAGGCAGGGTGCCGCGTCACTGGTGTGTGCGGTGCTCCCTGCCTTCCCCTGTGTGCGGGGGCCCGGCACGACCGCCAAAATGGGGGCATGCCCGAGTTGGGTCCGCCTCTCAAGGACTTTGTGAGTGCACATTTTTTTTAACTCCCCATTAGATTTGTTAGGTCTTGAACCAGTTCGGAAAGCCTAGGGGGGAGGGGGAGGGGGGGGGGGGTTCTAACAGGCCCACCTGTGGGTTGCACCACCGAGACCCTCGGGTGGGTTTGTGAGAACCCCCACTTGGGGCCATATGTTATCAAAGAGCTTTACCCATTTTCTGTCTATGGGGAAGTGATTCAGTAGATTTAGGCTTTAATTTTGGGCAGTTAAGGAATACCACACTGTTGTAATGACAGTGGAAACAGCATTTACAACATGGACGGAACCAAGCGTTCCGTTAGCATGCATATGCATGGTAAAGGCAGTCATCGCTCTAGATTAAGAGCAACTGGGCGGGGAGAATGTAAGGAACAGGAAGGATCTAGACCTGTTTAGTTGGCAAGTAGGGCTGGGGGCCAGGCTTTCGGACTCTGGGAGGGGGTTGGGGTAGTTTTTGGGGCTGGGTGTCGGTTTTAGAACTCAGGGTGGAGGGGCTGGGGTGTTTTTAGGGCTGGGGTCTGGGTAGTTTTATGGCTGGGGACGGGTTTTAGGGCTCAGGGCAGTTTCGGGGGCTGGTTTTAGGGCTCAGGGCAGGGGGGCTAGGTTTATGGTATTTGTTAGGGCTGGGGGAAGGGTCGTTCGCAGGGCTGGGTTTTAGGACTGGGGCAGGAGTCTGGGGTGTAATCTTTAACACTCATATGCCTTTACCAATCATGCTTTACAACAACATTTGTTGTAAATGCATGCGTGGTAAGGTGTGCATATTAAAGACGCGGCCGTAGTAAAGACCACGTTAAGGCATGCAATATATTTGCTTGCGTGGTTCCATCATACAACCTAATCACAAATCTTTTATTGTACACTAACCCAGAGTTGAAACAGTCAAAACCATTATATTGATAATAATTTGCTCATGTAAATATTAGGAAACTCAATGCATCAAATATATCTAACATTTTGTATTGGGACTAATGGAATCTTACAGTATATTTTCAGTTGTCTCCCTTTTCATTTATGTTTTCAGAGTGCCTCCTCGCTTAGAGTAGTTCTGCCAGCCTTACAGCAGCAGCGCTGAGTTTTTGTATGGTGTTTTGCTGGATTAAAAACGTTTTAACTATCTTTTCTTGCTTGTGAAGATGTGCATGGAATTGCAGCATGTGAAATAGCTGCCAGAACATGACGTTCTAGGGCCCAATGAATGCTGTCCTATTATTGCTAAATAAAAGCATTACTATAAAATCAGACACACACAGATAAATAATATACGTAAGCATATTTTTAAAAAATGTGTAAAGAAACCGGGTCCCCTGCTACAAAAATATTTACCCTAGACTGGGATGAAATAATTAACAATTAAGAGACTAAGGCACTAATGATTAATGTCACAACACTGGAGGCATGTACTGGGACAGACAGAGACAAACATACAAAAAGTACATAAAATTGAAATATGAACAATATATTAGTCAGGCCACTACTATGTAATAATATTTTCAATATCATCTTCTGTACAATATGTTTATAATGATTGTTGGTCTTACTAGTGTGTATGAGATGTGTTATAGTATGACTGTGTATGGTTGGGAGAGTATGATTGGTGAATGAATACAATGATTATGTATCTGTACAAAAATTGTCATAGATCTATCGCTATCTTCATTTTATCATAATAATGAGAATATCTTTTTTTTTCTATTTAATGTACTTTTTGTATTTTTGTCTCAGTCCTATTATGTGCCTCAAGTTTTGTGACATTAATCATTAGTTGCCCGAATCTTTCTTAATTGTTTATTAAGCATATTAAAAAAAAAAAACATGACCGGACAAAGGCTTCGAACGTGAAAAAAGCCCATATGTTGCTCCAAGAGGAGTTATTGGGCAGGGGTTATCAGTCATAAACCATAAGATGAAGGTGAAACCACAACACGTTCTTCATTGACCGATAAATTAAATTGTGCTGCTTGTATTTCTTTAAAGAGGAAATGGTTTTAGGTTAATGATTAGCTAAAAGTGAAGGATGGCTATTGATCACAGCCATTTTTGCTTCTCGAGTGCATTATTTGGCCCTGTTGCTCACTCAGTGCAATATCTTTTTATAGTTTTTCAGAAGTGATGCACCTTTGCAGTTGTGAAAAAAGGGTTGGATAAAGATATTTCCTATAATTGTTATGGTGTCATTTAGCTCCTGACTCCCAGAGCAAGAGTGTGGGTTTTGTTTGTGCTTAGCTAATCCTGATTTTGGGATCTGCAGTGAGTTTTTTTCATGTAGAGTCTTCTGTTTTTACACAGCTAATTTCGGTTTCTCCGTGTGAAACTTTGGGAATGGTGCTCTAAAGAAGGAGGCATTCAATACTGCAATGCCGCCACTTATAAGCAGAACAGGAAGGTCCTATATTTAAAATACTGTGCTTGATAATGTATGTTCCGTGGTTCTGATCTCTTCCAATTGTAATATAAGATAATTGAAAGGCCGATTAGTTTAGAGTTGCACAATTCTTTTGTCAAGTAAAGGAACTTCGTATTGGGATAAAGTTTCCAGGCATTTATTTAGATACCTTGGACTGAAGGTCACATCTCCTTAAATGATCTTCACTGAGATTTAAGGTCCAAACCTCTCTGAAGAGTCTCTATATGCCTGTTAATGAATGTTGAGTTTAAACAATGTAGAGCTACCCAATTGCTTCACAAAGGAGGTAGAGGTATGATGTACAAAAAGGGATTAGGGACAAAGTATACCAAGATAAGATGAAAAGTGAACAATTCTCAGAAATTGAAATATTATGGTTCAAGAAGAGAGGGTCCTCAGATGGATAGAAAGTGACCTATTGATAGACACCATTTTCCAAACTACCTTTTTTGTGCCTCCCTTGGTGGGCTAAACCTGAAGAAGAGAGATCCCATTAGTTTGGCGGTACTGCCTCCAGTGGAAAAAACACTATGGTGCAGCAGCTGAACTCCATCTGTAAGGCATGACACTACTGTACTCCCCCTGCTAATCCAATGGCCAAGTCTACAATTCCACATAATAGACACTAGTCCCTTATTGATAAATTTTCAATAACAAGTTAATGGAGCGGCAGTCATTCGACTACATCTAAAAAGTGAGTTAATTTAAAAAAAAAAAATTATTTAGATTTGTAAAGCGCTTTATCACCCAGGGGTCTCTAAGCGCTTGTCAGAGGGTACGCATAGGTTCGATGGAGGGGCAGGGAACTGCTGGGACGTACCCCAAGCCTCCAGGAAGAGCACGGTTTTAAGCTTCTTCTTGAAGGGTAGGAGGTTCGGTTCCTTGCTCAAGTTCACTGGCAAGTTGTTACAGGCCACGGGAATTGCATTGGAGAAAGCTCACCCTCCCATAGCAGATAGTTTAAAGTGGGGGCAGACCAGGAGGGTGGCATCTGCTGATTGGAGAGTCCTGCTGGGAGCGTAGGGGACTAGGCATTCCTTGATGTATTTAGGGGCTTGTCCGTACAGGGCTTTATGTGTGGTACATAGGCCCTTGAACATGATTCTCTGCCTAATTGGGAGCCAATGGAGCTCACGTAAGAGTGGTGTAACGTGTGCCCGTCTAGGTTTTTTAAAGATTAATCTTGCTGCGTCATTCATGACAATTTGTAATCTGGCCAACAGTTGTTGGGGGAGGCCAGCATACAACGAGTTGACATAATCCAGACGTGACAATATCATAGCTGATACCGCCCGTCTGAGGGTGGCCGAGGTCAGGAGTCGTGATATTTTCTGCAGTTGTCTTAGTAGACCTACGCAAGTACCGACAACTGAAGAGACTTGTTTAGTCATGGAAAGTTTGGCGTCTATATGAATGCCCAGGCTTTTCACAGCCGCCGCTGGTTCCGGAGAGGGCCCTAGTTCTTTTGGCCAGAGGAGGTCATTCCAGGGGCTAGACGCTGTGGTAATCGCCAACACCTCTGTTTTGTCCGGGTTTATCTTTAGTGAATTTGCTGACATCCAATTGACCAACATTTTTTGTATATTTTGTAATCTAACGTATGCCGAGGGTGAGCTGTCAATTTAAATAATAATTTGAGTATCATCGGCGTAGTTGTAAAACCGGCACTCCATCTGGTTTAATGCAGAGATCAAAGGTTGCAGATAGGCATTAAAAAGGAGAGGTGAAAGTGAGGAGACTTGGGGAACTCCACATGAGACCTGCTGGGTTGGAGACCAAATTTGCCAGTTGGACTCTCTGCGAACGTTTTTTGAGAAATGAAGTTAGCCAGGCAGGTGCAGTACCCTGAATGCCGAGGTCCCCCAGCCGCGACAGTAACTGGTCTGCCCGGAGTCTCAGATCATCCAGCACGGAAAGCATAACCAATTCCGTGCTGTGATGGGCCCTAAAGCCGGCCTGGTTCGGCTCTAAAAGATGGTTGCTTTCAAGATGACGAGAGAGGTGTGGGAGAACGTGCTGTTCGATTACTTTGACTAGAAAAGGCAGCTGTGATATAGGCCTGAAGTTTTTCAAGATCTTGGTGTCTGCACCAGGCTTCTTCAAAAGCGGGATCAGGCGAGCCTCCTTAAAATTAGTGGGGACCTGTCCTGTTTCCAGGGAACTGTTAAGGAGGGAGAGTAAGTCATCCTCTATTCCTGGCAGGGCTAGCTTAAATATCTTGGGTGGGCAGGGGGTCCGCTGGTGACCCTGATTTCACTCGCCCCATCAGGCCTGCCAGGGTATCCTTAGTAAGTGGGGGTAGCGTGCTAAGAGGGTGGACAATCAGAGGGGGTGTCAGTGAGGGGCTTCCAGGGCAGCTAAAGCTCGGGGTATCATGGATTTCTGTCCGAAGATCCGATATTTTATTAGTAAAGAAAGACTGAAATTTGTGACGGTCTTCTTGAGTAAAGGAGAGATTCTGCTCCTTGTTTTTCCTTAGCTCGGTCAGGACCTTGAAGGTTTCTTTCTGGGGATTACTTGTCACATAGATTCTGCCCTCATAGAATTCGACTTTCCTAGAAATGATCGCCTGTTTGTAGGTGGCAAATGCCAGCGCATACGTGGCCCGGGTTCATACTCTTAGTGCCATGTTCTCTCGCTCTTGCGCAGAGTTCGTTTCAGTAGCCTAAGAGCACTGTTGAACCATGGGGCACCTTTGCCCTTGTCCACGATTCTCACCCTGCGTGCAGGTGCTGTTGCATCAATGGCTTTCTTGAGCTTTAGTGTTAGATTGAGACTAGCAGCCTCTATATCGCCCTCGGGTTGCGTAAGTGGGACAGGGGTTTTTAATATGGCTACCAGATCATCTGCTCTGATCTTGTTCCCGCTTCTTAGGACTTTCCATCCTGATGATGGATTTTCCGCTCGCCCTGGAAATATAAGTTGACCCTGCAATAGGTGTTGGTCTGACCATGAGCAGGGGGAGATGGTAATTGGACTAGACATCGGGGCAGCCGTCCAGATTAAGTCCAATGTGTAACCTTTCTCATGTGTCGAGCCCACCACCCGTTGACCGAGATCTAGCAATGTCATGGCCTCATCTAACTGCTTTGCCTGACAGTCTTTAGGAGTTTTCTCCCAATGGAAGTTAAAATCTACCATTACCACCAGTCCTTCATATCGTGATCGAAGGTCATGGACTAGTTCCAGGAGAGTTTCAACAAAGCCTGGTGATGTGCGTGGGGGACGGTATAGTAGGAGTATTACCAGACAGTCGGTGGTGGAGCAGAACTTAACCCCTAGTACATCCGCACACTCCAGACTTTCTGAGCAGATGGTTTCTGTTTTGAAGGAGCGGTTATAGAGGAAGGCTACCCCTCCCCCCTTCATACTGCCAGTCTTGTTATTGTGGATGGCCGCAAAATTCGATGGCAATGATGGGACCAGATCTGGAGTGGAGAATTCTTCAAGCCAGGTTTCCTGTGACCCCTAGAATATCAAGTCCACCTTCCTGGAGTAGAGAGAAGACTTAAAGATTGTGTTTTTGAGGGAGCGTGTATTAAGCAATGCAAAACTGTGCCTATGTGACGTTACCCTTTTTGTGGGGTTTGTGTTTGCCTTGCGTTCGGGTGCGTTAGATGGTGATTTTAGCAGCCTTTCGCACCGTAGCCCCGTGGCAGTTTGATGGTTTAGCTACAGGACACCCGGGTTCATTGACATGAGTTCATGCCTGGTATACGGGATGTGGTGGCCAAGGGTCTTGGCCCCTGGTCCCGGCCGGGCGCAGACGGGCTTGCCTCTGGCGCGCCCATTGCGCGCATGCGCTGCCCGCTTGCATTGCCCGACGTAAGTAGGCAGC
Source organism: Lissotriton helveticus (assembly GCF_964261635.1). NCBI lineage: Eukaryota > Metazoa > Chordata > Amphibia > Caudata > Salamandridae > Lissotriton > Lissotriton helveticus. The sequence continues at coordinate 726,068,278 of NC_136073.1, forward strand.
AAGTGTGGAACCACCTCGCCACTAGTGCGCTAACAAAGATGGCGCCCGAAAATGGAAGTCCTCCCCCAAGATGGTGCTAAAGCGAGGAGATGAAGTGTGTAGCCCCACTCAAGCAGCAGGTGAATATCGTTTGTAATGTGCAAGTAAGTGAAACAGAAATAGCAAAATATTTTAAAACCGGTTTAAAACAGCAAAATGCTCAAAGTAGCAAGAGCGCGCTACCAGCGCAATTTTCCAGCAGCTAACACAGAAACAGCCGCGCTGTCCTGCACCTCCGATCTGACACGAAGCCAGTAAATACCTTACTCTTTGTCTCCACGCGCGTGCATTGCCCGACTTAAGTAGGCAGCAAGTGTGGAACCACCTTACCACTAGTGCGCTCACAAAGATGGCGCCCAAAAATAGCAAGTCCTTCCCCAAGATGGCGCTAAAGCGAGGAGATGAAGTGTGTAGCCCCGCTCAAGCAGCAGGTTAATATCGTTTCTAATGTGCAAGTAAGTGAAACGGAAATAGCAATCGATTTAGTAAGTGAAACAGAAATAGCAAACGATTTAGTTGGTAAATATGCCTTTGGGTGCTGGGTGACTGTGCTCCTGTGTCCTCCTTGCCCGTCTCAGTAAGCCCATTTAATGTTTTACTTTCCACTAGCATATCTCTGAAAGGATTGTGTCTCCCAAGTGCAGACTAAGCATCTGGGAGTACCCAAGAGGCGTGAATTAACCAGTACATCCTTCACTTCCTGAGGAGTTTGGGTTTCTGCGAGCTGTAACCTTTGGACGTTTGGGAGAAACACCCCAAAAGGTATGGAAATATAGGCTTAGTATGCTTTTGTTAGCACAACTGTTGGCAGCAAGCTGCGAACTTGTCTCCTCTCCTCTCGCCTTGCCCATATATGACGGTGCCCTGCAAAACTGAAGCCTGAGAGGCTTGCAATACCCGTCTTATAGCATTTGGATGCTGATCTGGTTTGAAGCCAGAGCCATCTTTAGATTTGCATCAAAATCTACTAGTAAATATGTGGATTTTAGTGAACATCTCCAGGTTCCTGTATTTAGGGTCTCTGGGTGTGAGTGAATGGAGTGCGGTGGAGACTTCCAGACAGGCAGTTTCCATAAAAGGTATGTAGGGATGAAAGAGGCAGTTTTATGTTGCACAACACATAATCTATATTTAAAAAAAGAATCCAGCACCATCCTATTTGTTTTTTCCTGATCTGCATGGGCTTTTCTATAATCTACACTTTTCTATTCATGTAATTCCTCCTCCACTGGCACGAAATATCGATATAGGAGAACTGGATTTTAGGTAACTCTACCAGAGAAATGTACCCTCAATGAAACTGAATGTAACACATTGACATAACTGGTTAGCCATCACGCTTGACATTGATCGGATGCCTTTGCCTACACAACACAGTTGTTGAATCTGGCCTCAGGTACCTGCTGCAAGTTATCTTTTGTGTCTGATGCAGTGCAATAAATCTCTTACTCCGCTAATGTCGGCCAGGCGGGATCATCCGATAGCCTGTCATTCTGTTTACTTTTGCTGGAAACTTATTAACGTTTTCGCCTCCTGTAAATCACACACTGATCAGTAAAACAAACATTACTTTAAAATGACAAGATAATGCATTGAGAACCAATGCGCTACAGGCTGTGGAGCACCACTTTGTAGGTCTGCCAGAAGACAACGGCCGCTTGTGGAAGCGCCTGTCCTTCTGTTAATATAATTGATGTGTATGCTGAGTGTGTGTAGCACCCTTATCACTGTTGGGCCTTATTGGAGTGGATAGAGACTGAGTATTGAGGCCTATCAGAAGAGGGCCTTCCTGTGTTCCACGGATTGGTCTACATCTGCCAGATCTGAAGTCCTGAATCAGAGGGCCGGTTGTACGACAGAATATCAAGAACAACAATATTGACTGACTAAAATATTGTGTCAAAAATGTTGTCTACAAAAATAGAGTTTAAATACTTTCTGTGTAAACTACAAACATATAGTGGAACTGAATATTGCCAGGAAAGGTAAGAATATAGTTTTTTTGGTATATATTATCACATTATAAGTAACTTATGTAAAATATTAAAGCAGTAAATGATATAATTTAAAACAATTTTAGCACGCCTGCATCTGCTTGCCAGAAAGTATGTGTGTGTATGTGTATATATGTGTGTGACCTTCCAAATGGGGCAACCTTGGTTTTGGAAAATATATATATATATATATATATATATATATATATATATATATATATATATATATATATATATATATATATATATTTCCAAAACACCCTTGCAGGTAATGAAAACGCACTCGAGCGATCTTTTTTCCTTTTCAGTTATTTATTGCACCACAGTTTCTTGCAGTTACCAACGCGTTTCACCGCCCACAGACGGCTTGATCACGGTGAGGAAAACGCACCGGTGATAGAGCGCCAGGGGTCGACCAAGCGGAGCCAAGTTGTGAGATATATATATATATATATATATATATATATATATATATATATATATATATATTTAATGTGTGTATGTATTTGTGTATGTATGTGTATGTATATATGTATGTGTATGTATGTATATATGTGTATATATGTGTATGTATGTATGTATGATTGTCTTGAAATGGTGGATTGACAGTTCGAGTCCAAAGGCAGGGCACATTCCCATGGGCAAGCTACTACAAATATTATAGAGGGCAGTGGGGACAAGTTGCCCGTTATATTATGTAACACTAACCAAGGGAAAGTGCATGTTGCCCGTACAAAGCTAGGAGATCCCCAACATAGAGTAGTAATGGTACCCGAATCACTTGATGACCACACGCGCCAAGGGCCCACACAGGGGGTATCCCCAAAACACCAAAATAACTCACTGATAAATCCAGGTATACTCGAGAGCACCCAGTACGACATCCAACCAAGAGAGTATCATACTCTAAATTTGCTGTCATGGAATGTAGCCGGATTGGCTAACAAAATAGACTCCCAATCGTGGGCTGTCCTAACTGATTCTAAAAGTGTATGCCTGTTTCAAGAGACCTGGGCAAGGGAGGAGCACACCTTTCGGGGCTTTGAGGTATTTGCGATACCGGCAAAATGGGGAGGCAGGGGTCGCCCATCGGGAGGACTCGCAATCTGGGTGGCATCCCACTTAGGTTGTATAGCCACACGCCAACCTGTGGACTCAGAAGACATACTGGCCGTCCTTTTGGAATGGCCCATATCGCTTAAACTGCTTATAATAAACATCTATTCCAGACCAGTCCCCATATCTAGTGTTTCAAAGACCATAGAAGAACTGTCGTCTTTCCTGGATGCTGTTCCTGGGGGTACGCCCTATGTGGTGGGGGGGGGGGGATTTCAATTCGCACTTAGAGCCATTACTGGGCCTACTTGATGGACCTTCCCTAGAGGAGGATTCAGGTTGGCAGGTTCCTCCTTCAGAGGCCCCCCCGCCGAGAGCATTGACACCACTAGCCGTGCAGATAAATACACTTACCCTCACCCATGGCCTCAGGGCTTGCAATGGCCGTGTCAAATCTGACATCCCGAGCAAATGCACATATAATAAAACAGGGAGAGAATCAAGACTAGACTATCTCCTTGTGCAGTTATCTGCCTGGAAACGGGTTGTAGACTTCAGAGTGATAGACAGACAAGACAGCGACCATAACGCCCTGGAACTGGAATATGTCATCCCACGCACCGAGGACAGGGTACAGGGCGATCAGAGGGTCATGCCAAGACATCTCCTAGAAAACAATAGAAGGAGAATAAGATGGGAGAAGCTGTCCGTCAGTGATGACAAGATAGCGATCCTTTATGCTAGGATTACACCGATTTTGGAAGAGGCATTCGCCTCGCGGGGGCCATAGAGTACCCCGGGAAAGAGAGAACAGCTCTGGAGTATACACGAACACTTAATTAAAACTCTAGAGGCGGATCTGTTTAGTAGTGGACCTTCTAGGACCGGGGGAATACACAAAGATAGCTGGTTTAATACTACATGCCGTAACTCCAAACGTGACCTTGTGCTTACAATTAAAGCCGGGGGATCTCGGGAGGAGATTCGTGCCAGGCGTATAAGACACTCGTGGCAAATGCCAAGGCGGAATGGGATCTCCAATACTGGGAGAAGCTCTCTGAGTCATTAGTAACCAGGGATTCCCGCAAATTTTGGTGTGTGGTTAACCACGCTTCCGAAAACCTTCCGTCGGCAATCGAACCAAATATCGCCCGAGTGTTTGGCAAAACCACTATCAGTCCCTATACGCCCCGGAGGCTGAATCCTTGGAATTCACACTCCAAATCCCACAAAGCAACAAGGTTCTGGAGCCCTTCACTGAGAAAGAGGTAAGGGCGGCGATTGCAGGGTTATCTTCTGGTAAGGCCCCGGGGCTGGACGGGGTCCCAGGAGATTTATTTAAACAGGAACCAGGTATCTGGGCCCCCTACCTTCTGTTGATGTTCAATGCAGTCCTTGAGGGGATGGAATTACCTGATACTTGGCTGGGGGCGGAGGTGGTCCCGATATTTAAAAAGGGATCTCCTCTGCTTCCAGCCAACTATCGCCCAATAAGTCTCATAGATGTATCACAGAAGTTATTCGGTAGGTTAATACTTAATAGGCTACAGACCTGGTTGGACGAGACAGACACCCTGAGTCCACTCCAAGCAGGATTCAGAAGAGGAGTTTCCACAGTCGATCAACTGCTTCGTCTTAATATCATCTATTGGAAGACAGCACTGATCTAGGGCGGCACTTTGTATGCGGTCTTTGTGGACCTACGTGCCGCCTTCGATCTGGTTCCGAGGGCAAAACTGTGGGAGGTAATGACCGAGATGGGCGTCCCGGGAGACATTCTTGAAATCCTAACCAGACTCCATAAAGATAACTACGCACGAGTCAGGTGCGGGAAAGGTGGTAAGCTGACTGACAGGTTCCCCGTTTGCAGAGGGGTGAGGCAGGGTTGCGTGCTAGCCCTGACCCTGTTTTGCCTCTTCGTTAACGGGGTGATAGAACACCTGAGGAGGATTAGTAACATCGATGCACCAAAATTGAACGGCAGCAGGGTGCCCGCAATTATGTTTGCGGATGACACCCTGCTGCTGTCCAAATCACCAATGGGGCTGCAGCGAGTGCTGGATGGATTTCTAGGTTTTTGCACAGAAAGGGGGCTTGAAATCAATTCTGCAAAGACTAAATTCATGATTCTAAACCCAAAGCCCAGGAATTGCCAAAACCGCCGCCTGGGCTCAGCATGCTTGGAAAGGGTACATACAATAGAATACCTTGGGATAACTCTAAACCAAAATTTAACATGGTCGACCCACATAACAAAAGCTAGTATGAAACTATCGCAGAGGGCGGGAGGTATCACGAGAATTGCTAGTAAATCCCCACTCCGCCCGTTGGTACCTGCCATTCAGATTTATAAAGCCCAGGCTCGGGGGGGAATTACTTACGGAGCTGAGCTGTGGGGCCACGCTTCGACACACACCATTCAAAGCATAGAAAACAAATTCATTAGACAGTTGTTGGCTCTCCCCCCAAGTACTCCACTTCTCCCACTGAGATTAGACCTGGGTTTGAGACCTATTATGGAAGAACTGGGCCTCAAACCTCTGATCTACTGGCGCCGTCTCTGGAGCAGCCAGGATCTCATTACTTACAGATCGGAGCTGCAGGAATTTCTCAAGCTACCCAATGCCACCAAAATTCCTTGGCTTAAGTATATAAGGAGAATGTGTGAGACTCTTGGAGTGCCTGATCTATGGTCGGATCCCGAAAGCGCGTGCACGAGGATACCGAGAAAAGCACTGTCTAACTTGTTTTATAATTATATGCTTCAAAAACACTGGATACCACTCGGGAGGGGTCCTTAACAGATCTCTTCATTAAAATCAAAAACTCATATAGCCACGAATGTGTCCTGGATGGCATGACTCCGGTGCTGACAAGGAAGCTCTTCCTGCAATGGAGGTATGGGTCTCTCCCTCTAAGGTCCTTCACAAAGGCCTGGGTAGGTGGATCGGCGACAGGGGCATGTCCGGCATGTGCCTACAAATTGGAGAATGACTTACATGTGGTCCTGTTCTGTGGAGCCTATACTAGAATTAGGAGATACTGGTTGGTCCCCCATCAAAAAAACTTGGGCTTCAGAACATATGCTCCGGCTTATAGAGTATTAAAGTCGGATTTATCGCCGCCAACAGTGTTTGCTTTGGCAATATTCTTGACTGCAATGTGGCTGGCACGCACTCGAATAATCAAGGGCACCACAACAATGTGATCACCTTTTCTTCCTCCCGTGCATTTGGGCTCATTTATTTTAGTCTTGTATTGCATTAGTACATTTGCTTACTGTTCCTATCGGGTTTTTATTGGCATTTTAATGATTATTGTATTATGTGTATATCTTTCATGATCTTTTACGATCGAAATAAAGATTTGAAATTTGAATTTGAAAAATTTGAATGTATGTGTATATGTGTATGTGTATATATGTGTATATGTGTGTGTATAAATATAATGTATGTGTTTAAAATATAACAATTACAAATGTAAAAAAACATAATCCGTAATTAAAAACATATATTAACAAAACGTATTGCAATTAATAAAAAAAAAAACCTAACCAAATTAGAATTATTTTTGTTTAAGGCCTTTTTTCATAGATATTTTTGTATTGGGAAAGACCAAAATATTATGACAAGAGGCAAGTGAAAATAACATTACCTGTCAAGATCTAAATTCATACATATATAGTCATAGCTATAAAGCCAGATAAATGGAAAAAAAAGCTCATTATTTTGTCGCAAGATACATAAAAGCATAAAATTGGTCCATCTAGAATAACATCTCAAAGTAAAGATCCAACACTTTATAGAATCTCATGGAGGCAGCCAGACAAAGTGGAAGCCAGCCTTTTCCTGAGCGGTAGCCACATCTCACTTTTTGAATGTGTCTGTATGAAAGTAGGCTCCAAACGATAGGCACGTCTAAACTCCTACCAACAGGCCTTTGAATCAGGTGGTTCGTTGTTAAGCTACTTCCTGGTGATTCCTAGCTTAGTGACTGTGATGGCAAAGAAAAATATGTCCCCAAGATGGAACCGTATGTTATTAGTATGGCCTAACATAATCAGCGTAGAATTCCAGCAAACCGCTACGTCCATCAGTTCATTCAACTTACTAAAACCTTTGACCAGAATAAAAACAAAGAATAACAAGTGGCAAAGGTATGTGTGGTGTCAGCATCTGAACCATAACATCGGAAGCAATTGGAGGACTGTCGGCAAACCATTTTAAACAGACGATAAGGCGTATAATTTCATATTGTATAAGATTTTAAATGAGTGGGTTCGCAAACGATCTGTATGAATGCATTTCTGAGCCAGCAGATTAGAGTGCCTAATGTCTTCTGGAGAAACTTGGATGACCAATTTATTGGACCACTTAGATGCCCGTTGGTCAAAGTAATGTGTATGCAGCTGATAGTCCAAAATAATCTGACAAAAGCTGTCCACAACACCATGCTTAAGATCCTTACAGATATAGTGCAGAAATAAATTCTCGTCCATAGAGCGGGCATGAGCTGGCAGATAACAAAGATACTCGCAAAGCTGGAGATGGTGAAAAAAGGCCTGTTTAGGCAGTTTGAAGGATCTCTGGAATTCCTCAAAACAAAAAGCTGGCCAAGCCTCTCCACACCAGCTTACCGCCAGAACTGAATAAATCTATCTTGGATACGTGGTGGAAGGTTAGGACTGGCTCCTAGGACTGTATAACAGTTAAGCCTAGTAATTTTATAGGAGTACAATATGTGATCAAATGTTCTCAAAGAAAGTGCAAGTCTTAAATCAAGTGTGTTTAAAATACTTAGGGGGTCATTAGGATGGCGGGCGGACTTTGTCCGCCCGCCTTCCTCCCGTGGAATGGGACCAGTTGCTGACATTAGGATGTGCCCGCCACACTGGCGGGCGCATCCTGCCGCCACACTGGCGGGCGCATCCTGCATTCCTGACATTGCAGCGGGCGGTGCTCTCAGCACTGCCCGCCACAATGCCAGGAAGGCATGTCGTGCATTTCCATGCACAACATGGCAGGCACCGCTCGGTGCCTGCCATGTTGTGCATGGAACTGCAGGGGGGGTACCATAGGTACCCCAGCCATGTGCACCCCCTGCTACGGGCCCCCAATGGCAAAAACCGCCTGCCTTTCCGTGGCAGCAACGAAGGCACAACCTCGCACCACCATGTTAGCAGCTTTTCCACCCGGTTGGCTCTGCGACCGGGCGGAAAACCGGCAGACGGTCTTTACCATGGCGGGGGGGACCCCGGCGGACGGAATGTGGCTGGGGTAATTCCAAAGCGGGCGGTGGTTTTTAGCGGGCGGACCGCCACCGCCATTCGGGCGATGGCAATCCGCCCGCTAACCTAATTGATCCCTAAGTGTTGATAATCCCTTGCGATGGCTGGTTAACATTCTGAGGATTATTCTAATCTAGGTAGAGGCCAGTCAACTGCAAATTAGCTAAACATACTACAGCAGAGACGCACAAGGTAAAAAAAGAGAAAAAATTGATCCAAAGTGACGCGAGTTGCACACCACCCTTATCCCAGGAGAAGTAGTGGGTAGCACATTATCTGGTTTTATATTACCATACATAATGTTACCAGCAGGCTTCCGCCTTCTAAAAAACCTTCAGTAAAAATAGTGGATATGCCGAAACATATACTAAAAGCATGCCAAAATAATCCTTTTAATTATGTTGCATCTGCCTATAATCCCCACATGCAATCGGTCCCATTTCCTAAAATATAGAAACATTTCAAGCCGATAATGAGTGATAAAGACATTTAACTGTAGATACAGAATTGTTGCACTGGCCTTTCTGATCCATAACTGCCCATAAAACAAAATTTCAATATAACCTGTCTAATGTTTTTCCTGTGTCCAAAAGGATAATCGCAGCAGGCTCACATAGGGCCATATGTATCAACATACCCTTTTGCGATTCCTTAATAGCGGTTTTTAAGGAATCGCTATTTAGATATCGCAAAATGGTATGTAGTAGAAATTCACACTTTTTTAGCGATTGCTTAAAATTCCTTAATTGCGATTAGCAAATTGCTAATCGCAATTAAGGAATAATTTCCCATTCATTTCTATGGGCCAGGAGGCCCATAGGAATGAATGTGAAATGATTCTCAATTTGCGATTCGCAATTTGCTAATCGCAAATTGAGAATAATTTCAAGAGTGCGGGGGTGTCCAAAGGACACCCTGTTGCACCCCTGAAATAAGCATGGGTGCACATGTGGTGCACATACATGCCCTAAGGGCATGTATGTGCATCACATGGCACTTTGAAAAATGCTAAAATTGGCATTTTTCAAGAAATTCGCAAATTACCACCAACTTGAAGTTGGTGGTAATTTGCTATTCCTTAAAGGCATTTTGCTACTTTTTTTGGCTTCATACATTGCATTTAAGGAATCGCAAAATTTGCGATTCCTTAAATGCAAATGCAAAATAAGGAATTGCAAATTTTGCGATTCCTTATTTTGCATGCAGATTTGCGTGATACATACCATTTACCGAAAATGCGTTCGCAAACGCCGAAATTCTGTGAATTTCGGCGTTTGCGAACGCATTTGGGCTTGATACATATGGCCCATAGTACTTACGCAACCTCCAATGTGGAAATTGCTAAATTCATGTGAGCGAAGATATCTCGAGATGGAGTAAACACATGCAGAGGCAGAGTCAAAATGAAGTTGTGATGAGCAGGGAGTAGGGTCTTAGTTTAGAGCCGGTGTCTTGAAGGGCAGGGCCTCTCCACACGAAAACTAATCCTTAGCCTCCCCTCCAGTCCTATGGGAGACGAGGAGACTAGAAGTGTCTCAGTCTTGGAGTCAGTCAGGTAGAGCAGTGTCTCTCCGCACCGTTGACTCATTGGCAAAGGCAGTTTTCCGGGCTAACCTAGAAACAGAGCAGAAATCTACAAAACCAATGATGAAGAAATAAGTTAAAGAATTCCAATGAATTAACAGCATACCAGACCGAGGAATCCACGCTTTGTCTCTTCAGTAGACCTCATCGAAGGTTCTCCAGGGGGCACGCAACTATTCTCTGTGAAGGAAAAGTCTGCAAAGCATTAAATAAATGTTTAAAAGAGCACATGAAAGAAAAAAAATCAATACAGACCGTAACAGAATCAAAGAACTGTGAATACAATTGTTACCAACTATAGGAAATAACAAGAACAATATTGGCGAATGTTTAAAATACATCAGAAGAGAAGCTAATGCCTTACCTGCAAAGGGTATGTAATGTTTTTAGAAATTAATAGAATTGTTACACATGCATATTAGATAATTTAGATCTAGAATTGAAGCGTAAAAGATGTGTTTTATACAGTTTCATAAGTCTCTGCAATAGAGAAATACTAAGCATACCAATAGAACAGAAGTACTGACTCCAAACAGAGCAAGAGTGGTAACTCAAAGACCAGGAAAGGCAGTCTTTTCTTTATCTCCCAATGCCTTTCCGCCCCATAGATCTTGTCTTCCAGTTTATTTCGGAAAACAGGAGGGGTTCTGAGAGGGGCATTAGGACCAAGCATCTTTCTGCTCATGTGCAAGTAATAGGTAAGCACTTGAGTTCTCTGACACCAGTAGTATGAACCCTTCTGTGATCCCTAGCTGCCAGAAGCTGTAGGTATCCTATAGCCACTTTCTTAACGTCCTGTAAACTAAGATGTGTCTCCTGTAAACATACCAGCAGTGGTTTGATCACGATTGGCTCTTCTTTAACATAATGGAGCTTGACTGTTGCTCTCAGACCATTCACATTCCAACTGAGAATATGAATGCTCTGGCCATGCCCCCCCCCCCCATGTTCAACCATCAAAAAATATTTTTGGAGCTTATAAGAAAACAACTAAAAGCCATGATTGATACTTTACCATTTTGAAACATTAGCAACCCCAAATGGATCCTGATGACCCTGTCCCCAATCCCTGGTCCCTCCCTCCCTTTCTTGCCCCACCCTAAACCCTCCTTAAAACCCATGCCTATCCTAGTCTCTCAAAGGCGATAATGATCTCTTCCCCCCCTAATACCTCTTACCACCATCCCAACCCAGGATATAGCTGCTGGAAAGAAAAACGTTTGACTGGTCCCAGATCCATCACCCAGACCGCCTCGAGACCCCGGCTATCGTTTGGACAGGAAGCTAGAAAAGGAAGGGGACAAGATAACAAATATATATCAAAATCTGCCCCTTTGGACCAAACATAAAAGTTAGACCCTAACAAATATATAAAGTGATCAAACAGAATTGCCACCAAATTGGCCATCCAACAGAAAAAGAGAAAAGATCAGAGAAGGTCCCAAACCAATCAGTTTTCACTTGTGTGACCCTGTGCCCTACATTTTCAAAAAGTCCTGAGCTTTCAGGGGATCTTGACAAAATTGTGTTTGACCCCAGTGAGATTGTTTAAGCTTAGCTGGCTCACAAAGAGAGACCGAATACCCCAGACTGGCAAACGGAGGTCAATGTCAATGTCAATGTCAAAAGCTTTTGTATAGCGCAACAATTCACCAGAAAAGGTCTCAGGGATTCCATCTATGTTCCACCGTTTCATGCCAGAAGTTGGAGTGTACAACAAAACTCCACCCCATATGACTTAATAGGGTGGTGTGGGCGAGCATGCTGATAGATCAGATTTGCCAGATGAATCAAGATTGCCCTGGGATATTGCAAGGCTCTCCCCTTATTTGTTTTTTTAATGGAGATGGATGAGCCCTTTGCACCTGATTACCTATATCCCAGTCATGGAAATGCCTGTCTGAACAGATGAACTCTGTACCCTTTGGTATCCTCACCCTCCTGGCCTTCGGGTATGTCAAGCACCCCCAATTTGTTGCAGCACATTCTATTTTCCATATCTCCTAGTTATATGCAATACTCTTATATTTTGCTTCATGCTCCTCAACCTGATCCTGCTCTGAAGTGAGTCCATGTGTTTTGACATTTTACATAGGACTACATGAGTTCTAAGATGTGCTGTTTTCCAAGCAAGTGAGTCCTATTCCTCCTGATGAGTCAGCAAAAGTTCATAAATGGATGCCAGAATAGGTGAGTGAAAGGATTACCTTGAGCAGATTTAGTATCTAGTACTGTTGCACTAGCTGTTTCCGATCCAGGTGCATATATCATTGAGTCAATACATGCCGAATGACCCGACAACACCAACTTGACACTACCATCATGCGAACCAGAACGTGGCTGGGAGACATTAGTAGGTGCCAGTTCAGTACCATCTGAGTCCCAAGAAGATCTTCTGAAGCTTTGTCTTTGGCTATATCAATAGTAAGGCTCCCAGTTTTGCATTTTTACTGAATTTTATTGATAAATACAGACAGAAAACAATGCGTTTCATTTCTGTATTTATTTTTAAAAGCAGAGAAATATGCAATTGGCCATATTTTGAGTAACTCTCCATGCTGTCATTTATGATATGCAGGAAAACAGCTCAGCAGATTGACGGCATGGGTAGTTAAAAACTGGTTGAGATTGCCTTAAATCAAAATAAATCTCAACACATTTGTTTTATAATGGTTCACTTTTCATATAGGTGTATTGTTTTACTATATTTGGCTATTCAATGTGTTAAAATCCACAGGCATTGAAGGGCGTGTGCATATTTATCATTTAAATCTGGAAATCTACACGTTCCCATTGAATTTATTCACAAAATAAATATGGATAAATACCATTAAGATGGGCACAAAATAAATATAGATAAATACACACAGAAATGTAAAAAATAAATATAAAGCTGGTAGCCCTAATCATCCGCGTCATCAGTGCTCTGCAAGCTTTGATCAGTAGAGCCCATATTGCCCACCTGATGAATGTTAGTAGACCTTTCTTTAGTCCTTTGCTGCTTTTTACTTGTTGACCTTAACAACCGTTTAGATCCTTAGTGAGTGCTGAGCTCACATAAGAGAAACGAGAGGTAGCATGATTATGCCTAAGCACGTCCGATTCGGAGCCATCGACTGAGACGGAGCACTTGCAATCTGCCTCTGAAAGATTTAAAAGAGAGAAGAAAGCTTTGAGAGCATCTTGCAAGTCAAATGCTGTAATGTTGCCCTCAGCTATGCAAAAGTCCAAATGGATGGGGTGCTGGGTGGGGGGGGGGGGTCAAGTTGCTAAGCGGCAGAGTCAGAACAGGACCTTCTGAGGAGGAAGGATGGCAGCGTGTGGCTGATCGCCTCTATTGCCCAGGCCCTAGAGTGACTCCTGGCCCCTGAATCTCCAATTACTGCTATAGGGGACCTTTGGAAGAGCCTTGAAGCAGCCTCTGCTTGTGCATGGCATGTTGAGGGTTACCCAGACCTTACACAGTTATGTGGCCATAAAATTCTGATGATTCAGTTTGTAGTTGTACTCACCAGTGGGCTGCGGTCCTCTTCCTGGTTAGACGCAGGCCACTGTACATTGCCTCCTGGACCTAGATGTCGATTGTTCCCTCCTGCTCTGGCTCATGGCTCGTGGGGAGCCACATTGCAGGTGGGCATGCTGGCCGAGCGTGGATCTTACCTCTGGCTATTTCGGATCGGCGGGGAGGCAGGAGCACTGTCGGACATTCCGGGTGACTGCCGGCCGACCCAAGAAGAGGTTGCACCAGGGGCAGCAGCTACTGTCATGGAGGGCAATACCAGTAGTGCCAGACCCACTGACTGCATGGACAATGAAGACTTTATGGCAGTGGGTGCGTGACGCTGAGCATGGTTTTGAGAACTCGTATAACCTAAGGAATCCCAAGGAGCCCGGGCCTGCTACGCATATTCCAAAGAGTGTAGTCCGCCCAAGGTTCCCAAAAAAGCCTAATGCACTCAAAGTTGGGAAACAAGCAATGACTGACATTTTTGCTGGCAGTAAGAATGGAGCTATGGGAGTGCTCCCTGGCACTCCCTCCTGACTATTTTGGGATTAAAAGATGAGGACTGTGTGGGCTAGCCAAGGGTCTGGGCCAGCGATTTTTGCAGCAGAAAGATTTAGGGGCATTGCACAGCTCTGCAGGTCCTTTATGGCATTGAATGTGAGATTGTCTGCTTAGCTGGTTACTGCACTGGGTTGCCCATTGAGGGATTTTGTGTATAGTTGTTCTGAGCTGGCATGGTTGGAGGGGGAGAGAAGTGGAGGACATCTGTTGATCACATTGTGCTTGATGCCCTAGGGGTGGGCCAAGAGGGTTTTGAGCAGGTTTGAAACAGACAACGAAGAGCTAGAGTCATTTTCCACAGTGGGGCTTGCATCCTCAATCTTCTTCCATAGTTCTGTAGCAGTGTCATTGCCATTTTGCCTCCACCCTTCACAGCATACATTGTAAGGCAAGGGGCCAGCCCACTTTATCCATTGGCCTAGTGCACTGTTGGTGATAGCATTTTGCCTGTGCTCAGCACCCCAAAAAACAATAATTACTCTATAAGGCATGGTGGGCAGATGTCTCCCCAAGTTTTGCTGCTCATGCAACGTTTTTTCACCCTATTTATTTTTGCAAGGAAGAGCCCAGCCTCTCGCCATGCACTGCTACCTGACCATCGCTGTTGCTTGCAGTGTGTCATATCCCACATGGGCACTTCTACCACTGGCTGTCTTGGAAATGGCCTTTCAAAACCATTCCAAAGTGGCTGACCATGTATACCTGCACATATACACTGGTAGCCATCGTCAGATGGGTTTATTAGTCTAAGAAAAAACATTAAATAATGCCTACCCATGCGTGTGCATTTGTGAATGCATAAACCGGCATCTAGTGTCGCCTTTAGTTATGCGTTAAAACGGTGTCCCTTCAAGCGGCTGCGACGTCCACCTGATGGTGTGGGTGGGTGGGAACAGCGATAACCACCACGGCAACCCTATTTTGCCAGCCCATTAGCAGCCTTTCTATGTTGCTATGCGAGGCGGGGGTGTTCCCTCTGCCCCCCCTTCCCCCATCCCCGTCGTAGTTGGCTCAGTAACACAACCCTTGTCCAATCCAATGAGCCAGTTTTTCCCACTTGTAAACTTCAGCAGGAAGAGTAGGAGAGCATGCTGACGTACCCCCCAGCTCCCTTCCTGCCCACCTATTTCCTGCCGGTAGCCCCCCAGTTCATGTTAGCTTGCTGCCCTTGAGGGTCTGGCATCACCTCCCCGGCCACAATTTTGTCTCTGCTGTGTGCTTTGTACAGAAGCGTGTGTAGTGTGTTCTGAAGGAGGGTGGCAGATTGCCGAGTGCATACCTCGTTCCAAAGAACATTGGCGCTAGAGTTAGCGCAGTCGTATCAGTAGTGCAGCAGGTACAGTGGCACCCAGTGTGTAGGAGGCACACTGCACTACAGTTGCAGCTGTATTTTACTGCCAAACTAGGGGGTGATGGTCCAATTATCCTTGCTTACTTCGGGGCCATGGAGCGTGTGCTAAGCTACTGATCTGAGCAATATTCCTCTCGGAACATACTGTTTGTTTGCATCCAATTCATTTCCTTTCCATTTTCTCATGGAGTACAATTTCATGATGAACCATCTCATCGTTTGCCATTTCATTTTAAATAATCTAATGAAAAATACAAAAGTCCTCTTGTACTAAAAAAAAAAGTGTTTCTCTGTATGGAGTAGAGCTAAAGGGAAGTGTTGAAATATAGAAATTGGGGTCAATGTGATCTGGGTAAGTGTAGGATTGGACTAGGAACCAAAAGCATACCTGGCAAAAAATGTCAAACCAGCCCTGCCCCCTTCCACCACTCTCTCTCTCCTCTCGCTCTCCCTTCCTCTCTCATTCCTGACATCCCCGTGCCGGCTGTATATACCTGTGGAAGTTACAGAAAGTGGAGAGGTTCCAGCAGCATCCCTGCCTTCCTTGAACAAGCATTTGCTGCTCCCCCCCTCGTTCGTTGTGCTGCTCCCCCCTCCTTCGTTGTGCTGCTCCCCCCCTCGTTCGTTGTGCTGCTCTCCCCCTCGTTCGTTGTGCTGCTCCCCCCTCCTTCGTTGTGCTGCTCCCCCCTCGTTCGTTGTGCTGCTCCCCCCTCGTTCGTTGTGCTGCTCCCCCCTCGTTCGTTGTGCTGCTCCCCCCTCGTTCGTTGTGCTGCTCCCCCCTCGTTCGTTGTGCTGCTCCCCCCTCGTTCGTTGTGCTGCTCCCCCCTCGTTCGTTGTGCTGCTCCCCCCTCGTTCGTTGTGCTGCTCCCCCCTCGTTCGTTGTGCTGCTCCCCCCTCGTTCGTTGTGCTGCTCCCCCCTCGTTCGTTGTGCTGCTCCCCCCTCGTTCGTTGTGCTGCTCCCCCCTCGTTCGTTGTGCTGCTCCCCCCTCGTTCGTTGTGCTGCTCCCCCCTCGTTCCTTGTGCTGCTCCCCCCCTCGTTCCTTGTGCTGCTCCCCCCCTCGTTCCTTGTGCTGCTCCCCCCTCGTTCCTTGTGCTGCTCCCCCCCTCGTTCCTTGTGCTGCTCCCCCCCTCGTTCCTTATGCTGCTCCCCCCCTCGTTCCTTATGCTGCTCCCCCCCTCGTTCATTGTGCTGCCCCCTCGTTCGTTGTGCTGCCCCCCTCGTTCGTTGTGCTTGCTGTCCTGCTCCCTCGTTCGTTGTGCTGCCCCCTCGTTCGTTGTGCTGCCCCCTCGTTCGTTGTGCTGCCCCCTCGTTCGTTGTGCTGCCCCTTCATTCGTTGTGCTGCCCCCCTCGTTCGTTGTGCTGCCCCCCTCGTTCGTTGTGCTGCCCCCCTCGTTCGTTGTGCTGCCCCCCTCGTTCGTTGTGCTGCCCCCCTCGTTCGTTGTGCTGCCCCCCTCGTTCGTTGTGCTGCCCCCCTCGTTCGTTGTGCTGCCCCCCTCGTTCGTTGTGCTTGCTGTGCTGCCCCCTCGTTCGTTGTGCTGCCCCCTCGTTCGTTGTGCTGCCCCCCTCGTTCGTTGTGCTTGCTGTCCTGCCCCCCTCGTTCGTTGTGCTTGCTGTCCTGCCCCCCTCGTTCGTTGTGCTTGCTGTCCTGCCCCCCTCGTTCGTTGTGCTTGCTGTCCTGCCCCCCTCGTTCGTTGTGCTGCCCCCTCGTTCGTTGTGCTGCCCCCCTCGTTCGTTGTGCTGCCCCCCTCGTTCGTTGTGCTGCCCCCCTCGTTCGTTGTGCTGCCCCCCTCGTTCGTTGTGCTGCCCCCCTCGTTCGTTGTGCTGCCCCCCTCGTTCGTTGTGCTTGCTGTCCTGCCCCCTCGTTTGTTGTGCTGCCCCCCTCGTTTGTTGTGCTGCCCCCCTCGTTTGTTGTGCTGCCCCCCTCGTTTGTTGTGCTGCCCCCCTCGTTTGTTGTGCTGCCCCCCTCGTTTGTTGTGCTGCCCCCCTCGTTTGTTGTGCTGCCCCCCTCGTTTGTTGTGCTGCCCCCCTCGTTTGTTGTGCTGCCCCCTCGTTTGTTGTGCTGCCCCCTCGTTTGTTGTGCTGCCCCCTCGTTTGTTGTGCTGCCCCCCTCGTTTGTTGTGCTGCCCCCTCGTTTGTTGTGCTGCCCCCCTCGTTTGTTGTGCTGCCCCCCTCGTTTGTTGTGCTGCCCCCCTCGTTCGTTGTGCTGCCCCCCTCGTTCGTTGTGCTGCCCCCCTCGTTCGTTGTGCTGCCCCCCTCGTTCGTTGTGCTGCCCCCCTCGTTCGTTGTGCTTGCTGTGCTGCCCCCTCGTTCGTTGTGCTGCCCCCTCGTTCATTGTGCTTGCTGTCCTGCCCCCCTCGTTCGTTGTGCTTGCTGTCCTGCCCCCCTCGTTCGTTGTGCTTGCTGTCCTGCCCCCCTCGTTCGTTGTGCTGCCCCCTCGTTCGTTGTGCTGCCCCCCTCGTTCGTTGTGCTGCCCCCCTCGTTCGTTGTGCTGCCCCCCTCGTTCGTTGTGCTGCCCCCCTCGTTCGTTGTGCTGCCCCCCTCGTTCGTTGTGCTGCCCCCCTCGTTCGTTGTGCTGCCCCCCTCGTTCGTTGTGCTGCCCCCCTCGTTCGTTGTGCTGCCCCCCTCGTTCGTTGTGCTTGCTGTCCTGCCCCCTCGTTTGTTGTGCTGCCCCCCTCGTTTGTTGTGCTGCCCCCCTCGTTTGTTGTGCTGCCCCCTCGTTTGTTGTGCTGCCCCCTCGTTTGTTGTGCTGCCCCCCTCGTTCGCTGTGCTTGCTGTCCTGCCCCCCTCATTCGTTGTGCTGCCCCCCCTCGTTCGTTGTGCTGCCCCCCCTCGTTCGTTGTGCTGCCCCACCTCATTCGTTGTGCTGCCCCCCTCATTCGTTGTGCTGCCCCCCCTCATTCGTTGTGCTGCCCCCCCTCATTCGTTGTGCTGCCCCCCTCGTTCGTTGTGCTTGCTGTGCTGCCCCCTCGTTTGTTGTGCTGCCCCCTCGTTTGTTGTGCTGCCCCCCTCGTTTGTTGTGCTGCCCCCCTCGTTTGTTGTGCTGCCCCCCTCGTTTGTTGTGCTGCCCCCTCGTTTGTTGTGCTGCCCCCCTCGTTTGTTGTGCTGCCCCCCTCGTTTGTTGTGCTGCCCCCCTCGTTTGTTGTGCTGCCCCCCTCGTTTGTTGTGCTGCCCCCCTCGTTTGTTGTGCTGCCCCCCTCGTTTGTTGTGCTGCCCCCTCGTTTGTTGTGCTGCCCCCTCGTTTGTTGTGCTGCCCCCTCGTTTGTTGTGCTGCCCCCTCGTTTGTTGTGCTGCCCCCTCGTTTGTTGTGCTGCCCCCTCGTTTGTTGTGCTGCCCCCTCGTTTGTTGTGCTGCCCCCTCGTTTGTTGTGCTGCCCCCTCGTTTGTTGTGCTGCCCCCCTCGTTTGTTGTGCTGCCCCCCTCGTTTGTTGTGCTGCCCCCCTCGTTTGTTGTGCTGCCCCCCTCGTTTGTTGTGCTGCCCCCTCGTTTGTTGTGCTGCCCTGTAGGAAATGGGACCCCCGGCCAGCCAGGGCTTGCGCCCCAGCCAGTCAGAGACCGCCACTCCTATATAAAGTCGACCCCTGCTCGCCCTCTAGGTAACGCGGCGCGGGCAGTCAGGCCTATCTCGGAGGACATGTGTGAAGCATTTGCGCACGCACCCACCAACAGCAACATCCCCGGCCTCCCACAAAAGGAACTCCACACGAAGTATATATGAAAATAGTCTTTGTATTAGACAGGACACATAGGGATATACACTTTACAAGGGGTTCAAGGCACGGCAGGGGTTACCAGGGAAAAGGTACAGGGCAGGGCCAAGGGACCACTGCCAGTGGTACGCATCTGATGGAACTGGCATTAGAACACATATCTCCTGGGAGCTTCCTAGAACTAGCAGTAGAACTCACTCTGACCAGGGATCACATACATGAGACATCGGGTACTCAGGCGGGAAGGGACAAGGTACATAACACAGCAGAGTCCCCCATCAGCAGGGCAACACATAGTAAATCAGCAGGGCAACACATAGTAATCCTCAGCATCACATTGATATTAGTCAGTAGCACCCCCTAGGCCAGATGACCGTCCTGGGGCAGGGGCGCCTTAGAGTCTCGGTGTCCAAAGTGGCCTGAAAGGGCTCGGGCAAACCTAAACGTGGCAGCGGCCCACGAAGTGCTGGGCCGCTGAGGGACTTGGGTGGAGCCTTGCAGGCTCAGGGGGACAGGAGGGCGATGGTGGAGCCTCTCGGGGCTCAGGGAAACATGGTGGGGCCTCTCGGGGCCCAGGCAGGGCCGGGGCACGTTGGAGCCTCCTCGGGGCTCAGGGAAACAAGGTGGGGCCTCTCGGGGCCCAGGCAGGGCCGGGGCACGTTGGTGGGGCCTCTCGGGGCCCAGGCAGGGTCGGGGGCACGTTGTGGAGCCTCTCGGGGCTCAGGACGAGAACTGTGGGCAGGTGGGGACCCCCCTCAGGGGGCCCGGCATCACTGGGGCCCCACGGGCCATGAAGGAGCCCCTCGGGCCCGAGGAGGGGGGTGACAGGCGGAGCCTTTCAGGGCTCATGGGGGTGAGGGCCAACCGAGCCCCGCCAGGCTCGAGAAATGCAGGGGCCCCCGGGGGAGCCTCTCAGGGCTCAGTCTAGTTGTGGGCGGGCATCGTTGGAGTCCTTCCCGGACTCGTGGACGAAGGGCGGGGCCCTCGGTGGCCTCGTGGGCACACGGCACCCCTTGGGGCAGAGGAGCGCCACGGAGCCCGCCCGCACTCACCGATCTCCACGTGCGGCGGCTCCTCGTGGCGTCAGCTTCCCTCGGCTTCCCCACGGCGGGGCGGTGGCGGAGCTCTCCCTCTCTCCTCGGGGGAAGCCTCGCTGCAGGGCCGGCGGGGACGCCCTAGAGCCGGGCCAATCCCTGCGCGGCCCCGTGATGACGTCCTGGGAGTCCCGGCGGCCAGGACCAATCAGTGGGCAGCAATGCCTTCTCCGGGGCCGCCAATGGCAGCGCGGCCCTGGAAGGGGAGGCGGGTGCAGCGCCTCCACAGCCGACTCCGGGCTGCAGCGGTGAACTCGGGGAGGCAGCGAGGAGTAGGCTCCCTCGTAAATAGGCCACGCGAAGGGGGTAGGCGAGGTAGGCACTCGCTGGGCGTCTGGCACCTCCGTGGAGCAGGGCAGATGCCGGGTGGCACCGGCTCGATCAATTAAGCGTGCCCCAATCGCTAGGGGTTAGATACAGCGCTCCCAGCGCTATAGGGGGAAGTAGAGCGCTCCCAGAGCGGGAGAGGGTGAAGGGAAGCAGCAAGGTCCAGCAAAGAGTCCAGGGGCTGGGCAGGGCCCAGGGAGGCCAGCCAACCCTGAGCCCAACCAGCAGCACGCCCCTGGCAGGCTTCCAGTCAGGACCAGCAGGAAGAAGAAGAGAGCGAGAAAAGGGCCCACCCCCCTTTTATACAGGAGCGCCCTTTGTCTCCAAAAAGGGGCAGGCAGGGAGAGAACCAGCTGGAACTGGTTACAAGGAATTTCTTGGTGCTGGCCAGGCCAGGGACACTGGACGCACCCCCGGGGGGGTGGGGCCAGCCTGGTGGGGGAAGGCCCAGCCGGCTTCAGCCAATCAGGCGCCAGCACATCTACTGCACACACACACCAAGGTCTAGAAGGGTCCTTCCCTTCTAGCCACACGCATGCCGCAGACATCATCTTGTAGCATTCAACCTCACGAGCGCACACATACCAAACACGGCCCGGCACGCCCCACGCATCAGGAACTACTAGAGCCACATACATCCCCCATGCATTCCTATGGGCGGCAGGTCTCTCTCACCACGCACACACTCAGGAGGGGACTCACCATCCCCCGGTCACATATACTAAGCACAAACTTCAGGGATGGACCTGCCAGACGGGCCAAGTCCAACAAGCCCCCTCGTTTGTTGTGCTGCCCCCTCGTTTGTTGTGCTGCCCCCTCGTTTGTTGTGCTGCCCCCTCGTTTGTTGTGCTGCCCCCTCGTTTGTTGTGCTGCCCCCTCGTTTGTTGTGCTGCCCCCTCGTTTGTTGTGCTGCCCCCTCGTTTGTTGTGCTGCCCCCTCGTTTGTTGTGCTGCCCCCTCGTTTGTTGTGCTGCCCCCTCGTTTGTTGTGCTGCCCCCCTCGTTTGTTGTGCTGCCCCCCTCGTTCGTTGTGCTGCCCCCCTCGTTCGTTGTGCTGCCCCCCTCGTTCGTTGTGCTGCCCCCCTCGTTCGTTGTGCTGCCCCCTCGTTCGTTGTGCTGCCCCCTCGTTCGTTGTGCTGCCCCCTCGTTCGTTGTGCTGCCCCCTCGTTCGTTGTGCTGCCCCCTCGTTCGTTGTGCTGCCCCCTCGTTCGTTGTGCTGCCCCCTCGTTCGTTGTGCTGCCCCCTCGTTCGTTGTGCTGCCCCCCTCGTTCGTTGTGCTGCCCCCCTCGTTCGTTGTGCTGCCCCCCTCGTTCGTTGTGCTGCCCCCCTCGTTCGTTGTGCTGCCCCCCTCGTTCGTTGTGCTGCCCCCCTCGTTCGTTGTGCTTGCTGTCCTGCCCCCTCGTTCGTTGTGCTGCCCCCTCGTTCGTTGTGCTGCCCCCTCGTTCGTTGTGCTGCCCCCTCGTTCGTTGTGCTGCCCCCTCGTTCGTTGTGCTGCCCCCTCGTTCGTTGTGCTGCCCCCTCGTTCGTTGTGCTGCCCCCTCGTTCGTTGTGCTGCCCCCTCGTTCGTTGTGCTGCCCCCTCGTTCGTTGTGCTGCCCCCTCGTTCGTTGTGCTGCCCCCCTCGTTCGTTGTGCTGCCCCCCTCGTTCGTTGTGCTGCCCCCCTCGTTCGTTGTGCTGCCCCCCTCGTTCGTTGTGCTTGCTGTCCTGCTCCCTCGTTCGTTGTGCTGCCCCCTCGTTCGTTGTGCTGCCCCCTCGTTCGTTGTGCTGCCCCCTCGTTCGTTGTGCTGCCCCCTCGTTCGTTGTGCTGCCCCCTCGTTCGTTGTGCTGCCCCCTCGTTCGTTGTGCTGCCCCCTCGTTCGTTGTGCTGCCCCCTCGTTCGTTGTGCTGCCCCCTCGTTCGTTGTGCTGCCCCCTCG
The DNA here is from genome assembly GCF_964261635.1 of Lissotriton helveticus. Taxonomy (NCBI): domain Eukaryota; kingdom Metazoa; phylum Chordata; class Amphibia; order Caudata; family Salamandridae; genus Lissotriton; species Lissotriton helveticus. The sequence continues at coordinate 726,090,696 of NC_136073.1, forward strand.
TTCGTTGTGCTGCCCCCTCGTTCGTTGTGCTGCCCCCTCGTTCGTTGTGCTGCCCCCTCGTTCGTTGTGCTGCCCCCTCGTTCGTTGTGCTGCCCCCTCGTTCGTTGTGCTGCCCCCTCGTTCGTTGTGCTGCCCCCCTCGTTCGTTTGTTGTGCTGCCCCCTCGTTTGTTGTGCTGCCCCCCTCGTTCGTTGTGCTTGCTGTGCTGCCCCCCTCGTTCATTGTGCTTGCTGTCCTGCCCCCTCGTTCGTTGTGTTGCCCCCTCGTTCGTTGTGCTGCCCCCTCGTTCGTTGTGCTGCCCCCTCGTTCGTTGTGCTGCCCCCCTCGTTCGTTGTGCTGCCCCCCTCGTTCGTTGTGCTGCCCCCCTCGTTCGTTGTGCTGCCCCCCTCGTTCGTTGTGCTGCCCCCCTCGTTCGTTGTGCTGCCCCCCTCGTTCGTTGTGCTGCCCCCCTCGTTCATTGTGCTTGCTGTCCTGCTCCCTCGTTCGTTGTGCTGCCCCCTCGTTCGTTGTGCTGCCCCCTCGTTCGTTGTGCTGCCCCCTCGTTCGTTGTGCTGCCCCCTCGTTCGTTGTGCTGCCCCCTCGTTCGTTGTGCTGCCCCCTCGTTCGTTGTGCTGCCCCCTCGTTCGTTGTGCTGCCCCCTCGTTCGTTGTGCTGCCCCCCTCGTTCGTTGTGCTGCCCCCCTCGTTCGTTGTGCTGCCCCCTCGTTCGTTGTGCTGCCCCCCTCGTTCGTTGTGCTGCCCCCCTCGTTCGTTGTGCTGCCCCCCTCGTTCGTTGTGCTGCCCCCCTCGTTCATTGTGCTTGCTGTCCTGCTCCCTCGTTCGTTGTGCTGCCCCCTCGTTCGTTGTGCTGCCCCCTCGTTCGTTGTGCTGCCCCCTCGTTTGTTGTGCTGCCCCCTCGTTTGTTGTGCTGCCCCCTCGTTTGTTGTGCTGCCCCCTCGTTTGTTGTGCTGCCCCCTCGTTTGTTGTGCTGCCCCCTCGTTTGTTGTGCTGCCCCCTCGTTTGTTGTGCTGCCCCCTCGTTTGTTGTGCTGCCCCCTCGTTTGTTGTGCTGCCCCCTCGTTTGTTGTGCTGCCCCCTCGTTTGTTGTGCTGCCCCCTCGTTTGTTGTGCTGCCCCCTCGTTTGTTGTGCTGCCCCCTCGTTTGTTGTGCTGCCCCCTCGTTTGTTGTGCTGCCCCCTCGTTTGTTGTGCTGCCCCCTCGTTCGTTGTGCTGCCCCCTCGTTCGTTGTGCTGCCCCCTCGTTCGTTGTGCTGCCCCTCGTTTGTTGTGCTGCCCCCCTCGTTTGTTGTGCTGCCCCCCTCGTTTGTTGTGCTGCCCCCCTCGTTTGTTGTGCTGCCCCCCTCGTTTGTTGTGCTGCCCCCCTCGTTTGTTGTGCTGCCCCCCTCGTTTGTTGTGCTGCCCCCCTCGTTTGTTGTGCTGCCCCCCTCGTTTGTTGTGCTGCCCCCCCTCGTTTGTTGTGCTGCCCCCCTCTTTTGTTGTGCTGCCCCCCTCGTTTGTTGTGCTGCCCCCCCTCGTTTGTTGTGCTGCCCCCCCTCGTTTGTTGTGCTGCCCCCCCTCGTTTGTTGTGCTGCCCCCCCTCGTTTGTTGTGCTGCCCCCCCTCGTTTGTTGTGCTGCCCCCCCTCGTTTGTTGTGCTGCCCCCCCTCGTTTGTTGTGCTGCCCCCTCGTTTGTTGTGCTGCCCCCCTCGTTTGTTGTGCTGCCCCCCTCGTTCGTTGTGCTGCCCCCCTCGTTCGTTGTGCTGCCCCCCTCGTTCGTTGTGCTGCCCCCCTCGTTCGTTGTGCTGCCCCCCTCGTTCGTTGTGCTGCCCCCCTCGTTCGTTGTGCTGCCCCCCTCGTTCGTTGTGCTGCCCCCCTCGTTCGTTGTGCTGCCCCCCTCGTTCGTTGTGCTGCCCCCCTCGTTCGTTGTGCTGCCCCCCTCGTTCGTTGTGCTGCCCCCTCGTTCGTTGTGCTGCCCCCTCGTTCGTTGTGCTGCCCCCTCGTTCGTTGTGCTGCCCCCTCGTTCGTTGTGCTGCCCCCTCGTTCGTTGTGCTGCCCCCCTCGTTCGTTGTGCTGCCCCCCTCGTTCGTTGTGCTGCCCCCCTCGTTCGTTGTGCTGCCCCCCTCGTTCGTTGTGCTGCCCCCCTCGTTCGTTGTGCTGCCCCCCTCGTTCGTTGTGCTGCCCCCCTCGTTCGTTGTGCTGCCCCCCTCGTTCGTTGTGCTGCCCCCCTCGTTCGTTGTGCTGCCCCCCTCGTTCGTTGTGCTGCCCCCCTCGTTCGTTGTGCTGCCCCCCTCGTTCGTTGTGCTGCCCCCCTCGTTCGTTGTGCTGCCCCCCTCGTTCGTTGTGCTTGCTGTCCTGCTCCCTCGTTCGTTGTGCTGCCCCCTCGTTCGTTGTGCTGCCCCCTCGTTCGTTGTGCTGCCCCCTCGTTCGTTGTGCTGCCCCCTCGTTTGTTGTGCTGCCCCCTCGTTCGTTGTGCTGCCCCCTCGTTCGTTGTGCTGCCCCCTCGTTCGTTGTGCTGCCCCCTCGTTCGTTGTGCTGCCCCCTCGTTCGTTGTGCTGCCCCCTCGTTTGTTGTGCTGCCCCCCTCGTTCGTTGTGCTGCCCCCCTCGTTCGTTGTGCTGCCCCCCTCGTTCGTTGTGCTGCCCCCTCGTTCGTTGTGCTGCCCCCTCGTTTGTTGTGCTGCCCCCTCTGTTAAAACTAAGGTCAATGGACAATCAATATTTGCCCGGCGGTATCGCCTCTTTAACCCACAAAATATTAACCAATGAAGAGGCAGGCGCTGGAGACTGGAAGGCAGGAAACAAGGTTTATTCTCTCCGGAGGAGAACACATCAGTTCAGACAGCCAGTATCGTCACGAGGTGCTCTAACCGCATCTCTGAGGCCTGGCCTCTTATACACAGTTAAATGAATTTTATTGCAGGTAACACAGTCTTGTAATGCTTTGAAGTATGAAAGGACATCCTCTGAATCTCCCCTACAGGCCCGTTCCCACACACATTTACAGTTGAAGTCCCCACCCCGGTCACAACAGGTGATGATTATCGCGCAGCTGGACATTCCGCCGATTCACGGAATGTGGGGGTTTGATCGGATCTCATAGGGTGGGGGCTTTGATCAACTCGGGGGTCCTTTGATGAGGGAAGCTTTCTACTGTACGGGGAGGGGCAATAAACAGTATCGGCAGAGCTAGGTGTCGGCCTGGGAAAGAGGAAGACAAACGGGCACACAGGAAAAGGGGGGGGGGGGTTGGTATCAAAGGGCCTGGGACCATGAAAAGGAATGAAGGGAGGTGTCGCGCTGGGAACAGGATGGGGTTCTGAGGCAGAGCTGCGTTGAAGGGGGGTTTATGACCCAAGGCATGCGAGTGTGGGGGTTGTCAGCGTGCGGGCTTTGCGAGGGTGAAGGGCTATGCTGGGGGCCAATGGCATGCAGAGGGTGGTTCTGATCGAGGCACCTAAAATGGCGGGTGCACACGACAAAAAGTGTGGCATCCGGGGAAAAAGGCAAGATGGCGCAGATAATGTTTACCAAACCGTACTAATTTTCCACAGTCCTCCATTTAACATATCCAAGACATCTTGCTGGCCTATTTCCTATCCATGTCTACTGTGGCGGTCATAAGTAAAGAAATGGGAACCCAGGTGAGGAAGCTATAAACATTACATTTAAAATATCTCGTCTTAGGAGGCGGGTCTATCGATAAAAACTCGTTTGCAGGAAGGTCATAGTAATGCAATATCGGACAAAACGATTCTGTAGTGTGATCATTGAGTACATTTCATAGGTACTTGTAGTCATTCGGAATGTGAACTGATAGGTTATTACATATGTAAGTTCTGTTCATTTTTTAGTTGGAGCATGATCAATACAATGGTGGCTGGGAGAGAAATGAGACGTAGTAAAAACGATAATCAGAGGCGCCATTGTTCGAAGGGGAGGTCCTATTGTCATGGACCGTTATTAGTGAGTTCTCAGCATTCCTTGTCGTCTTCTGTTGGCACGGTGGAGCGATGAGTCCAGCTCTCTTCTGAGCTCCGCGTTGCAGGGCCTGATCTTCTCCTCGTTTTCCTGGTCAAGAAGGTCCTTATCGCCCTGTGTCCTTTGGAGTCGATTGTCAAAAAGTTCAGGTGGAAGAAGAGTGTGTGTAAGTAGTCCATAGGGTAGGTCGGAGAAAAAAGGGGGGATGGAGCAGGGCCAAATCGGGAACAGACCAGGGGGACGGAAAGTTTCAGGTAGGCGGGCTCATGACCGAATTCAGAGAGTGGGGACTTTTCGGCACACGTTGAACATTGAGCAGGGGCATCAGGTCAGCCCTTTCCTCTCATTTTGTCGGAAACAGTGCCTCGTCCTGCAACTCCTTTCTGTCGCGGTCTCGCCTTGGCCAATGTCGCAGATGTTCCACGATCTGTAGTCAGGCCACGTGCTCCCACATCCGGTCTCTCTTTCCTCCGACAGCGGTACCCTTAAATGAGTTTGAAAAGACAGTCTTTAGAGAATTGGCAGAGGAAGGTAATCACATAAGTCTATTTCTCTCCCAGCTCCACGCAAATGAGAAACATCCGTTACATTGGGGTTCACAACCATCATATAAATAATTGATGATGGGCTCGTTGGATTTCCTATAACTTTCCTTCGTAACTATTTCTTTGGTGCTGGTTGGCGTTACATTCATTGTCGTGGTACGGAATCTGGTGCCTATTCATTGTATTTTGTGTATTACAGTTACGTCAGATCTTCTGACAGAGACCCACCTTCCTAGTACGTGCCTTACAAAGCTATACCGCTCTCCAGGACCTTATATTTTTTTAAAAGTGCAACGTGCTATCACCATGGTCTGATGGGTATCTTTCTGAGGGACGAACATAGGCTAAACATTTTTCCATCCTATAAATGTATCCTACCTTTCAGCTAAACATTTTACTTTCAACAGGGTTAATTGCAACGATTTCTTCATTTCGGCCTAATCTTTAACTTCGCAAACATCAGTCTAGTTCCTACATAGCCTCTTACAACCTTATTACTTTTATATAAAAAAAACCAGGGTCTTATGGAAACAACTAGGGACATAGCAAACTGTGGTTAGGGACTGTCATCTTGCTTTGTGTCATAAGGGCGTTATTTAGCAGAAGGCCATAGTTCAGTTGGTAAGCGTTCAGTGACATTTCTCAAATTCTAAAACTCCGTAGCTTGCTCACCAACAGATCATTTCTAGGAACAACGGCTGGCCCGTGTTAGTTGTAAGTCGACTTGTTTCCTACAACAGGGGGTGGGGGACATTTTAAAAACTCTCGTCCGGGGCAGCTGATACAAAACTGAGGGGGTTCTGGGAAGACGGGGATGTTTCGATCACTTTTTACTGTTCGGGGATTGCGGCAATTCGGGATGGGGAAGGTCGCATTATCCTGAGGCAATTTTTTTTTATAGAAGCCACTGACATGTAGTTCCCTTATTACGGGCCAGATTAGGGAACCTTAGTCGTCTTACCTGTCCTTTCCCGTTTGGCCAATTCTAGGTTTCATCAATATTTAGCAGAAAGGAGAGGTAGTGACACGGCATCAGGGTGATTATATTTAAGACAAATTTTGTGCAAATACTTGCGGTATTTGGAGCCAATTGGGGGGTGCACTAGGGGTGGCGGTTTGCCAATTTTGGTGCTAGTCGTTCGGAAGAGTGAGAGTGTGGAGGGGAGAGAGAGAGAGAGAGAGAGAGAGAGAGAGAGAGAGAGAGAGAGATGTGCAACAATAGGCTAAATAGTACACGTGCGACATGGGGAGTGGCCGTGTATTAAGATAGGCTATTCAGCGCACTACACAACATAAGACATTTACGGGTCCGTGTTAGAATTTCGAAAGCATGCAGTTTGGGACGGACGAGCATTAGGCAGGATAGAGGGGGCATGCATTGAGTAAAAGACACCATTGTATCGCACTTCTCGCACTCTCGGTCCGCCGACCAGTCAAGTCAGCGCCTCAGTCGCACAAAAACATGTTCTCATAGTTTCAGACATACGTGACACGTGTCCATTCGCACATCACGGATTAGGGGTGACCGTGTTTTCAGACATACGTGACACGTGCCCATTCACGCAACACGGATTAGGGGTGACCGTGTTTTATCATATTATACAACTTATTAGCTCTTTCGTTACAAGAGCAGTTTGTGGGTGTGCTTAGGTGCCATCTGGCAACGTTAGTCCGCTTCGTGTATCAGACATGGCGGGGCTTCAGATCTTCACCATACCTCGGTCGTGATCTCCAGTGTAACCTGTAGGGGGAGGAAAAGAAGGGAAGGGAGGGGGACAACATTCGCGCATTTCAAATGCATGGGCACGAAAGTTCTTTACTTACCTCATACTCGTCTTGTCCCCTCGGCATAGAATCCCTGGGGTCTTGGTTTCTGAAGCCAGGGGGGGGAAAGGGGCAGTGTGTCCTTATAGGTCGTGTGTAGGGAAACGTTAAAAATCAGGGGCTCTTAGTGCGGGGTATCTAGTTGGTAGATGTATCTAGCTATCGGGGCCCTTAAATCTTTTCCAATGCTGTGATGGTCTAAGGCATACCAGCTCTTCGGCCAACTCTGTTCCCTAGTACCTTTGAGTGTCGTACCTTCATAACGTTCTATCATTTACACCGCTTCGCGTTACCCGTCCTCAGAAGTCGAGGTCCTTCTCCATGCGTTAGTTCCAGAGCCAGTCGCATACTTGGAGGCAGAGTATCGTGTCTTAGATTCGATCCTCCCTCTGGAGCTGAGCAACCATCTTCTAATAACCTTAAAAAGAGAACAAAGCAGGGTGCACAAAAAACTCTCCCGCTGACCCCACATTTTTCAAAAAAAAAAGCATGCAATACCCATTTCATAGTTCGGAAAACCTTTATTTGCACAATCGTTCAGCATGTAGATATGACAGTGCAATCGTATTTGGCCGGGCACGGCAATGGCTAAAGTGCGTACAGTAGGGGGGTTATTTTGCAGTATTGGGAATATTAAAAATATTAAAAAAGGCTTATTCATTCATTTGCAGGGAACTAAAATGTCTATCGATAGTTGAGGGATCAAGGGGCATTCATTTCATAGTTGGCAGTACAGTTGGACTAGTCGCAATCAAATTTCCTATATGTATACCGTGGGTGTGTGTCGTAAGCGAGGTTATGTATCGGCTACAATAAACATCATAATAAATTGTACATTTGAAAAAAACATTTTTCACGGGACCCTTTTACATGTTCGTCGAGTGAACCCTCCCTCTTTTTCGTCAAGTGTACAAAGGATCATATACATATTTCAGAACATCGAGTCTTTTTAGCTAAAAAACACCACGAGGCGTTCGCAAGTTCTCATTGATTCCGGCGCCATTTTGGGCGGGGCCGGGTTAGTCCGGAAGTAGCATCAGAGACAAAATGTTTCCCATAACCGGCGGTTGGACCAGAGTCCTCTTCGGCAGTTCAAACACTCGTGCTAACAGAAGGGGTGGCTATTTCGTGGTTATTTTCGTTAGCGACCAAGGCAGTCGTTACTCACCGGGAGCCGGCAGGGGCCGAGGGCTCCTGGGACTTTTGTAGAATCTTCAAGGCTGTGGGGATGCTGTCGGAGGTGGGGGCTCGTGCCCCGGTGGACAAGCGTCCGAGTTGTATTGCTGGTCAAAGTTACTCTAGCGGCCTAGACCCGCCTTCCAGGGGGCCCAGACGCCATTTTGAGGCCTGCAGCAGCCGCCCTTCGTCGAGTCTGCAAGAGTGGAGGAGACCTTTTGGAGTGAACCCATGTCCAGTGCTGCGGAAGTATGGCCACCTGTGGTGCATGTTCGGTGCTGTGCGAGTATTGGCGCAGCCGTTGCATGTTCGGTGCTGCGCAAGTATCGGCACCGTTGCATGTTCGGTGCTGCGCAAGTATCGGCACCGTTGCATGTTCGGTGCTGCGCAAGTATCGGCACCGTTGATCGGCGCCGCCCGGCTGGAGGATTTCGGTGCCGGGCCGGGGGCTGGGAAGCCTCCTACCCGTGGAGGTGGGAGAGGCTCGTCCGCGTCGCCTCTCCCTCCCAGCCCAACCTGGACAAATTTCTGCAGAGGTATTTGTGATGGCCGGACTGGGGCTGGGAAGCCTCCTATCCGTGGAGGTGGGAGAGGCTCGTCCGCGTCGCCTCTCCCTCCCAGCCCGACCTGGACTAATTTTCGCGGAGGTATGTACAAGACATCCCCCCTCCAGAGTTGTCGCAGCCATTATTCAAGAAAGAAGTGGCGCCTGGCGTGTTGCTGCCGCCATTACGGAGGAGAAAAGAAAGAAGTGGCGCCTGGCGCGTTGTCGCTGCCATTACGGAGGAGAAAAGGAAAAAATTTCCCGTCCGTCTCTGGGCCGGGCTTCCGGTGGATGTCGGCCGGACGCCCCTTGCTCTGGCCCCATGAACGGGTTCCTTGGCTCATCGGCTGCAGCCGGATCCAGTTGGCCCCAGTCCCCGGCCATTGGTGGCCGGACCGGGGGAGCATGTGGCGGGACTATCTGCAACTCTCACGTGCCACCGCGGCCGGACTGGGAGAGAGAGAGAAGGGTCGAGGACATAGACATTCCCCCCCTTACAACTCTCCAGTGTGGTCAAGGCGATCCCCTGGCTGGGTCCCGCTGGCCCCTGTCTCTCCTCCGGCTCCACCCTATGTTACGATTTCCTGGCCGACTGTTGGCAGCAGGACCCGCCTTATATGGGTTGCTGCCGGCTGGGCGTAGCCACAACCCTGCCCCACCTTGGAAGTTTCCAGAGTGGGGGGGTGTTCTGCTGACTTTCATTTTCTACAGTTTACCGTTCTTGGTTCTAACGTTTCCTGTTGTTAGGGCCTTAGTAGGTGTTATTATTACGTATTGTTATTGTTTCTTGCTCGTTATGTTAAATAAAAGTTCATGTTCATCAGTGGCCTACTGATTTCGTTTTCCCATTCCTTTCTTTCCAGGTTGTTTCATGCTAAAGCTTCTGATAACAGAAGTTAAGTAACACGGAAACACAGGCAGAGGGATGACGTAGATTCATGCATCACGTACACACAAACTCAGACGGGGAGACAGTACAAGTATTATATACAAAGACCCAAGACAAACATAAAACAGTTATTGGTCACAATTATCTTTTTCTGTATGCTGCGCATACTTATTGTTCTGAGTTCTTTTTACCTGTTTCTTGTCTTTTTATTCGTTGGCTGCCTTTTTTTTTTCTGGTGGCTTTGATTGTACACACTTACGCCTTTGGCAACTGGTATTCGGGGTTTGTCGTGGTTAATTTAGAGCTAGACTGGGTTTCCCGTCTTAGCGTCGTTTGATCTATGAGGACTCGAACATGTCGCTGAAATCGGCCTGGCGAAATCTGTGCCATCGGGCATAATCGAACGTGGTGGTTCTATCTGGCCTGTCCATGTCGGTCTGATTCATCTTTGTCTCGCGCCTTTTCCCTTTCTGCCGGCCTGTTATTCCTGTCGGCCCTCTGCTCCTACTTTCGTTCAGTAGAGTCGGACATTGGGCTTTCCAGTGCCCGGCATATTTACAAAAAGCACATTGGTTTTGCCCTAAGTCTGGTCGCCCTGTGCGCAGTGTCAGGGGATTACTTTCGGGTCGTTGTGTCCTGGGGTTGTCCTGTCGATATATTCCTTTACCTACTCTGTCCTCGTCTCTTTTCTTTCGTTGCATTGCTTCTTTGCGCCACATACCGAGACTGTCGAGCATAATAGGCGTTGTCTTATTATTTCGAAGGGCTATTTCTAACGTTTCTATTTTATCAAGATCGAAGGATCCTATCAGTGGCCACTGTTTCTCTTGATTTTCTTTGGTATACCTGTGCCACAGTTTACTATTGGCTATGGTAACTAATCCATAGTTTATGAACATGTCTTTATTAGGGGTGCCTTCCAGCGGAGCTAGATGATCCACCTCTAATAAACGGTCCGGGCTGAACCAACTATCGACCAGTGGGGAGAAGACAGACATGACGGCTCGCGAAGAGGACACAAAGTCAGCACTGCCTATCTTATCACTGCGTGCAAAGACTAGACAGAATATTTCTATTCTACGTTGTTTGCAGGCAGTGAATACCTCATGAACCAATATCAAAACAATAAATAAACGACCAGTGGGAAGAATAAGTAGATCCGCAAAGGTCTGCGTCCTCTACCCTTTCACTATCTGCAAAGGGGAACCTGTTCTTTCCTGTTTGTAGACAGAGAATCTCCAGAAAACAATCCGCGAACAGTAGCTCGGGGTCCAAAAAACAGTTAATCAGTGTGGGAGAGGGAATCTCCCGAAAACAATTCGTGAATAAATAATCAATCAGTGGGGGAGAAAGATAGACACGCTGGCTGCGTTACTTATCCTTCACTGTTTGCAAAGAGAAAGAGCCTACTGTTTCTCCGTTGGCAGACAGTGAATCTCCAAATAGGTCAACAAAGAGTAATACTAGTATTTTCTGAACAATTAAACAACTATTTCGCAATTCGTCGTGTCTACACGACCTTACCCGGACCGTATGGACAGTTTCTTATCTTCCGAATCCAGCGCCCGATCGTCCTCCTTTCCTCGTATTCCTCGCGGCACTCCTGATGGTTCCCAGTTAGGACCGTAGATCACTCGAGAGAGGTCTGTTCGGAGCCAGTGAAGTTCGGATGATCGGCTGCCAGACGAGGGTCTATTGGGCAAGAGCTCTCCCGATCGTTGCAGTCGTTCACTCTGTCGTCAGGACCTCTCCCACTGGATCCACGAGTCACTGATGGGCCCCCCGCTTGGGACGCCAATTGTTAAAACTAAGGTCAATGGACAATCAATATTTGCCCGGCGGTATCGCCTCTTTAACCCACAAAATATTAACCAATGAAGAGGCAGGCGCTGGAGACTGGAAGGCAGGAAACAAGGTTTATTCTCTCCGGAGGAGAACACATCAGTTCAGACAGCCAGTATCGTCACGAGGTGCTCTAACCGCATCTCTGAGGCCTGGCCTCTTATACACAGTTAAATGAATTTTATTTCAGGTAACACAGTCTTGTAATGCTTTGAAGTATGAAAGGACATCCTCTGAATCTCCCCTACAGGCCCGTTCCCACACACATTTACAGTTGAAGTCCCCACCCCGGTCACAACAGGTGATGATTATCGCGCAGCTGGACATTCCGCCGATTCACGGAATGTGGGGGGTTTGATCGGATCTCATAGGGTGGGGGCTTTGATCAACTCGGGGGTCCTTTGATGAGGGAAGCTTTCTACTGTACGGGGAGGGGCAATAAACAGTATCGGCAGAGCTAGGTGTCGGCCTGGGAAAGAGGAAGACAAACGGGCACACAGGAAAAGGGGGGGGGGGGTTGGTATCAAAGGGCCTGGGACCATGAAAAGGAATGAAGGGAGGTGTCGCGCTGGGAACAGGATGGGGTTCTGAGGCAGAGCTGCGTTGAAGGGGGGTTTATGACCCAAGGCATGCGAGTGTGGGGGTTGTCAGCGTGCGGGCTTTGCGAGGGCGAAGGGCTATGCTGGGGGCCAGTGGCGTGCAGAGGCTGGTTCTGATCGAGGCACCTAAAATGGCGGGTGCACACGACAAAAAGTGTGGCATCCGGGGAAAAAGGCAAGATGGCGCAGATAATGTTTACCAAACCGTACTAATTTTCCACACCTCGTTTGTTGTGCTGCCCCCTCGTTTGTTGTGCTGCCCCCTCGTTTGTTGTGCTGCCCCCTCGTTTGTTGTGCTGCCCCCTCGTTTGTTGTGCTGCCCCCTCGTTTGTTGTGCTGCCCCCTCGTTTGTTGTGCTGCCCCCTCGTTTGTTGTGCTGCCCCCTCGTTTGTTGTGCTGCCCCCCTCGTTTGTTGTGCTGCCCCCCTCGTTTGTTGTGCTGCCCCCCTCGTTTGTTGTGCTGCCCCCCTCGTTTGTTGTGCTGCCCCCCTCGTTTGTTGTGCTGCCCCCCTCGTTTGTTGTGCTGCCCCCCTCGTTTGTTGTGCTGCCCCCCTCGTTTGTTGTGCTGCCCCCCTCGTTTGTTGTGCTGCCCCCCTCGTTTGTTGTGCTGCCCCCCTCGTTTGTTGTGCTGCCCCCCTCGTTTGTTGTGCTGCCCCCCTCGTTTGTTGTGCTGCCCCCCTCGTTTGTTGTGCTGCCCCCCTCGTTTGTTGTGCTGCCCCCCTCGTTTGTTGTGCTGCCCCCCTCGTTTGTTGTGCTGCCCCCCTCGTTTGTTGTGCTGCCCCCCTCGTTTGTTGTGCTGCCCCCTCGTTTGTTGTGCTGCCCCCTCGTTTGTTGTGCTGCCCCCTCGTTTGTTGTGCTGCCCCCTCGTTTGTTGTGCTGCCCCCTCGTTTGTTGTGCTGCCCCCTCGTTTGTTGTGCTGCCCCCTCGTTTGTTGTGCTGCCCCCTCGTTTGTTGTGCTGCCCCCTCGTTTGTTGTGCTGCCCCCTCGTTTGTTGTGCTGCCCCCTCGTTTGTTGTGCTGCCCCCTCGTTTGTTGTGCTGCCCCCTCGTTTGTTGTGCTGCCCCCTCGTTCGTTGTGCTGCCCCCTCGTTCATTGTGCTGCCACCCCTCGTTCGTTCTTCTCTTGTCTGACGCTCCAGCACTAGGAGAACCCCCACCCGCCCCCCTCCATCATTCCCTCCAGCCGCTACTGCCCTTGGGTGGACGTCATGCTTAACAAATAATCTTTAACATAACAATTTGCAATTGGCTTTAAAGTATTAGGACGCGATGTACAGTGTTCTGAAATCCAAGCACTATTCAAGACAAAGCAAAACTATATAATTAAATCTCATGAGGTGTAGAGATCTGGGTGGACAATAGATTCCTGAAACTATTAGTACAAAATGGGAACTCCTGTTACTAGAATAAACATTCATTTTCAAAGGCCTAAGGCAACAGGAGTGGTCCCACTTAACTATGTGTTAAGAAGCTCCTGAGAATCGAGACATGTCCAGCATACCAGCTCAACCATATACTTCCCATCCACAGAATAACCCTTATTTTTAATACAGGTGTAGTTGTGGCTTCCTGCTGATGCTCACGGAAATGTCTACCCCCTGTTGTGGTCTCCAGAGCAATTCCCTTTCTTTTTATTTTATTCTGGATTTCTACAAAGATCACAATATTCAAAAGTGACAATGTGCCAAACCAAGCCATTAGGACCAATGTTTCTCTGGCATGGCCTCAATGTGATTAACTAAGATCAACTATTTCAACATCATGGGCTATGAACCAGAGTCTGTGCTCTAAATTGTGCCCACTGTGCAAAGTGAGATCTTGCCACCTTCCTCAGAATGAGATCTTGTTTGATACTTCAGAGTGAGTTTGGCACCATGCAGTCAGAATATGCACTGGGGATGCCTAGAACGACATTTTTGGTCCAGAATACCAGCAAAAATTCTTCAACACCAGTGAAGAAGGAAATTAGTGAATTTTAGATTAAAGTGACCAAACAAGCAGCATCTTTTTTGCTGAGCATGGGAGATCAGTCCGCCCTGCAGAACATTTTTTAATGTGTACATGCACAGCAGTTTCCCGAAGCCGGCCTGGTACATACTTTTTGGTGTGCATGCCAGCACTAGCCTGCAGCACTTATGCCAGTCATCTTACATGGCAATTTGCCAGTGTGCTGAAGGCATGAACTGATTCTCACACTGCATGGGCGCAAAACGTTGCTGTTCCCTCCTGATAAATGCCCTGGCACTGGTAACAATGGTAGCAGTGGAGGACCGTAGCAGATGGCACAGATGTATAGCTAAAGAAGAGATTCTATTGTATTCTATTAAACACTAGTATAAAGCATGACTACTCCTAGGCATTCCAGAATAATTTTTAGTTTTCAGTTTCTTCTATTGAAGGGAGGGCTCTGGCCAAGCTGGTAAGATTTTGTTTGTAGATAACAAAGGATGGTCAGCAGGTGGGGGCCCCTGACATTTGCTGGCTGACACACCTTGAGATATTTCATGTATCCTAGGCATTTTGGTTGTCTTGGCATACAGTGGGCATTTTAGTCATTAGGTGGTACCGGCAAAAAGTGACCTTGAGGCATATTGTGCATAAGGTGGTTCTTCGTGGTATATAGTGTTTTGGTTCTAGTCACTAAGGGATTGTCATTGACATATTTTGTGCATCCTATTTGAAAGCGTTAGGCTTCTTACCCATGGCATACGGTGGTCACCGTGACTTCTAGTAGATATCCGTGAATAAGATAAGCATCCCTGAGATTTGGTAATAGCACTGGGATATCATGTCGATTCCTTGCAGGGCAATTTGAACAGTGCCACTGGAATCATGCAGCAGGGGAGCACCAAAATATGCTGCAAGAAAAGTGGCCCATTTTTAGGTAGTATTACTTCATTACTTTGAATTGTTTGCACATGTGTTGGGCTCTGTGTGTGTGTGTTGGGCTCTGTGTGTGTGTGTGTGTGTGTTGGGCTCTGTGTGTGTGTAGTTTCTTTTGTAGGCAGGTCTGTGTGAGGGTGGCTCTGTGTGGGTGGCTCTGTGTGGGTGGCTCTGTGTGGGTGGCTCTGTGGGTGGCTCTGTGTGGGTGGCTCTGTATGTGTGTGTGTGTGGGTGGCTTTGTGTGTGTGGATCTGTGTGTGGGTGCAAATGCAGTAGGTCTCGCATTTGCGAGAGATTAAGCTATTGGCATTGTAAATGACAATGCCATTTATTTATGTTTTAAAAAAATAAATAAAAATGTCATGAGCAATGCCAATAGCTCTAACTTTAACAATGCCGAGACCATTGCATTGTCAATGCTTGTTTATATTAAGCCATGTTTCACAGAAGCTCAACTGCTATGCAACATGTAAAAAAAACAAAATGCCAAACCCAAAAGATTTCATATAGGCGAAACCTATTGCCCTTTTCAGATGCAGGTTGTTCAAGTTGGCAGGTATGATGGCCTGAGTGAACTTGTTCTCCCTGTTCAGGAGGAAGTCACTATACCAGAGGAAGGGCTTTAAGTGGAATGAAAAAACTTGTGGGGGCTCCCAGAGGGGCATGGTCGATGTAATATAGGGCGTGGCTTAAAAACCCAAACTGAAAATCCATGCCTGGCATAGTGTCCCCCCACTGGTATCGTCATTCCATCCATATACAACAAGTAACATTACATTTACTACAAGCCAGGACTAGGGTCTTTGTCAATGGTTGTTCGTTGCATAAGATAAATATGCATCAGCGATGGCTTCAAAGCTTGAGAGTAGTGCTGCTACGGGTGAGAGAGCTCTGCTAGGGGTGAGAACTGTAGCTGGTGTGAGAGCGGTGCTGCGAGGGTGTGATGGGCGCTGTGAGGGTGTGAGGGGTGCTGCGGGGGTGAGAGGATGCTGTGAGGGGTGCTGCTGGGGATGAGAGTGGCGCTACTAAGGGTGAGAGGGGCTCTGCTAGAGGTGAGAGAGAACTCCAGGTGGTGTGAAAGCTGCACTGCTCGAGCGAGAGAGGGTCTGGTGAGGGTAACAGATGTGCTGAAGAAGGAGCGAAAGGGCACTGTAGTAGAATGAACACAGATGTAACGTAGGTATAAGATTAAGAATAGCAAAACATTTCATTTGAACTGTGAGGTAGTAGAAAGCCCCTAAAAGGGTGGGGATATCAAATGAAAATTGCTTCAAAAAGAATGTTTGTGTACCCTGATGGGGTGAATCGAAAACCAAAATTGTGATTTATTTTGTCAAATTAAATTTTCGAAATCTGTGGAAACGCTCCATTAAGGAATAAAAGACGTCACAATTTTTAGATTAATTGCTCAAAGATGATCATGTTTAAACTATTTTGAAATATTCTAATGGGTAGAAAACGTGTGCTAACTTTATCCAGAGTTTTAAATGTGATTATAACGTCGCCATATTGTAGCTACTGTGATATAAATGGTCCTTAAATATTTTTTTATGGAAAATAAATTGAATATATTGCCTCTTGAACGTTGGTAGAGGTAATTGATAATACGGGTCAGTTATAAGAACAGTGGAGAGACGTCAAACAAGGAGGATCTGTTATTTCTTGGTTGCATAGTGTATTTTAGCATGTGTGGTAACTTGTACCAATAGAAGAAAGACTTGTGAGCTTTAAGGAAGGAAAAGATTTCCTTTCAATCAAAGCGTTTCTAGTCGGTGAAACAGGACGTAAGCGTGTCCTTTCAAAGTTGATGTCTTTTGAGAATGTTTTCTTTTAATTTACTTGTATTAAATAGATTAAATTTTAAAGTAATGGACACAAAAAAAAAACGATTGCTCCTTGTACTTTCTCAGACAGAGACAAGGCCTCCAACTTCAAAAGTTAAACGAGATCCATCCGGGCCGGGGGAGTGGGGGGGGGGGGGGGGGGAAACCTGGGAGGGCTCGCGCATGTGCGGTACCTGTGGCTCGTGCCCAGTGGCGGTGCGTGCGGCCGGTGCAGGCAGCGCCTGTCCCTTTCTGGGGCTCCCGTGGTGAAGAGGGAGCCCTGGCGCCAGAGAGGAAGTGCGGGAGCTAAAGTCCTGGGTCCCAGTAGGGGCCCGCGTGAAGAGTGGCAGATAGCAGTGCGGGGCTCCCATGACTGAGGAGAGAGCCCCGCATCGTGCTGGCAGAGGTATAGAGGAGCTGGAGTGCTCCGGAAGCGCGCTGCAGCCAGCTGCTGTTGAGGAGTACCACCCCCCGCAGACCGGGTGAGTGGGGGATTCTCAGTTTGTTTGCGTTTCTGCAGGGGGTGGCTGAGCTCTTAGATGAGGGGGTGCATGACTAAGCTGGCAGTAAGTGGTTGTGCCGATGTAGGCACAGTGTCCACGTTTATTTCCGGAGCGGACCCGCTCTTGCGGACCGCTCCAACGATGGGGCTAGTTTATTTAAAAGCCCCTTTTGGGGGCCAGAAGTTAAAGTGAGCGCGCATGCGCATAAAAAAAGAAAGTGAAACTGCATGCTGGCTTGCAAGGACGGAAGGGGAACAGGAGATGTGCACACATGGACTGTACGTGCTTGTCCACATTTCCAGTCCATCCTGCGCGTGCCCATCTCCTCTCTCCCTTGGCAGGCAAGTCAGCGACTATAGATCTCGCTGCCGACAGCGCTTTCACGCTGCGTCGCCAGGCGAGACCTGAAAATGTCCTCCAGCAGCTCCAGCCCCCCGGGAAATGCCTGGCGGAAAAACAGGCATCTGGTCCTGAGTAAAGGTGCTGGTGATAAGTGAAAGAATTAATGGCATTAAGGTAACCACAAGTGTTAAAGGCTAGGCACTTAATTGAAAGAATAACGGTAAAGGGGACAGTGTAAGGGGTTAGGGTATTGGATTAAGGTGAAGGAATTAGGGTCTGGTTTAAGAGTAAGTGGGTAAAGGAAGAATTGGAGGGATGGGTTAGAGGGTAATGATTGGGCATAAGTAGGTAAAGGGCTAAGGGTGGAGTTAAAGGGAAAAGGTTGAAAGGTAAGGTAGTAATGGTAAGGGGGTAAATTTAAGTGTAAGCAGTTACGGGAAAGGGGGTAAATCCTGTAATTGTAAGGGATTTAGAGTCTTGTAATGTTATGGATAGGGGATGAAGAATTGATGTTATAGGGGCCAGGGGATAAGTAGCTTTAAGGATGTAAAGCTAAGGAGATAAGTGCATGGTTTATGTGTAAAGGTATATGGGCGAGGTGATAAGTGGCAAGTTGGTAAGAGGTTAAGGGTGCAAAGGTAAGTTCGGTATAGGGAGGCTAAGGGTTTTAGAAGGTTAGTTATTAATCTAAATGGGGTAAGGTGAAAGCCACAAAGTAAATCATATTTTCATTTGATAATTTTATTTCGGTCAAAGACCATAAAAGTGCAATAAGATATATACAGGCACGAGAATAAAACCATAAATACAATCAAGTTAAAAAGTTATTAAACGTTAAGTTATCAAAGAGTAGAGGTACAATATATAATTATGGGCCATTATTTCATACTGATGAAAAGAGATCTTCTCCGCCACATGCCATATAAAAAAACGGAAAACAGCAAAAACAATGGGAGGGGCAGTGTCATAGGTTAAAACTCTTGAAGCTTGTGCACATTGTCTAAAACCCAGATTTTTACACAGTGGAAGGATCCAGCATTTCCGAATTCCACTGTATGCTGGGCAGAAAAAAAAGATATGTACAATGTCTTCCCTCCAGTAGTTGCAAGCAGGGCAATTAGCTTCCATCGAATTCGACCATCTGGATGTTAGTGCCCCTATCGGTATGGAGCCATGCCTCAGTTGAGTGTATAATTTTCTTGCAAGTGGGGGCTGCACCAGGTCCAGAAACACCTCCGTCCTGGGATCAGCTTTCATCAATAAAAACTCTGTGGACAGCCTGCCCAGGGAGGTCGAGCGATGTAGAGTTTTAAAGTTATATAACCTTACAGCCGCCACTATTTGGGACCTTTGCGTCCTCACGCAACTGTCTTCAGGTACATCCCAAAGTTGTGGCATGCCAATTTGGTGGAAGGAAGCCTTAACATGGACCAACCAGGGTATGTTCTTATGCTGTAACTGACCCCAAATTGCAGTGAACTCTGTTCTAAAAGGTACAAGCTCCGGCACGGACCAGAGCCTTCTCCAATAGAGCAGAGGTCGTGCAGCTGCCAGTTCATCGATGGATTCCAAGCCTAGGTCTAGGCGTAGTGGTATGAGGGGGGTGCTTTGGGGAAGGGCAACCAGGTGTCGCATGAAAGCCTGTTCAACCTTAAGTAACTCGTGTACTTTCGTGTGTCCCCAAAGTTCTGCAGCATACAAAGCTGCTGACCTGACCTGTGTTTTGTATATCTCAAGGGCAGGAGTGACAGGTTTAAAGGTCGAAGCACTATGAAATCTACCTATGCCTCCCATAATCTGAGCCAATCTCAGGGATGATTTTGAGATTTGGTGATCCCAAGTGAAATGCTTAGTCAATGTGACCCCCAGGTATACAAAAGTCTTGACTCGCTCCAGGGGAGTTCCGTCCAGTGTGGGATTTGGGCGGGTGTGCCTCGGGGGATTGAAGATCATAAACTTGGTTTTCTCCAAGTTGACCTCCAGCCCCCGTGAGGCACAGAAGGACACAAACCCGTCCAGAACCCGCTGGATGCCCGTTGATGTCCTCGATAACAACAAAGTGTCATCCGCGAACATCAGAGCGGGCACCCTACCAGTGGCCAGGCGAGGAGCATCGTTATCCCTAACACCATTGAGTACATCAATCAGACCATTGACATACAGGCTAAAGAGGGTGGGGGCCAGTACACAGCCCTGGCGTACACCCCGGGTAACGGGGAAGCGAGCTGATAGTTCCCCGTTCCTCCCACACCTCACCTGTGCATAGTTCCCTGTGTGGAGTCTGATAAGGGCATCTAGTAAATAGGGGGGGGAAGACCAAGCTCCTCCAAGACCGACCAGAGCCTCTCCCTAGGAACCAGATCAAATGCGGCCTGCAAGTCCACAAAGACAAGGTAGAGGCTGCCACCCTCTACTCTTGCAGTTTTCCAGTATAGGACCTGGAGTCGAAAGATCTGGTCCATGGTCGAGACCCCTGTTCTAAATCCGGCTTGAAGGGTGGTCAAGATTTTATTCTCCTCCATCCAGCCCAGTAATCTATCAAGTAGGATTTGTCCCATCAGCTTCTGGGTAGTGTCAATTAAGCTGATTGGTCTATAGTTAGAAGGGGCGAGCGGGCAACCCTTTTTAAAAATTGGAACGATCTCGGCTCCAAGCCAGGTCTCGGGCAATGAGGAACCTTGTAGGACCGCATTGAACAAGACCATCAGGTATGGGGCCCAGATTTTAGGTTGAGAGCGGAAAAGATCACCCGGGAGCCGGTCGAGGCCGGGAGCTTTGTTCGGGAGCAATCTCTCGATTGCCGACTCAACTTCCTTAAGGGAGATAGGATCGAACTTAAATGTGGTAATCCTCTCATGGGCACCCGAGTGTCCCGTCCGGTCTCCGGGGCCCAAGGCCCCCGACAGTCTATGCTCGTGCGGGGAGTCTGGGGCCACGGAAACCCCAGAGGCTAGCAGGGTGTCCTGGGTTTTGCAAAAGGAAAGCCCGGGATCCGAGGCCCCGGCAGTCGATACTCGTGCGGGGGGTCTGGGGCCACGGGAGTCCCAAGCGCGGGCATAGTGTCTTGGTTTTTAGGGGGGGAGCCCTGAGCCCCCAGACCCCCGGCAGTCTATGCTCGTGCGGGGGGTCTGGGGCCGTGGAAGCCCCAGGGACTGGCATAGTGTCCTGACTTTTACAAAAGGAATCCCCGGGCCCCCAGACCCCCGGCAATCTGTGCTCGTGCGGGGGGTCTGGGGTCGTGGAAACCACACGGACTAGCATAGTGTCCTGATTTTTACTGGAGGAAGCCCCGGGCCCCGGGACCCCCGGCAGTCGATGCTCGTGCCGGAGGTCCAGGACCGTGCAACTCCGAAAGGGCAGAATCACTCTAGGCAAGTTATCCGGACCTTGGCGCTCAAGTGTCCCCAACTCAGGGCTAGTGTAAAGTGACTTAAAGTGCGTCTCCCAGACTATGGGAGCAAAGTTCGAGACCCCACCGTCTCGCTCGCCACCCACCGAGGAGGCAATAATGGCCCAAAAGGTCTTAGAGTCTTTTAGAAGGAGTGCCTGTCTCATCTCATCCCATCTAGATTCCTCCCACTCACTCTTGGCCCTGGTGAGTTCCTTCTTGTAAAGCAATCTTGTGGCTTGGATTTTTAGGGTGTCCTTAGATTTAATTGCTGTCAGAAGGTCTTTCTTAGATTTCTTACAGGCATGGTCGTGCCAAGGGTGTGATTTAATCCTACGCGACTTCATCCCACTAACTGGATAAAATACATCCCCTAGACTCAGAACTAACTTTCTGTGGGACTCAATAATCTGCCCATGGGAGATAGCGCTCCCCATATCACTTATAAGTGGGGTAGCAATCTAGTAGATTTCTGCAAGGCGGCTTGGAGAGTCCACACACGAAGGCCATTTAACCATTCTCCTATTGTTAGATATAGTATAAGATGGGACTACCATATTATTTCTAGGGTCAGGATTAGTTAGTCCAAATGATCCAGGCTTAAGCGTCAGGACCAGCGCGTTGTGGTCGCTATCGTGCCTTGGGATGACCCTAAAATCTTTAAGCCTGCCCCAATGTTTGGCTTCCAACATAAGATAGTCAATGGTGGAAGTACGATTAGACCGATTTATATGTGGGTAAGCCCGAACTATTATTAACGGCCCTTCCATTACATGCCCGCAGGGACATTGCAAGGGTCAGGGATTTGATTTGTAGTACTAGCGGAGTCCAGGCCCTTACCGGGACAATCCCTGGAGCGGAAATATTCCAGAGTAAATCAGCCTCATCCTCAACGCACAAATCAGATCCACCCAGGGGCTCAAACTGGCAATTAAAATCGCCACCAAGGATTATCGAAGTTGTCGGGTCAAGTGTTTGGAGAAAAAGAGCGAGCGCTCTAATAGTGCTCGATTCCTTTCCATTCGCAGTGGGCCTTGAGTAAATATTTATTATGGCCACACGGGATTCATCTATCAATGAGAAGATGGTGATGGTGAAATAATTGAAATATCGCTTGTCTCTCAAATGAGGATGAAATGGTAAACAATGAATGTGAGCGAACAGTATGTATGCATGTATCCATTCCTAGTGGCGAACTAAGAACTGGAGACCATCATCGGAATGGACGCAGTACGTCAGAACATGACCACTAAGGCGCTGGCTATGCTGCAGGTGATGCATCGAGGACGGGATGCTACATTGCAGATGAGTCTTTTGAATATGGGCACGGTTCTACAGATGAGGCCTCGCCAGTAAAGTGTGCCCCTTCAGTTGTAGCACCACATCCCTTTTCTGGATATTATGATCTCTCCTGATGCTCCTTAACATGCCTTCTGCTCTCCCTGTAGCCTTGCTGTACCCATAACCCAGTCTGAAGTCTTCCCACCGGAGAACTCATGGAATCTTCAGGACTATAGTCCGGCACAGCTGTAGCCTACGAAATAACTCTTCTGTGTATGTGAAGGAAGCTTGCCCTGCTGATGCATGTGCTCTACATGTTCATTAGGTTTATTTATTTATGCTTTTTTATATAGTGCGGACTTTACCCGAAGGTGTCAGAGCGCTTCACAAATGGAACGTTAATGATACATGAGGAGAAAATTACAAGTGAACAAATTACAAAAGCAAACGTTAAGTTACATGAGGTAAAAGTGACAATTGTGAGCAAAGAAAATACAAGAGGTAGCAAACGGTACATTACAGGAGAAAAAAGTGACATGTGTGCAAGTTACAAAGGCGTACAAAGTACAAGTAGAGGTATAATACGGCAATAAATGGCAGACACTCAAACACAAGAACAAACGTTACGTAGGCAATGGTGGCACTTGTGCAAGTATCAAAAGCAAATAAAATGTAGGAGGTATCAAACAGTGTGTTACAAGAGAAAAGTGACGTGTGCATGTTACAAAAGAGTACCAAACACAGGTAGAAGGATAATACTTAAAAAAAAAAAAATGGCAGACACTCAAACACAAGAACAAACGTTATGTAGGCAATGGTGGCACTTGTGAAGGTATCTAAAGCAAACAAAATGGAGGAGGTAGCAAACAGTGTGTTACAAGAGAAAAGTGATGTGTGCATGTTACAAAAGAGTACCAGACACCGGTAGAAGGATAATACTTCAATAAATGGCAGACCACTCAACACCACTCAAACCACAAGAACTTACTGGGAAGACCCTTCCATAGTCATGGAGAATAGAATTTCCTATAATGGAAGTTCTTCCTTCAGATAATAGGGAGGGCGAGAATTATATTTGGAAATGTCTTTGGAGGAGGAGTTTGAGGTCAGTTTTGAAGGCCTGGGAGGAGGTGGTGGTCCGGAGTTGAGGCGGAAGTGAGTGCCAGATTCTCACCGCGTTGCCTGAAAAGGATTGGGCTATCGGATTATGGAAGTGATCACCGCTTCTGCTGCTGAGGCGGCACCTAGTCATATACCTTAGGTAAGCTTGCTGTGCTGCTTGCTGCCCATGCTGTGTTAGTAACGCTTGCCACTATAGAAAAGCCTCGACAATTGGCTTTGTCAATGTTTGTTTTGTTTGCACAAGCTGCTTGATTCTCCGCACAGTAATCACTCATCACTGTCCTCTGCACCAACACGCCCATCGCTAATCAGAGGACAGGAGGCCGCATATTAACTGTGATTATTTAGCATGTCTCCTACGCACTTGAATTTGAAATGTGGTGTTTTGATTGCGCAGCTGACGCACGAGGGCCTTGGGCGGGCAGAGTCTTATCATATTTTCGAGTTTAGGTTTTGAAGACAAACCTTTCACCGAGCTGGTTACAAAGGGAGTACAGACCTTGAGGCTGACATAAGAACGCCATGTAAAAATATTAATTCAAAAACAACCGTTAATCACTTGTGTGAATTCCATCCCATCCTTCATTCTTCTTTTCACTCTCTGTTACTGCCTCCGACAGAGATCCGAAACTCATGTTTTTCAAACGACATTACCTACCTCATCAGCCTTCACCTCCCCTGCACCTACCAGTAATGGCTGCCAGGAAGACCCTTGTAACTTCCTTTGTTTTCTGAACCTCGCTGGTGCTAATACTTTTCTCTTTCTCCTTTTGGAAATATTTTGGAACTGACGACCTTAAACTCTGTAAATAATTATATACACTACCTTCTTATGTTCTGTTGGTGGAAAATGTAAACATCAATTTTTTGTTATTCTATTGTGTATTTTTCTGTAACCTAGTTGTTTGAAATTGAGTAACTGGTTGGTGGGGCGTGGAGTGAAACCGTATTTAAGTAGCACCCACAATTGTCAGGGTGAAGTACAAGTAAATTCCAAATCCACCTGTGCTTGTCCCTCTGATAGTGTGGCACAAAGCAGCCCGTTTTAACCTGGAGGCAATGTGTAAAGGATTTATGCAGCATTCCAAACTGTAATTAAGTGAAAACGCAACACAAGAAAAATCCAACACCAATTTAGAAAAATAAACTAAAATGTGAAAAATAATTTGAGACCAAAACAACAGCAATCCAATTACTAGAACCAGAGAGATGCAATTGTAAACATTTAAGTGAAAAAAGTGCCTAGAAGCACGAAGCACAAAGCACCAACTGTGGTTATCTGTTCCTGCCAAACCAGGACAAAGTCGCAAGTTTAGGCCGATTGTGATTTAAGTACCTTAAATTCTGGTTTTGAGAAGCGCAGTGAGTTCCTGTGTCAAAGATGCATCTTGCATTGGCGGTGTTGAGGTGCCGTGCTGCAATGCGAAGTCCTACGTCATCTTGAGGATGCCATTGATGAGGGGCTTGCGATGAGCAGGCCTTCGTTGAGGAAGCATTGCGCAGTGGCATTTCAGAGGAAACTGCGGACTGCTATGCGAAGTTCTGCATATGGGATGCAGCGGTTCCGATGCGGCTGCGGGGAATGTCGTGTTGCATCTATTCTGCTCGCAATATCACAGCTGAGCTGCCACAGCACCTTCAGACTCACTTCCAAGGGTCCACGAGTCAGTTGGCACCACTTGGGGGCAAGACTCACAGGAGACCAATTCCAAGTGTTGGGTTCAAGGCTCTTGGATCCTTTTCTGTCCCTGAGGCTCTGATCAGGAGGCCAGCCAAACATCCCTTGGAGTCGCTGCAGTGGTGGTCACAGGTACAAGATGCAGGTCCAGTCCTTCTCACTCAGGCAGCAGAATAGCAGTATTATTGCAGAGCAGTTCAGCAGTCCTTTTGATTCTTTCACCGGTCTAGAGGTGTACTGAAATGTAGGGTCCAACGGTCCATTAATTCTACTGTGTGCCCACTTTGAAGTAGGAAAAGGTTTTAGAAGTTCCCCCTTACCCCACCCCATGCCACAGAGGTGTTTGGAATTTCCTTCCTCCTAGCCCTAGCTTGTATAGAGTCACAAAATACTAGTGTTAATCTAACTTCTTACTAAAATAGAAACCTTCTAATATCTTTAAAGTAAGCAAGGAACAGTTGTCCGCATCATGGAGTCTTGAATAAAGTACTCCAAATCTATAGAAAGTATAGTTTAAAGCCACCAATTAACACACAAAGTATTTGAGGTCCCCAGCATCATCATCTCCAGTACATTTCCATCTTCCTCTGTAAAACTGGGCAACATTCAGCTTCTGATGGAGAGAACTGCTTGTGGATTCCTCACCTTATGAATATCCCCTGCACCAGCATTTCGCGGCAATTTTTCCTAGCTCCCCGCGCCGACGAGGTCGTCCAGCATCATGACTCCGGATGACATCACCGGAGCCATAAGAGGACCACGTCGGCTTGATGACGTCCGTTCCCTTTTTTCCGCCGTGTCGACGCTAACGGTTTTTTTCTGGGACTCGCCATACTTCGTTTGGATACTTTGTATTTTTGATTGTATCGCTTTTTTTTTGTCATGTCTGTTCCGAGGAAGTCAGGTTTTAACCCCTGCAGAGAATGCGGTAAACATATGTCCATTACTGACCCGCATGAGGATTGCCTTTGGTGTTTATCTTCAGATCATGGCGTCGAGGGATGCTCTTCGTGCAGGAAGATGAATCCAAAGGCATTAAAGGAGCGAGAAGCCAAGCTTTACTGGCCAATGCAAGAAAAGAAAAAAGGGGACTTTGTTTCACCTTCAGTGTCTCATCAGGTGACTCCGGCTCAATCTCCTTCCTATAAGGGGACTCCAGAGCAGGTACGCTGCAGAGAGTCTCACCGTCTAATCTGGCTGATGATGAGGTTCCTTCGGCTCTGGCTGTTCCACCTATGGCTCCAGCAGCTCAGACTCCAGCGGTACCTCGATCGGATCCGGAACCAGCTTCTTACCCTCAGTTTCCGACGTCGGGTTCAGACCCCTTGCATTTTTTTAATACGATGTATGGTATGTTCACCAGGGTCTCGTACCCCTCTTGAGCACCTTTGGGTCCCATGGGTCCTTTGGCATATAATTTGGGTGTGCCTCACCAGTATCCTCAGGCCCCTTTTATGCCGTTCATGCCAGCGACGTCGTCCTGGTCTTTTCCGGCTCCGAGGATGTCTATGCCGTATGGTCAGTCCCCGGCTCCATCCCGTGAAGATTCTCGGATTCGATCGGCGCTGGTTATGGTAGTGGATCCATCTTAAACGCCGCTCCCGGAGCCATCGACCCCTCGTGTGGCGCCGCCGACGCCGCAACCGAAGGTGCATTCGAGGAGAGAGGCGCAGAGGTTTTTAGAACAGGAGCAGTACCAGGCTGAAGAGAGGGAGGAAGGAGAGGTGTATGAGACAGAAGATGTGTTTGAGGACTTGTGTGAGGCAAGTGGGCTTCACACTTCTCCAGAGTGGGACTTTGTTTCTCAAAAGGCTTCTCCCTCTAAGGATGTTGCTCCATATCATACGGTTATTAGGAAAGCTGCTGAACTTTTAGACTTGCAGCTTCCTGTGGCGGAGTATAAACCTAATCTTCTCACTGAAGTGCTTCATTCTCCATCTTCGGTGGTTGAGCCACTTTTGCCATTTAATGATGCTCTGACTGAGCCAATACTCAATGTGTGGCGCAATCCTCTTTCGGCTCCTGCAGCTTCGAGGTCAGTCTCAAGAAAGTATAGACCTGCTCCTGGAGATAAGGTTTTCCTTACCTCACCCTTCTCCTGAAAGTCTGGTGGTGCAGGCTTCTTGCTCGAAGCAGTCAACCGGGGTGTTTTTGCAGGCTCCTGCAGACAGGGATTCTAAGAAGTTGGAGCAATCTGCGAAAAATGTTTTTTCTTTGTCCTGTATGGCACTAAAGTCTACCAACGCCACTTGTCTCTTGGGCAGGTACATTCATGCTTTAATGGACTCTGCAAAACCACTTCTCCCTAAGTTATCTAAGGAGCACAAGGGGAATCTGAGTGAGGTGTTGGTGGGTGCTCATGCGGCTGCTCGCCAGATTATCCAGTCTGGTCTGGATACAGCGAATTCTGTTGCCAGGGTAATGGGCTCGTCTATCGCAACAAGGAGGCACACATGGTTACAATCTTCTGGGTTCTCTCCTGATGTGCAGGCTGCTTTTATTGATTTGTCATTTGATGGTTCCAAGCTTTTTGGTGAGAAGGCGGACTCTTCCCGGCAGAGATTTAAGGACAGTAAGGCAACGGCGAGGTCTTTTGGACTGCAGACTCCGTCAAGAAGCTATGGATATAAGATACCATGGTTTTGTGAAGTCTTCCTTTCTTGGGTCTAGACAGCCTTCGCAACAGCAGAAAATCCCTTTCTATAAGAGCTACAGGGGTAAAGGCGGAGGTCGCCTTTGTGGAGCCGGACGTCAACCCTCTTCCTCCTCCTCCTCCTCTACCTCCCCAACCCCTCCTGGTAATGCAGGAAAGCAGCCCTACATCCACCATCTTGGATCATGTAGGTCCTGTGGGAGGCCGGCTTACCCATTTTCTACAAGATTGGAAATTAATCACTTCGGACCTTTGGGTTTGGGATCTTGTAGAAAATGGGTATGCCCTTCCCTTCAGGGAATTTCTTCCTCCTTGCCAGGGGTTTTGCATGGAGGATCATTTGATTCTCCTTCAGAAGGAGGTTCTTACCCCGTTACAGAAAGGTGCGATCAAGGTGGTTCTGGAGCAGGAAAGGGGTCAGGGGTGCTACTACCGGTATTTCCTGAATCCCAAGAAGGATGGCAGGTGGTGTCCTATCCTGGATCTCAGAATCTTGAATCTGTTTCTCAAGCAGGAGAGGTTCAAGATGCTCACCCTAACGCAGGTTCAAGAGCTTCAGCAAGAGGACTGGATGGTGTCCATCGACTTACAGGATGCGTATTTTCATATCGCAATCCTGAAGTCTCACAGGAAGTATCTCCCTTTTACGGTTGGGTGGCAACATTACCAGCTTGCGGTCCTTCCGTTTGGTCTTACTACCGCACCTCGAGTCTTCACCAAGGTGATGGCAGTGGTGACTGCCCATCTCAGGAGGTCGGGGATCCCGGTTTGTCCCTACCTGGACAACTGGCTTTTGAAGGCAGAGTCTCCAGAGATGGTAAGTCATCATCTGCGGGTTACAACCCAGCTGTTGTACAAACTGGGTTTTTTGATAAATGTACCCAAGTCTCACCTGGTGCCCTCACAGCGCAACCTGTTTATAGGGGCAGTACTGGATACCACTGTGTGTCGAGCTTTCCCACCTCCACAAAGGATTCTCGACATTCAGGAAATTATTCCCTTGTTTCACAATGGAGCAGTTATTCCAGTTCTGAAGGTCCTTCACCTGCTCGGTCTGTTCGCTTCCTGCATCCTGTTGGTCAACCATGCACGCTGGCACATGAGGGTGCTCAAGTGGTGTCTCCGCAGGCAGTGGTATCAGCACAATGGGGATCTCAGGGAGTCAGTCAGGATTGCCAGAGAAGATGCAGCGGATCTGTCTTGGTGGAGGGCAATCTGTCTCAAGGAATGCCCTTTCGTCTTCCTCCATCGGTGGCCACCGTGATAACTGATGCATCAACTCTAGGGTGGGGTGCTCATCTGGGGGATCTGGAGATCAAGGGTCTTTGGTCTCCAGAGGAAAGGTTGCTTCACATCAACCTTCTGGAATTGCGGGCGATACGTTTGGCGCTCAAGGCCTTTCTCCTTCCATCCGCAGTCAGTCTTTTCAATTCCTGATGGACAACACTGCTGCGATGTGGTATGTCAACAAGCAGGGAGGAGTAGGGTTGTACCTTCTCTGCAGAGAGGCGTTGCGGCTCTGTTCCTGGGTTCAGGACCATCAGATTTGCTTGATGGGAAATCATCTGGCCGGGGTTCTGAACGCGTATGCGGACAGTCTCAGTCGGCAGTTCACCGCCGACCACAAGTGAAGGCTTCATCCGGAGGTAGTTCGACACATCTGCCAGATATGGGGAACTCCTTGGGTGGATCGGTTTGCCACTCTCGAGCGCGTACTGCCCGTGATTCTGCAGTCTCCAGTTTCCGAGGCAGGGAGCATTGGGGGACGCATTTCAGTTGAGTTGGAGCTCTCAACTCCTTTATGCGTTTCTCCCCATATCCTTGATTCCTCAGGTTCTGAGGAAGATTCGCCAAGACTGGGCCAAAGTCATATTGATCACCCTGGATTGGACAAGAAGGGTGAGGTATACAGATCTTCACCTCTCGTCGCACACTCTGCTCAGTCTCCCTCTCAGGGCAGATCTCCTCTCTCAGATGGAGGGGCAGGTTCTCACCCCCACCTCCAGAGCCTGCACCTTCATGCCTGGAGATTGAACGGGGCAACCTGAATTCTTTTTCTCTCCCACCTGAAGTGGTGGATGTTATTTTATTGTCCAGGCGACACTTCACTAAGTCTATCTACTCCTATAGGTGGTCAACATTTGTTTAGTGGTGTGGAGAGAAATCTATCGATCCATTGAAAGCGCATCTTTCTGATGTTCTTTGTTTTTCATTTTATTTGGCTCAGCAGGGTTGTGCTGTAGCTACTGTTAAAGGATATTTGTCCGCTTTGTCGGCATTTCTTTGTTTGCCAGATCAGCCTTCTCTTTTTAAGTCTCCAATAGTCTTAAGGTTCATTAAGGGGCTTACTAACATGTTTCTGCCCACTCCTTTTATTATGCCCCAGTGGGATTTAAATCTGGTCTTTACTTTTTTAATGGGTTCCATGTTCGAACCTATGCATAGTTGTCCTTTGAGACTACTGACATTTGAAAAGGTCTTTCTAGTGGCGATAACCTCAGCTAGGAGGGTGAGTGAACTCCAGGCTTTGAGTTCAGAGCCTCCTTTTTTTATCATCATGCTGAAAAGATAGTTCTCAGGAACAGGGCTGCTTTTCTGCCTAAGATGGTAACTTCCTTCCATCTAGGTCAGTCCATTACCCTCCCTACTTTTTATCCTCCCCCCTCACCCATCCAAAGAGGAGGATAGACTTCATCGTTTAGATCCAAAGAGGGCGATTAGCTTCTATTTGCATAGAACGAAGGACTTCCATCAAGATGATCAGCTGTTTGTTGTATATGCTGGTCGTATGAAGGGCAAGGCAGTGCACAAGCGCACTTTATCCAGGTGGATCATCTTGAGCATCAAGATATGCTACTCCCTGGCGGGTAAGGAGCCTCCTGTAGGCATTGGAGCTCATTCCACCAGGGCTAAATCGTCTACTTCTGATTTGTCCAGGGGTGTTCCTGTTTTGGACATCTGTAAAGCCGCAACATGGGCCTCCCTCCACACTTTTGCGAAGCATTACTGCTTGGATTCCGAGGTGAGGAGGGACGGCCATTTTGCGTGCTCCGTTTTACAAGACTTTATGGTATAGAAGAGTGGACACCCTCCTCCGGGGGTTGGACTGCTGTGGGATTCTATTCATAAGGTGAGAAATCTACAGGCAGATGTATCCATCAGAAGAACAAGTTACTTCCCTTCGGTAACGCTTTTTCTGGTGGATACAGTATCTGCCTGTGGATTCCTCACTGACCCACCCTCCTCCCCGTTCTCCACCCTTTTATACCTTAAAAGATGAGGTATTGGTTATTTGATGTTTTTGTGTACTCAAGACTTTATTACCTCTATTTGTCCATTGTTGACGTGTTTGAAATGTGAACGATCATTGCTTTCCTATTTCAATTTACACTGAGTGTATGTGTGTGAATTCTGTGTTCTCTGTATGCATTGTCTCTATGGTCGGTCTGCCCGTTTTGCCTTGGTGGCACGAAAAAAATAGGTGGAACTGACGTCATCACGCCGACGTGCTCCTCTTATGGCTCCAGTGACGTCATGCGGAGCCGCGTGCGGAGAATGTGCAAGAGAAAGGGAAAGAGATAGGAAATGTGGTCTGGTGGAAGAAAGACACTTGAGGTAGAATCAATGCTAGGCAGTCCAGGTATATGCCAACCATGACATTAAGCCGTTAGCCCTTCATGCAAAATGCTTTCAATGCCACTACCAGTTTCAGCTGAAAAAGCGCATTACAACGCGATGTATTACATTGCGTGCTTTTACAACACGGTTGTTACAATGACTGCGTTGTTAGTACGCATTGCATTCACATCGCAGGTCATTACAA
This sequence comes from Lissotriton helveticus, assembly GCF_964261635.1. Classification (NCBI taxonomy): domain Eukaryota; kingdom Metazoa; phylum Chordata; class Amphibia; order Caudata; family Salamandridae; genus Lissotriton; species Lissotriton helveticus. The sequence continues at coordinate 726,121,557 of NC_136073.1, forward strand.
CGACTTGCAGTAGTGGGCGCGCTGGACTTAGGTATAGTATTATTTACTATTCCTACTCCATTTTGTGCAACAGTAGGGAAGGTGTTGGAATTCATATACAATACCTCAGCACCCTCTACAGCAGATCGTTGTAATGACTTGCAATGTTAAATGCATTGTGTACTAACAACCCGGTCGTTGTAACAACTATGTTGTAATGGTACTGTGATGTAAGGACAGCGTTGTAAATGTTATTTCCCATTTCAGCTCCCTCTTGTGCATACGGCTGCTCTGACCTTTGGTTTTGGGCACATAAAAATTAGTGCTAGGGCTCTCCAAAATATCACCTCCCTCCTCAGCGTAGACAGAGGGGCGACGTTGCAGAATCTATTTTCATTGAAGAGTTTGAGCCTGAGTTTAAGTAAGGTAGATTTTGTATTGGTAGTGCTGAATTAAGGGACAATACCACCGCCTGAATTTTCTCTACTTTGTAGCTTAACTATTGGCTTCATCTTAAGTTTAAGGACTACCCCCACATATTGGGGGGTTGTCCACTATCAATTAACTCTAGATCTTGCAGCATGTCTTCAAGGCTACTTACTTCATTACACAATCTTTGAAATATTGACACAACAAGGAGAATTTCACTTTATGGATGGCTAATCCGCTTACATAAAGAAAATCCCTCCTCTGAGCATTTAACGAAAATCACCCCATGGGTGTTTGGAGTCAGGCGAGCAGTAACAAAGTCATAATCTTTGGGAATGCAGTGATAAGAATTTTTACAGGCTCATTTCACATTTTACAGTCTCATTTCTCAGTTTACAGTCTTCAATAACGTTGAATAGTATTGAAGTATGTTCAGTTCTTGTTCCCAGCTATATGATGACATGAACCCGTGCAAAGGCCATGCTGTCAATAGTCCTCACTAAAAATGACGCTGGAGCAAGCGGCTTGACCTTTGGGCAGTCGTATGGTGGAGTCTGGCTTCGCTAAATGGGAAGCAGGGACCTTAACACAGCCCCCTGAGGCAAAGGGGAGCTCCCCATCCCTTCAGGGAAAGCCAACCCTCCAGAGGGGCCCCCAAATCAGAGCAAAGTAAATAAATATCAGTCGGGTATGGGAGAAGCTGATCATATTTGTTGGACAGGCCGCATGGTCGGGCTGCCCCCCTCCCCGCAATGGGACCTGGACCCTGGCTCCCCCTGCATCCCCAGCCAGAGTCCCCGACGACCACCCGAAGTACACTGCACTCCCTCACCCACAAGACACCAGCTCCGGACCCAGCTGGCCCGGGTCACCATCCACACCACGGCCTCGGCCCAGCCGCCATCTTGGGGCACTGCAGCACGAGGCCGCGTGGCCTCAACTCGACCCTCACCCTGGGCCCGGCCGGGCCCGACATCGAGGCACCAACCTCCCCCCAGGAGGCAGAGTGACCACTTGGCGAGTCAATGGGAGAAAGGAATCGTCAACGGCTCTCCTCCGCCAGGTGTCGATCGCCCCCGGCCGCCTGGGCGCTGGCTCCGCCCCCTGCTGGGTGTCTGGACTCCCTCATCCCGGACCTCCCGGCCCCCCAGGCGCGAGGGTCCGGACATCAAAGGGGACCAGACCTATAACTGGGGCAGGGCCAGACCAGGAAGCCAGTTGTATCCTGGAGTCGAGAGACCCGAGAAGAACTCATCTGTGACTGGCCTGCTGGCGCTGCCGCGGCCCTCTGCCTCGTGAAACCATCGTCTTGGCCTGCTGGCGCTACCGCGGCCCTCTGCCTCGTGAAACCATCGTCTTGGCCTGCTGGCGCTGCCGCGGCCCTCTGCCTCGTGAAGCCATCGTCTTGGCCTGCTGGCGCTGCCGCGGCCCTCTGCCTCGTGAAACCATCGTCTTGGCCTGCTGGCGCTGCCGCGGCCCTCTGCCTCGTGAAACCATCGACTTGGCCTGCTGGCGCTGCCGCGGCCCTCTGCCTTGTGAGACTATCATCTTGGCCTGCTGGCGCTGCCGCGGCCCGATCCACAGACACTCCCGCTCGAGGATTGTGAGCTCGCCTCTTACCACTACCTGTACCGATCCGGTACCAAGACTGTCCCGCTACCCCCTTTCCCTACAAAGACTAGAAGTGAGAGGACCCCCGGGTCCGAGATATCCTGTATCGCTGATATCCTTGCCTTACAAACCTTATATAAAGTATTGAACTCGACTTGGTGTGGTGCCTGTTTGTGGGGAGGGAGGTAACTTGTCTGTACGATCGCCGGAGACGGTCCCCCTCGGGGATCTCTCCCTCAGTACCCGGCCGACCCTCAGGGTCCCCGTCTAACATTGGTGGCCAGCGACGGGATCCGAACCTACACATAATCGTACAGAAAGTCACTCGACCCACGGCACACGACCACCATGACAACAGAGAGCGGAACAACGGAGAAATTCCAGATGGAAAAATTGGAAGACTACAACCACCGAGAACTGAAGCAATATTGCATAGAACTTGGTCTCCCAACCACAGGTCTGAGCACGAAGGAAGACTTCAAACGAGCCCTGGAAGCTTGGGCGGAAACGGGTACGGCTGTACCCCGAACACAAACAACCGAGACGAGCCCCGCACCAACTGAAGAAAGAAGAGCGGGTCTCTCCCTGGAAGAGATCCGAGAAAGAGAAAAAAGCAGACTCCACGAGTTAGAACTAGCCCGACTTCGCTTGGATGGGGAACTCAAGCTGGCGGAACAAAAAATAACTCTGGAACACTTACGGCTCCGAGAGGAGCGAGAAGAGAAGCAAAAACAGAGAGAGCTAGAGGAAAAGAAACTAGCGTACGAACATGAGCGCAATCTCAAAGTACTGGAGATCCAGAAACAGAATAAAGACCTCGGGCTCCCCGAACGACCGACCCTGCCTGCCTCTACCGAGCCCAAGGTTCACATCCCCAAAGATGTCATCCGGGAATACCACAAGAACGATGATATACAGCAGTGGTTTAAAGCCTATGAGGTGGCAATGACCTCCCACCGGATTCCCCGAAGCGACTGGGGAGCCGGATTATGGGGGAGGTTTGTCAACGAAGGGCGGGACGCCCTGCTGCAACTCCCGGACCAGCTGATGACATCCTACGACCACATGAAGGCCGCCCTCCTCACTCGATACGGGCTCACACCTGAGATGTACCGCCAACGGTTCCGCGACTGCAAACGGATTCCGGGTACAACCTGGGTGGAGTACGTGAACTTCTTTAGCCGAGCCTTCGAGGGGTGGATCAAGGGCAACAAAGTGACCACCTACGAACAACTCTTTGACCTTATCGTATGGGAGCACCTGTCGAACAACTGCTTCGTGGAGCTCCGCCAACACCTCTTGGACAGTAAGGTAACCGAACCTCGACAACTCGCCGCCGAAGCCGACCGGTGGGAAAGCACCCGAGTTGGCCGGAACGGACCCAGCGAATCATCCAGACCGTACCCAGGGCCCCATCGCCCCCGAGGAGGAGGAGGAGGCCAGAGTCGGGGGAGAGACCCCGGCCCCTCGTCACCCCCCAGGAGCCCCTCGACCCCGGTCGGCCGAGGAAGCCCTGCCATCCGGGCCGGTTTTCGGGCCCACGTTATGTGCCACAGATGCCTGCGACCCGGCCACTACGCCAGTGATCCCAACTGCCCAAAGAATCCGAACACTACCCCCCGCCAGGTCGCAGCGGCCGCCCTAGGGGAAAAACTAGTCCCGGAAGACCAAGAAGAGTACGAGACCGACCCCTCTGAATGGGCTCCCGCCGCCATGGCACTGGCCTGCTTAGGGGAGAGAGAGATGATTCCGCGGGCCCCCCTTCCCGCCAACACGCAGAAGTACAGTCAATGGGTCAACATTAATGGCCGCCGGGCGGGAGCCCTCCGCGACACCGGGGCCAGTGTAACGGCGGTCCGACGCCATCTCGTCACTCCAGACCAAATCCTGCCGAACATTCTCTGCCCTGTCCGCTCAGCAGACAATTCCGAAAGCCTGTGCCACATGGCCTGCGTCCCCTTCGAGTGGGGAGGAGTAACGGGGATGTTAAAGGTGACTGTCCGCGATGATGCCCTCGTGGATTGCCTCCTAGGAAACGACCTCGAAAGCTCTCCCTGGGCAGCTGTCGAACGGAGGGAACACCTGGGGATGCTCGGCCTCCCCGAATGGGTCTGCGTCACGACCCGGTCCATGACCGCCCGCGCGGTCCCCAGTCTAGAAGAGCCCGAGTGGCCGGAACCTCCTCCCGCGCTCATCCCAGAGGAGGCCGCCCCAGAAGCCAGTCCCTCGACCCAAACAGAAGAAGGATCCGACCAGCTTCGGGACGTCCCTGACCTGGCACAATGGCGTCAGGAGGGAGGCCCCACTCAGGAACAATTCCGGGCCGAACAGAAAACATGTCTCTCTCTCGAAGGACTCCGGCAGCAAGCCCTGGCCCAGAGCACAGGGGATACCTCGGGGGCCCACTGGATCTACTGGGACCAAGACCTGCTCTACAGCGAGCAGAAAATTGCAGAACTAGGAGCCAGTCGGGTGCTGGTGGTGCCCCTTCGCTTCCGAGACTTCCTCCTGAACTTAGCCCACGATGTCCCCCTTGCCGGACACCTGGGACAGGATAAAACCTACGACCGCCTGGTGACCCATTTTTTCTGGCCCCAAATGCGAAAGGATGTCACCAACCACTGCAAGGCCTGCCCCACCTGCCAGGCCAGCGGAAAAAGTGGCTGAAAAATCAAAGCACCTTTACAACCCTTTCCGGTCGTCACCACCCCGTTTGAACAAGTGGGAATAGACATTGTGGGGCCCCTCGACCCTCGAACAGCCCAAGGACACCGGTTCATCCTGGTCCTAGTAGACCACGCCACCCGCTACCCCGAGGCCATCCCTCTTCGGACTGTGACGGCCCCCGTGGTGGGCCGAGCTCTGATGGGGATCTTCTCCCGGGTGGGGTTCCCCCGGGAGGTCGTCAGTGACAGGGGCACGAACTTTATCTCCAAATATATGAAGTCTCTCTGGCAACAATGCGGGGTCACCTACAAATTCACAACCCCCTATCACCCGCAAGGAAACGGACTGGTTGAGAGGTTCAACCGCACCCTCAAAGGAATGATTATGGGCCTAGAAGAACCCCTTCGACGCCAGTGGGACGTGCTACTTCCATGCCTCCTGTTTGCCTATCGGGAGGTCCCGCAGAAATCCCTCGGTTTCAGCCCATTTGAACTCCTGTACGGGCACCCCGTCCGGGGCCCCCTCAGCCTAGTCAAGGAAGGTTGGGAGCAGCCCCCCCAGAAAACTCCCCCGGACATCTACAGGTACCTCCTGGCTCTCCGCAACCAGACCCGGCGGTTCCGAGACACCGCCAAAGCCAATCTCGAGGCCAGTCAGGAGGACATGAAGAGGTGGTACGATCAGCACACGTCCTCCATTGAGTTCGAACCAGGACAACAGGTCTGGGTGATGTCCCCGGTTGAACCCTGTGCACTCCAAGACAGATGGTCCGGGCCCTTCAAGGTGATCGAACGCAAGGGGCCCGTCACCTATTTAATCGACATGGAGACTGCCCGGAACCCCCTACGGGTCCTCCATGCCAACAGGCTCAAACCCCATTTTGTGCGATCCGAACTCAGCCTCCTGATGGCTACCGATAATAGGACAGAAGAAGACTCCGAACCCCTTCCGGACTTACTGAGGGTCCTCGAACGGGATGGCTCAGTGGAAGGGGTCCAGCTCTCCGAGGCCCTGTCCCCGGAGCAACGCCAAGACTGCCAAACGCTCCTGAGGCGGTTCGCCTCCCTGTTCTCCCTCACCCCCGGAGTCACCCCCTGGTGCCTTCACGATGTGGACACCGGGGACAGCCCTCCTATTCGACACCGGGCGTACCGCGTACCCGATCGGGTGCGCAACTGCATCCAGACCGAGGTGTCCAAAATGCTGACCCTGGGAGTGATCGAACCCTCAGACAGCCCCTGGGCGAGCCCAGTCGTCCTGGTTCCCAAAGCAGCCGCCCCGGGCGTTGCCCCTGAGCTCCGGTTCTGCGTGGACTATCGGGGGTTGAATGCAGTTACCAGGACCGACGCTCATCCCATCCCCCGGGCAGATGAGCTAATTGACCGGATGGGGGCCGCCCGCTACCTGAGCATCTTCGACCTAACAGCGGGCTACTGGCAGATCGCCCTCACCCCTAGGGCCCAAGAACGTTCCGCCTTCTCTACCCCGGACGGGCACTACCACTTTAAAGTAATGCCCTTCGGCATGAAAAACGCCCCGGCAACGTTCCAACGGCTGGTAAACCAGGTACTGGCGGGCCTGGAAGACTTCAGCGCCGCCTACCTGGACGACATTGCTGTGTACAGCCACCAGTGGACCGACCACCTCCGCCACCTGCGGGAGGTTCTACACGCCCTCCAGCAAGCCGGGCTCACCATCAAGGCCAGCAAGTGCCAGGTTGGCCAAGGGTCCGTGACCTACCTGGGACACCAAGTGGGAAGCGGGCTGGTGGCCCCTCTCCAACTCAAGATTGCTGCCATCCAGGCCTGGCGACCCCCTACGACCCAAACGGAGGTCCGGGCCTTCCTGGGGCTCACCGGATACTACCGGCGGTTCGTGAAGGACTATGGCAGCATCATGGGGCCCCTCACAGAGCTCACCTCCAAGAAGGGCCCCAAAACCGTCAACTGGACCCCGGACTGCCAATCGGCCTTCGAGAGACTGAAGGCCGCCATGTGCACGGCCCCCGTGCTCCAGGCTCCCGACTACAGCCGGGAATTCATTGTGCAGACGGACGCCTCCGATCATGGTGTGGGGGCCGTCCTCTCCCAACTCAACGCCGAAGGGGTCGACCAACCAGTGGCCTACATCAGCAGACGCCTGCTGCCCCGAGAACAGCGCTGGAGCACCATTGAGAGGGAGGCCTTCGCCGTAGTCTGGGCACTCAAGAAGCTCCGGCCGTACCTCTTCGGCACCCACTTCCGGGTGCAAACAGACCACCGACCCCTGCAATGGCTGATGCAAATGCGGGGGGAGAACCCGAAGCTGTTGCGCTGGTCCATCTCCCTGCAGGGGATGGACTTCACGGTAGAACATCGTCCAGGCCAGGACCACGCCAACGCCGACGGCCTGTCACGCTTTTTCCGCCTCAGCGAGGAGAGTCCCCAGGAAGATGGCTGACTCTCCCCGCCTTCAGCTGGGGGGGACGCATGTTGGACAGGCCGCATGGTCGGGCTGCCCCCCTCCCCGCAATGGGACCTGGACCCTGGCTCCCCCTGCATCCCCAGCCAGAGTCCCCGACGACCACCCGAAGTACACTGCACTCCCTCACCCACAAGACACCAGCTCCGGACCCAGCTGGCCCGGGTCACCATCCACACCACGGCCTCGGCCCAGCCGCCATCTTGGGGCACTGCAGCACGAGGCCGCGTGGCCTCAACTCGACCCTCACCCTGGGCCCGGCCGGGCCCGACATCGAGGCACCAACCTCCCCCCAGGAGGCAGAGTGACCACTTGGCGAGTCAATGGGAGAAAGGAATCGTCAACGGCTCTCCTCCGCCAGGTGTCGATCGCCCCCGGCCGCCTGGGCGCTGGCTCCGCCCCCTGCTGGGTGTCTGGACTCCCTCATCCCGGACCTCCCGGCCCCCCAGGCGCGAGGGTCCGGACATCAAAGGGGACCAGACCTATAACTGGGGCAGGGCCAGACCAGGAAGCCAGTTGTATCCTGGAGTCGAGAGACCCGAGAAGAACTCATCTGTGACTGGCCTGCTGGCGCTGCCGCGGCCCTCTGCCTCGTGAAACCATCGTCTTGGCCTGCTGGCGCTGCCGCGGCCCTCTGCCTCGTGAAACCATCGTCTTGGCCTGCTGGCGCTGCCGCGGCCCTCTGCCTCGTGAAGCCATCGTCTTGGCCTGCTGGCGCTGCCGCGGCCCTCTGCCTCGTGAAACCATCGTCTTGGCCTGCTGGCGCTGCCGCGGCCCTCTGCCTCGTGAAACCATCGACTTGGCCTGCTGGCGCTGCCGCGGCCCTCTGCCTTGTGAGACTATCATCTTGGCCTGCTGGCGCTGCCGCGGCCCGATCCACAGACACTCCCGCTCGAGGATTGTGAGCTCGCCTCTTACCACTACCTGTACCGATCCGGTACCAAGACTGTCCCGCTACCCCCTTTCCCTACAAAGACTAGAAGTGAGAGGACCCCCGGGTCCGAGATATCCTGTATCGCTGATATCCTTGCCTTACAAACCTTATATAAAGTATTGAACTCGACTTGGTGTGGTGCCTGTTTGTGGGGAGGGAGGTAACTTGTCTGTACGATCGCCGGAGACGGTCCCCCTCGGGGATCTCTCCCTCAGTACCCGGCCGACCCTCAGGGTCCCCGTCTAACAATATTGTGCAGGGGAGCCCTTCATTTACTGTTGGACCACTCATGAGAAGAGATACACAATAATATATAGATATTATTTATATTCATTATCAGTAGCCAGTAGGTAATTATAGTTGGGGCAAAAGTTTCCATAAGAAAACGTTTTTTGTTTTGCCAATAACTTTGGCTCCACAGACAAATCTTCACAAATTTTTCACAAAACATCCCTTTTTTGGTGTAGTTGCTGTACTGGAAGTTTTGGGGTGATCCGTCAAGCTGGGACTGAGAAAAAAAGAGAAAGAGGTCCCAAAATGTATTTTCCCCATGTTGTGTCTATGGAGATGTAAAACATTTTAACATGCTTACAGCCTGAACCACTGATGGGAATTACACCAAATTTGGCAGACAGCAAGATGTTGGTCCAGAAAGCGTGCTCTTTGTGATTTGGTGTAAATCCATTATGTAGTTTCAGAGATATTTAAGTAAAAAACAAATATAGACATCTAGGAGCCCAACAGCCTACTGAAACACTACTGAAATTTGATTGGCTACCAACACTTCAACCAGGAAGTTTTGGCAGCCATCTTGGGACTTGGTCGAACTGAGTCCCACAACAAAAGGTAAAACAAAAAAAGGACGCAATGTAGAAACACCCTGACCCCGAAGACCTCTTTGTTTTAAATACGAATTTCAGTGAGACCCAGGAATCTAGCCAAAAATTAAGAACAAAAAATGAAGCGCAGGCTCCCGTGCTTTGTTCATTATCGGCCCCCGGGGGCATTGTTATAATAAGGGAGGCTTATTATGCCGCTGTGACCACTACCTAGCCAGAGCTTATTTCATTTTAAATGGGGGGCCCCTAAGCGCCCCCTCCCAGCCCTGGGGACCGCCATCTCCCCGGGGCGTTATTGAAATTTGATGCAGGGACCACATGGACCCCGAGCAGCCCCGGAGGCTGCCACCTCCCCGGGGCTTCAATTTGAAAAAATGCAGGGGGCGTGCTGCCCCCCATGCAGCCCCGGGGCCACTACCTCCCTGGGGCATACGTTTAAATTGAATGTGGGGATACGCATGGTCAGCCCCCCGGGGGCCACTACCTCCCTGGGGCATACATTTAAATTGAATGTGGGGATACGCGTGGCCAACCCACCGGGGACCACAACCTCCCTGGGGCAAATTAGAAGATGGAAGGGGGCAGCGCACCCCCCCTCCTGGGGACCACCACCCCCCGGGTGCAATGTCCTGGGGTGCCCACCCCTGGGATATTGCGGTTTGCTATGGCTTGGCAGGAGCAGCGCTCCTGTCAAGCTATAGCAAATGCTGCTTTGCTTCTATTAAGAAAGAGCAGAAAATGCACTTGCTTACTAGAAGTGGAGCAGAATTGCATTTACACACAGGGAGCTGCATGTTAGCAGCTTCCTATGAGTAAAAGCAATGCTTGCTCCTTCAAAAGGCGGTGAGCCATCAGGGACTGCGCTGTCCTTGGCGCTTTCCCTGCGGTCCCCAACCTTTAAAAAGTGGGTGGGACCAGGGCACCCACACTACAGGCTGGGCCCCGGCAAATGGGGTCCCCAGGCCAAAATCAGCCTGGGATGTCGAGGCGCGCTGCTCCCCTCCCTTTTGTTTGTTTTTTAATAACTTTTTTAAAGGGACATGCCCCGGGGGTATGGAGTCCCTGGGCCTGGATATGGCCTGGGAGGGGGAGGCACCCGGCCGTCCTCCAATTATATAAAAAATATATAATTTTTTTTTTAAAAGGCCGGGCCCCAGTTATTTCGTCCCCAGGGCCGAAATCAGCCTGGGGAGGGGGACTGCGTAGCCCCCTTGCCACAAAAAAAGGCCTGTCCACGGGGGATGGGGTCCCAGGGGCTCAAATAGGCCCAGGGAACAGGCGGGGCAACGCAGCCCTCCTCCCATCAAGCAATAGCGCTGTGTGGGACTTACTCGACGTGCATTTATTTTTATGGGTTTTTTTCTTCAGTGAAAATAAATATAATATATATTCTCTGAAAAAAACAAAGGTTACAGGGATGTTCCAGTGTTGATTTCAGTTGTACAAAACCATTCAAATTATGCAGTTACAGTTACCTGAGCTAACTATAAATTATTTCCCCGCAATGCACTGCTTATGACCTCACATATTAAATCACTCATGACATGGTCAGTGACATCAGTGATGACATCTCAGATGACATCACTCATGACATCATCCAGTGAGAGTAGGTGTCTTGTAAATGTTTCTGAGACTTTAAAAAATATATATTTCTTTGTCATTTGTAACATGTTATAACACACATCACATTACTGCATACAATAAATGTACAGATATTGGTCAGTCCTTCAGTTCAATCAGTAGCAATAATGCATTGTGGAACATCTCATCAGGAAACCGGATAGGCAGAGGTATATATGTATGTATATATATATATATATATATATATATATATATATATATATATATATATATATATATATATATATACTAAGCTATACCATAATTTAAATTACTATTCTTTCTGTATTACTAATGAGTGATACGGTTTCTAACATCCGTCATCCGAGTGCCATTTTGACTGTATCGGTGTGTGATTGGGTGTGGGAATGGCTGTATGGCTGTGTGAGTGAGTGTGTGAGTGGCTCTAGGGGTGAATAAGTGGTGGTATAAGTAGCTCTATTGGTGAATAAATGGGTTTGTGATTATCTGTATGGATGAGCAAGTGGCTGTGTGATTGGTTGTATTGGTGAGTGACTGGGTGTGACTGAGTGGCTATATGGGCGAGTAAATGGCTGTGTGAGTGGCTGTATGGGTGAGGGAGGGGATGTGTAAGTGGCTATGGGTCAGTGAGTGGCTGTGTGAGTGGCTGTATTGGAGCGCGAGCGTCTGTGAGTGGCTATATGGGTGAGTGAGTTGTCATTGAGTGCTTGTATGGATGAGTGAATGGGTATATAAGTGGTTGTATGTGTATGGGTGTGTTAATAGGTCTGAGATGCTGTATGGGCAGTATGAGTGATTGTATGGTTAACTGAGTGTGAGTAGCTGTATGGGTGATTGTATGGCTGTGTAAGATGTTTGGGTGAGTAAGTGGTTGTGTGAGTGACTGTATGAGTGAGTGGAAACATGAGTGATTGCATGGATGAGTCAGTGGTTGTGTGGCAAGTTATATGGATATGTGAATAGGTATGTGAATAGTTATGTGGGTGTGTGAGTGAGTGTATGGGCATGTGAGTGGGTGTGTGAATGGTCCTGTGGATGATGTAATCAGTGATGTAATTTGATATGTCATCAGTGATATCATCAGTGATGTCCCCGGCCATGTCACGAGTGATGTAATCTGTGAGGTCATAAGTAGTGTGTGTATATGTATGTAGGTGTTTGGAGTGTTTGGAGTTTTTTGAAAAATAAATATCTTGGATTTACTTTAAAGGACTATTGGTGTGCGACCCAACTTCTTTTCCTTGTGAAGAGAGATTATTTGATATATATATATATATATATATATATATATATATATATATATATATAGTATGTATGTGTATAATTTTAGAGATGGATAATAGAATTAATTAATATCACATACAGTAGATATCTACGCTTATGAGTGCCAACCTTCGATCAAGATTTAGAGAGAGCATGCAATCCTAGAAAACCAAAGCTCACCAAGTTTGGAAACCACAAAATGCCACCGACTGGAATAATGCAAGGATTTTAAGCTCGATAAGGAATACACTGCTGCCCCTTCTCTACCACCTGGGGCCATTGATGTACGATGCCACCTCCTGAAAGATCGCGAAGAGAATCTGTCTCTCAGATGGGACCTGAGCTGGTGGCTTCTGTGCTTGTTGCCCCAGCCAGCCGCCATCTTGCCTTGCAGTTCGGGCATGAGTCGGGGGTACACGCGGGTACATGAAGTCCACCCACTCTTTACAGGTTGGACGCCCTCCCCCCCCCTACTAAGAAGTTGGGCCCCACAGAAATATGTTGAACCTGTCCCAGTGTAATTTTGAAACACCGGGACACGCTCGTCAGCTCCTGCACATTGTCTAGTTTCAATCCCCAACAGCAACGTTCAGGCAGCAAGTGAGCTTTTTTCCCCACCTCCAGCTGGGAAACCATAAAGACAGAAGTTAAGGCGCCATCAGGCGTCCTTTTGATCGAGTGTGGGACTGGGGGCGTCCTGGAACCTCACAAATGTAAATTTACCGGTGAGGAAACAAAACCACACAGCTTATCTCTTCACAGGCACTTAACAGATGCATGATTTATACTTTGTTGTATATAAGTGCATGCACTGTAAGAATGTCAGATGGGTTGGTCTGTCTCAGTATTTACACAAATAACAAATTAAATCGCACTATTCTTTTTCTTTTGTAGCGCTACTCATCCCAATGCAGAGTATTAGAGCACTTTACATAGCATACACATTATCCATTCCAAATAAATCATGCAAGTGTGTTAATTAATGTACAAGATGTGTTACATGAGACAGTCGGGTTTACAGGATGTAAGAGTCAAATACACCTCCTAGCTCACTGTGGTCTACTAGAAGTATTACAATTTATTACCTGCAAGTAATAAAAGGATCTCTGTGTTCATAGCAGTAATCCACTTACATATATACATAAAATAAAGATCTGTGATCTGCATGTTACATGAAATGCTTTGCAGGACACAACTTAAAAAAAAAAACTTATTTCATTACATTTTGAGTTGGCATATGTGTTAACATATACATATCAGAGCATTACTTCCAGTGAGGCCATGTGGAATGTCAAACGTTGTGACGTCATGTGCTTGAATAGCATGCGTCATGATGTCACTTGCATACTGCCTGACTTGGTCAGTACCCCCACTTCTCTTTTTTTAGGACTTGTGCCCTGCTTGCCGCGGAACTAGAAATATTGGGTTACTTAGAATTTCAGAGACTGCATTACAATCACAAGAGCAAGGACTCTGAAATGCCCTGGGAATGGTATACCTAGTGAGGGCGTGATTCCTTGTAAGTTCATCAAAGGGTGCTGTACGTTCTTGTGCATAAATCTGCCATGTTATACCGCCTGCCTTGTGCCTGGCAGACGGTGATGAATTAATATTTTGCCTGAATTTTGAGCCAATAAACACAAACTGACATTTTTCAAGGGAGTTCGAAAAAGAAAGTCCTTGGAAAACGTTCCCTGCATTGGCAGTGGTAGGCAGTTGAACTCATCTCGATTTTGTTCTAATTCGAGATTGTTCCGAGATGGGGAGCTCGAAATGGTGGAACACCAACCAACCCAAACAGGGAGCGGTCTAAAAATCTAAGGGGGATATTTACAAACAAGCGCAAAATGTTTTTTTGCTATTTTCTTCCCAGCGCAAAACTTGTTTTGCGCTGGAAAGCACCCTTAAAGTAGCGCAAATCACTGCTTTGCGTTACTTAGCGCTGAGGGAGCATTACATGGGTGGAACATGGGTGTTCCCATGCAACCACCCATTTCTTTTGAAGAAAAAACATATTTACAAAGATTTGTATACATGGTTTTGTGCCAAAAGTTAACGCCCCTTCAAAGCAGGCGCTAACAGGAGAAATGCTTTGATTTCTCCATGCTTTGCCAACTTGCATGCATGCTGCACTGTGCAGCACGCATACAAAGTGGTAAAAGCTTTCCATCGTGTCTAGGCATAGTATTTTGTAGAAGGACACCCTTCCTGTGCAAAACCTATGCTAGATTCATGCACACTCCCTAGCGCTAAGGTGTGTGCATGGCGCCCGGCCGCTGAAATTCGCGCACGGGAAAGGGGAGGAGAGAGCCTTATCTCTGAAGGTATGGCGCTCTCCTGCTCCCTCCCTGCCACTTGGCATCGCCTCGCGGTGGCCTGAGGTGCTTGCCTTTTTTGTAAATCTCCCCCTATGTATTCATGACTTGAAGTACACCTGGTTCTTGGAAGGGAAAACAGTCATGGAAGTTAAGTCATATAAATACTTAGCATCAAATGAAAGGGAAACAACACATAGAAACAATACAGGTGAAAGCGCAATCTTTAAACTACGGTTTCAAAACTTTAAGGACAAAATTGAGCTGTCCTTCATTTGACCATTTTTTAACAGTGATGAGTACTCAGTTAATGCCAACAGTGACTTATGGTATGGATGCACTGAAAGGACACGCAGAAGGCATCTTAAACAAAATCCAAACAAGAGTATACAACTCTGTGTTCAGCATCACAAAAACTGCATCTCCAGCACAGGTGTGTTTAGAGTTTGAACTGCTGAACCAAAAATACCAATGTAAAGGAGCCTTTATAAAACTATGCTGGAGATTACGCTCGTCTGAAAGAGGGTCAATCAACCACATGTGTTGGAAGGAAATAGAGGAGCAAACACAGCAAAATAAAAAAGATTCATGGGGCTATATCTAAAACAGGCTATCGAGGAACTCTGAATGCAAGACGCCTGGGGTGCAAGTTTTGGAAAACAGGTGTTTTATAATGTAATGAAAGCCACAAACAAGCATCTTTCATACTTAACAGACAAGACAAGTCTTGCACTCGGCCGTCACTCTTGGACAGTGATAAATTCCTATTAAAAAACTATGGCACCAGGATTAGTTTACAGCACACTTCTCACCGAAAAGAAAACACCAGTTTATGCAGTACCGTTTTTGAAAATGGGAAACAAAAGTTCTAATGCCATCCTGGAAGGAAAAGGCATCGAATAAATAATGTCGCTTATGCACATATAAGGAAGAAAGTTTTGCACACATATTCTGCGTTTGCTCGAATCACCTGACAGAAAGGAAGATAATGCTGAATAGAATCTTTAGAGAGCTAGAAATACGAACACGTAGGCAAGTGGCAACCCATTGGCTGGGTGGCTTCTCTACACCACTCATATGCCGAGGAGTAACATTCATAAAAGTAACCCTGAAAGCACTAGAACATTCAAATTAGGGCGCCAGCCCCTCGACAAAGAACTACAACTGGGAAGCACAACCAGAAGATGATCACAGGAATGTCTTTGTATATAGCATCTGCACTTTAACCCAGGGTTTACATAACGTACAAAGGAAGAACAATAATTACTGTGAGCAAAAGAACTGAAGGCCAATCAATAGAAATTAGTGCTGTAAGATCGATTAAACAAAATAGTGCACTTTAAACCCGGGACAAAGTGAAGGAAGACATTCAAATTAAAAAGTACCTCAGTATTATAGCACTTTAAACATTAGCTCTTGCTCTTTAAATAACAGGACCATACAAGGACCTGAGGAAAATGGTTACGCTCCGAGTAGCGAGTTTTTAAAGAACAATCATTCGAGTCAAGGCCTCACAAGAACTGCATTAATGACATTTTTATGTTAGTTTTAATTTGGAGTTTTTAGTTTAGCTTTAAAAGACTTGTCAGGAACCCACACTTTAATCAAATTTTATGAAATGTAAGGAATGAATGATTGCGGAATGTTTTTTTTATTGACTAAATACATAAATACATACAAAATCATGCACGGTTATGAAGGAGGACAGTGGGTCTGGGGTATGGGTATAGGCAGCATTAAAGTGCTGCTAGAATATAGTTTAGGACACAAAGTAATTTTCATGGGCAAGGTAAACACGTAAATCAACTTCACATATTTCCCTGAAGTGTGGGATGTAGCCAAGCAATTAGAGGAGGATTGCACATTCTTGCAGCATGGCGGCTAAGACGCTGGCATACGTGGTCTATCTAATAATGTGAAGATATAGATGAGCAAATGATTGATGGAGTGGGAGACTGCCTAAACCAATCACCAGAAGCTGAAACTGAAACTGATCCAAGGGTTTCCACCAGTCACTTCTTCTTATAAAGAAGCCTTGGAACAGACACTGGAGGTGGGTGCACAGCACAGAGATACCCTAAAGCTGGAGCCCAAGTATGTTTCATGGTTCGTGAAACTTAGATGTGGGTAGACTAGCTTTTTGCTTAATGGCTGGGCCAACCTCCGGCTTATTAGACATAATATAGACTTCCAGAATGCTATGGCACATATTTACTGTAGGCTAGGTATTACCCATAAATTGTATGTTTATTATCACAATATGATCTACCCTTCAGTTGGATGTCAAAACTGAATTTATGGTATATACTTACTGTTGCAAATGGGTTCTGCCCATTCAATCTACCAGGATGTTTTGCTTTTGATTACCCAGTTTTTGGGACTTCAATTTGGGTGAAGTCTCACTCACAGTAATTTCATGGTAACTTGACTGGACATGTTTACAGCCAGTGTCTGCCTTTTAAGACCAGACCACTGTAGTGCAGTAAGGATAAGAGGCACTGAGCTGGTCACATGTGAACATGCATACATACATGTACGCAAGTAGCATGTGAAACTGCCACACAGCCTGGTAGCTGCAAACCGGTAACCTGCTTGTGGAAGTTTAAAACTGCCAATTTGACCTGTCAAATTACCCCCTTTGGCAGGCCAAAACCTTCCTTTTAGACATTATTAAATGACCCCTAAAGAGCCATATTTACCAGGGAGGCAGGGTGCATGGTATTTAAAAGTAGGGCATATAAAAAATGTTGGCAATGTCCTCACAGTGAAATATCCCCAAAAGCTATTTTTACAGTTATAAGGATGGCTGCTTCCTTATGGACACACTGGGCTACATTTGTACATTTAATAAATGCTAAAGTGGGATTGGCAGCAGCTTTAGAGCTCATTCAGGGACTCCTTTTATGGCTATTCAAAATACAATGTAATTGTGAAATTGAATTTTATCTGCCTATTGAGCAAACAACACTTTAAAAGAGTTACCGTTTTTCTGCCTAAAGCTTGTATGCATTCAACTGTTGACCGACAGCTGGATGGCTCCCATGTAATGAGATGTGGATTGCTCCTACAAAGAGGACACGGGGAAGGGCAGGTGCTGGTCTTCCCTTGACTGGACGGCCTGGGGTCTGTACCCAAGGATTGTTTACACTTGAAAGCAGCACACCTGTCACACTCAGATGAACCTGACATCAGGCCTGCCCCCTTTCTTTGTAGCTCTATTCAATTTTGCTACAAAACAGCCCCACCATTTTTTTTGTAGTGACTACAAGGGAAGCTCTGCCCATTATTGTAGCCACACCCCTGGGTAGGCAAAGGCCCTCTGCACAGGGGAGGTAGGGTTCTAACATATTGGATTGTCCCTGAAGTTTGGTCCCGGGAGGGAGGGATGACGTTGTGTCCTAGGACTGGCCGCTGGATGGGATGCCACCTAATGCCGCTGACGGATTAAGGACTATGCCTGCAGCTGACCACTCAGTACTAGATGAGTGTGACCAGGGCCAGTGGCGTTGGCCCCCTTCTGCCCTTGAGGACTAGTTGGAGGAAGACCTGGACTCCGCCGCTAACTTGGGTGCCCTGAAAGACAGCCAGAAGACCATATAATTTGGGGAGGACAGGCAGAGGAGAAGGCTGGTGCAGGGAGCCAGTAAAACCAGCTTCTCGCAAAGCGTGCTCTGTGAAAGCCAGGAGGCTTGTTCAGTGAGCTTGCCACCAGGAGCAAAATAAGTCAAAGATCAAGAAAAGCATATTAATGAGGCCCAAATTATGGTCCTACAAAGAGTTGCCCATTTAAACTGCCTTTTTAGAGAATTGGAGTATGTGGAGCTCCATTGGCAGTTCCTAAATAAAACTCCTGGGCACCGACCCATCCAGTAGTAAGTCCTGGGTCGGTCGGTGCCCAGGAGTTTGTGCAATGATACGTACTCATTTTGTGGCGAGAATGGGGGTGCGTGGGTCCATCTTCCAGAGGGTAGCACAAAGAAAAGGCTCTGCTGGGCTGATGCATTACTGTAGGGCACTGGGATCCCTTCGATAGTGCCAAAAACAGACTCTGAGGACTGACTTAGTATTAAGTGGGGCCTGGGACTGCATCCCTGGTCCCTGATTTGTAGAGCAGTGAGAGGGAGTGACGCCCCCCAACACAGTGGTTGTGTGCCACTTCTGCTCCACGTACCATGGTGGAGGCGGAGCGGGGAGTACACCTCATCATTCACGCCTGTGACAGCAACCAGCATTCTCCAACTGTATGATAAATGTTGAAGAGAGTCAGAGGAGATGCTGGGGTTTACCTTGAAAGCTGGTTATATAGCACCTAAATAGCACATTGCGGTGACTTGGAAGTCTTTACAAGCACCACCAATCCAAATATGGGAGGCAGAGCGTGACACTCTGACAACACTACAAAAGCAGTCTGGAATGGAAAGGCGATAATGCAAAGAATATCAAGCATTGGCAAAGCCAGAAGGTGGCACTTAAAATATGTTGCTATTGTTATCTGCTCTCTCAAAGTTTTTTAGCCATGATGGTGTTGAAAGGAAAATAAGTGCGATGATGTGGCAGCACTCCATGGCCTGTGCTTTTTCTTTTTCTTTTTATACTTTCAGCTACAGTGCACAGCAGCGTATCACAACATTGACAATGCCAATAGCTGGTCTTAAAAATATTTCAACCTTGTTGTAGAGCTGCATGACTGCTGTGCGTCATTGCTGAAAGTTTTTTTTGGTGTTTTTTTTATCGCTATGACACGGCCAGCACAGGCCATGTAATAGCACTTTTTTTCTAGTGGAATGGGAGGGACATAGCAAGTGATAATGGGAGGAAACTGGGTGGCAAGTATCAACATCGTAGGTGGTAGGGGATGGGATAAGTAACGATAAAGCAAGCAACAAAGCAGGAGGGCAAGTGGGTGGGATGATTTGGGCAAGCAAAACAGTGGACGTGGGGGCCTGGGGCATGCCACAACGTGGGCGTGATGAGGCAAACTAAAACTACCTTTGCAAGTGTGACCAGTGAAAGGACACACTGGTCAAGTAAGCAATACTTTCGCCGTGCTCCACATACATAAAGTAAGTGAATCCCCCCTGCACTTAACAAGGAGAATCAAGGACCTGAGAGTGGTGATGATGCCAACCAATGGTTATGGATAGCGGGTACTAACCCTAAACAAAATGTCTTGCAAGCAACCTCTCAGGTGAGACCGAAAAATTATGCTAGGCCTCCCTGAACAACTGACATATATCGCTTCCCAGCATGGCTGCAGGCACCTAGATTTAATAGGAAAAGCACCCATTAATAAATAAATGCATCCTATATTGTCATTACTACACTAATCGTCCTTCCAACCATAACAAGTAATTTTAATTGCATTTAATAGGTCTTATTACCCTCAATGATGCGTCAAAGTGTTTTTTAGCGAGTAGCGCACTACTCTGGAACCCAATAAGGATTATTGGTGGATTAGTATAGGGAAATGCAAGTTAATTTAAGCAGTGGACATGCAAGTCTCTTAGTTAGATTGAATAGGATAAGGGAGGGATCGGGAGGGAATATTCTTGAAAGTGTTATTTGGGAGATCATAGTCGTAAGATGAGGTTTTTGTTGAGTAAAAGGAGAGCTGTAGGAGGAAAGAGTCTCTAGAAAGGGTTTAGGGAGATCATAGTAGTAAAACAAAGTTTGGCTGAGTAAAAGGAGAGCTATAGAAGAGAAGAATTTAGAAAGGGTTGTTTGAGTGATCACTGTAGTAAAATGAGGTTTGGGGTGAGCCAACAAGGGACAGAGGAGAAAAGAGTCTAGAAAGTTTTTTTTTTTAGATCATAGTAGTAGAATGAGGTTTGAGATGACTCCGAGATTGGAGGTGAAGGGCATATTGAGCAAGGTATAGGAAGAGACAGTGGTGCATTGGAGAGAGTCAACACGTTTTACCTTCTTCTACAGTAGGAGTAAAGTAATACATATATAGATACATAACTATATAGAAAGAGTATGCATGTATAAGGAAGATAATATATTGATTTAAAGTTTTATTGTATAAACTCCAACTTTCAAGTGTTGCTGTACTTGAAGCTAATTTATTTGTATTTATAGCTATTTTTTATTTTTATTTTATCCTTTCCTCAATATTTCAATAGTGATTCACTTGTAGATAAAATAGTTATATTTACATATTATGATAAATAAAGCAGAGACCCATCAGCATCTAATCAAATAATGTATGTGAAAACTATGCATGACATATAAACCTGTTAATCCTGGAATAACGTGTTTGTGTGTGTGTGGTGTGCGTGTGTGTGTATGTATGTATATGTATGTATATGTATGTATATATATATATATATATATATATATATATATATATATATATATATATATATATATATATATATATATTTTTTTTTTTATTAATTTTTTTTATTTTTCCAAAGCGACCCGTTTGCACGAAGTCCGTAGCCCATGGACAGATGGCGACAGAAAGCCGAGCAGGTCTCTCGGCAATTAATCACTCCACAGCAGCTTTCCTCAAAGAAAATACTCGCGCTCAGAATGTGCAAAGGTTACGCGTTTCGACAGCAAAGGCTGTCTTGATCACACCGTGTGATCAAGACAGCCGATCGCAGTCGAGGCGTGAGGGCAGAGGTGAGAGACTGTTTTCCTGTCTTTCTGTTTCCCTGGAATTTTGTGAGACCTGACCGGCGCTTTGGGGGAGATTCATTACTGCAGGCGCAGAAAGCGGGACTGGGAGTCCCAGTGGACAGTGCGGCGGCCAACCGGCCGCACCTGGAGACTCTTCCCGCCCCGCCTCCAGAGCCCTCTTCACGACTCGCGGCCCCCGCTCCGTGGGGGCCGCTCGCAGTCGAGGCGTGAGGGCAGAGGTGAGAGACTGTTTTCCTGTCTTCCTGTTTCCCTGGAATTTTGTGAGACCTGACCGGCGCTTTGGGGGAGATTCATTACTGCAGGCGCAGAAAGCGGGACTGCGAGTCCCAGTGGACAGTGCGGCGTCCAACCGGCCGCACCTGGAGACTCTTCCCGCCCCGCCTACTCCTTTATAGTTCCTCCCCGCACCGCACACGGGGACGCGCGCGGTTCGGCGCCGGGCGAAGCCTGGGCCAAGGGCGGGCCCGTTCGTGACCGGTCTTGACCGGACCGGGCCCCCCCTCTTGTAATTGTTGTCCCCCACGCCCACTATGGCTGGACGCGAAATGAGGAGTAAGACCTCGCTAGCCGGAGGGTCAACAGTTGGAGGCATGGAAAAATTTCTTATTAGAGCCAATACAGTCTTAGACATCGAAAAACGCCTTTCCAAAGAACTGTGGGCTTTCAGGAGATCCTCCCTGGGAACATTAGCTAATGCCAAAAGCCCCGAAAGGCCCGTCGATTCCGTTACCAGCGATGTGGCGGATCAAGCTTCTATCTCGGAAGTCGATACTCAGACTTCACTGGACATGGACTTATTGGTTAACCCCTTCCACGCTCATGACGAGCTGGGCTCGTCATGAGGTAGCCTCCTCGCACGCTCATGACGAGCCCAGCTCGTCATGGTACATGTGTTTTTGCATTTTCCAGCACACAGCGGGAAAATGCATAGCATTGATGTGGTTAATGTAATACCGCCCGAAATTAACTTAGCCCTTGACAATAATGTTCCCTCCTCCCCTGAACCTGATGTTATCACTAATAATACTCTGTTACAGGGGGTCAATGAAGGGACTACCGTAAAACGCAAGAGGTCCTACATTAGGAAATCTGGCAGAAAGTCAAAATCAGCTAAGCTAAAACATGACACCCCCCTTCCTCCAATCAGCCCAACCCAACCCTTGATCAGCAACAACACATTATATGAAAGTTTGGGTGCCCTATTTAAATCGACTCTATTCCTTCTAGTGGCTAAAATGGAGCAGATAGAACTCAGACTAACAAATTTAGAGAAAGTCACAGCTGCTATTTTGGATAAATTCGACAAGCCCAGTAACCTGAAACCCCCCCCCCAATTACCCATACTATCCCTGGTCTCTTACCAGCTAAAGAGGTCCTAATTCTAACCTGCCCCCCAGTAGGCCCCCAGAACTCCTCCCAGGTCAACACCAACATCCCCACGCAACAAATTTCTGGACTACAACCAATTGATGCTAACGCAATTGGGTTAACAGACAAAGGTCAAATTGATCCCCCGGCAAAAGAACCTAGAGCCCCTAGACCCCGCTTGCCAGACCTTCCACCTGAAGCAAACCGCTTTATGGTAGTTTTAGCAGGAGCTCCTGCGTTGGAAGCTGGAGAAGCAGAAACCTTTAACTCACTAAAAAGCAAAGTTGTTAGGTGGCTCAATTGGAATAGACCGCTTCCGGCCCACCTCCACAATGAAATCATCATGGTAAGGAGGGTGCCCTGGTTGGGTAAAACAGCCAAGACCATAAACGGTGATTGTATAACGGTCAGTTTCAGAGACCCTAGAACCGTTTTGCATATCTGTAGAGGTTTTTAATAGGTCCTTTGACTCTACTATCCAGACCCTCAGTGTCCTTCTTCTTTCCACCCAATTATATGAACTTTGGTAGTGGTAGAGAAGACTGGACCAGAGTTGAGCGGAGGGGTAGACATAGACGTCATGATGTAAACTCGGCCATGCTGCCCCAGTTTGCCCCCTTCTGTGATTTTAATCGGTTCAGCTGTCTAGATGGCCTTGATGGAATGGACTGACTACTCTTCCCAGCCCATGACTCAAGATTTTCCCCCTCTGTCACTGGTAATGGCTTAATGGCTGGAGAGGCTAAGTTAATTGAACTGTCCCCTGCAGAGCACTTGCCAATGGCTGTAGCCCCCATGAAGTCACCTCCCCTCATCACCATTAAACCCCTAGAGCTATCCCTGGAAACAGATCTAGCTGATGTCTCCCACCCATTAATTTCTTTGGATTTATCAGAGGAGCCGCTAACAACCTTAGTGCCCCCATGTGTCCCTGGGTTTGAAGAGCCTGCCTTTTGTGCCCCTGCCTTCAAAATTGCGAGCTGGAATATCGCCGGTTGGCGACAGAGGATGTCGTCCTTGGGCTGGAGGGAATCCATCTCCAGGTTTGACATCCTCTGTTTTCAGGAGACCTGGTACACGACAGACATCTACTTTGATGGCTTTGTGACCTACAATTGTTTAGCACAAGAGTCCAACATGGGTAGGACAAAAGGTGGCCTTGTAATTTTACTGTCTGAGTTTTCCAGTATGTGTAAGATCCCATACTACTGTAGGATCTCACTCGCAAATCCTAAGGTTAGAACAAAGAGGGGGCCGTGCTGCTCTGTTAATCAATCATTACAACAATATGTTTGATCCCACTAGTACCCATGTTGTAGATGAACTCGAGATAGCTGTTAAAAAAATTTGTAGAGATATTCACAAGCCTTGTGATATTATTTGGGGAGGGGACTTCAATATCCGGACCTGCCCCAACTCTTTTACAAATGTATGTGGGTTTGACGGGGATAATGGGGAGAATCTGGCGCATTTTACTCACTCTCCTTATGGCGACTCCCTTAATACCCTTTTGTTAAATTTTGATCTGTTAATCCACCAACCTGCTGCGGACAAAGACGGTAATATTGCACCGACTTTTGTAAGGAGGAATTCAACCTCCGTTATTGATCATTTGCTGTTATCGGTGCATATTGCCCCACTATGTACGGTCCCCATCATTGTTGATTTTGGCATTAGTGACCACAATGCCATTACCATGTCGACCTCCATCTGGGAGACTATGTCTAGTTCTAAGCGCAGGATTGTAGATGAGATCACCCCTTGCAGGCAAAATGGTATTCGGATAAAATGGTGTGGGGACAACTCTGATAAACTGCTCCAGAAAATAGTGGGAGCAGGCTCTGAAGAGCTATTGTGCTGCCTTGATGTTGATGCGGCCCCCTGGTGTATTATTACCAATTTTGAGAAACTTGGCAATATAATTAAAAGGTCCCTCACTATTGCTAAGGGTATATCCAAGAGGGCTGCCGTAGGATGGTTCGACGGAGCATGCACAAATTTGTTACAAGAACTAAAGAGTGCATTGTCGAGCCACCCTAGAGACAGGGATGCCGTTACACTTCTTAGGGCTACCTATAAACACCAGTTGACCCGCAGAAAACAGGAGCTTAGGGAGCAAGCCTGGGACAACCTGACCAAAGCGGCGGAGCTGCGTGACAGTAAGTTATTCTGGAGTACTGTCAACAGCCCATTCCTCCTAAAGGAGGAATTTCCTGTTCTAACCGCCCAGGTTAGTGAGGATAGCTGGGTCCAATATTTTACAGGAATCTTCGACCCAGCTAGAGAGGGTCAGGCTGGTATTAGTGCCGATATTACCGGACCTAAACAACCCCTGGGGATAACATTACAAGAGGTAGATAATGCCATCCGTAACAGCAAGGGGGGGAAGGCCCCCGGCCCGGACGGAGTTCCGGTTGATTTGTATAAAACCGATCTGGCACTATGGAGCCCCCTCCTGACCCAGGTGTTTAATGCCTCCGTTAAGGATAGTACCCCCTCTACCTGGAGCGAATCCATAATTTTGCCGATCTATAAGAAGGGAGATAGAGGAGAGGCTAAGAACTACCGCCCTATCTCCCTTCTGGATTCCTCATTAAAAATTATGAGCAGGGTCTTATTGTTACGATTGGAGGATTGGGCAGAAGCAAATAATATCCTCGCGGCCTCCCAATATGGTTTCCGGAAGGGTCTCGGCACAATTGAGCAGTGTATCAATTTAGACCTCATTATAGGGAAATACACTAAAGCTAAACAGGGCTCTTTATTTCTTTGCTTTGCAGACCTTTCCAGTGCTTTTGATTTGGTGGACCATACTCTCCTGTGGTCCACCTTACTCGAAATGGGAGCCCCGGCAGCAATAATTCATTTTTTAGCTAGACTTTACAATAAGTTGTCAGCCCAGATCCGCTTTGGGCATGCGGGGAATGCACGAAGAAGATCAATGTTAAATCTGGCATTAGGCAAGGCTGTGTCTTGGCCCCGTTACTTTTCTCCCTTTTTATAAATTCAATGGAGTCCGACTTGAAGATGGTCCAAGCCGACGCTCCTCAAGTCGAGGGTCAACCAATACCGGTACTGCTTTATGCAGATGATACCGTCCTACTTTCGAGAACTCCAATGGGTCTTCAAAAACTTATGAACCATTTTTATGATTTTATCCAAGGGAGGAAACTCAAAATTAATAACTCCAAGACTTTTATCATGGCTTGTGGGGAAAAAGGTGAAACATCTTAAATCATTTCAGTTCAAGGAACATCGAATCGAGGTAGTGGACAAATTTTGTTATCTAGGCATAACTTTTAGTAATAGTGGGTCATGGGCACCGGAGCTACTCATTGTTAAGGCCAAGTTGGGTAAGGGATCGTCAGGAGTTTTCCGCTTCGCCTCTAAATTAGGCAGTCGTCGCATCCTTGACATGTTGAATGTCTATCGGCACAGATGCGCTTCGATTGCCCTTTATGGATCAGGAGTGTGGGGACATTGGAACCAAGGTGACTTGCAAATAGCCGAAAATCTATTCCTTAAGAGACTTCTCTGTCTCCCTTCCTCGGCATCCACTGAACTGATCCATAAAGAGGTGGGGCTGGAATACTTGACTGACCTAACAGGATTAAGACCCCTTATGGTATGGAGGTCAATTTGGGCTAAGGACGAAACTGGATTTACCAGGCGAATAATTCAAGATTGTCTGCGCCTGGACAAAGCTCGCCAGATCCCCTGGTTAAATTATGTTTTAACTTCCTACAAAGACATTTTCAACCTGGACGTTCTTAGTGACCCCTTATGTGCCATTAATATACCTAAACAGGTGGTTAAAGGTGTTTTTTTGGAGAACAAATCTAACAGGCGTAAAGAACAATGCAGCCTTTTTACAACCCATGTCTTTTATTTCTCCCATCAAGAGGAAGGTTATGGCATGCCTGAGTATTTAAAAGCAATTACTAAACAATCTCACCAGTTCGTTCTTACAAGGTTGAGACAAGGCATTGTCCATAACCTGGTGGCATTCCCAAAGATGAAAACCTATACTTTAACACCTTGCCCCTGTGATGGTATCACCAAACAAAGCACGTTGCACTTTATGCTAATTTGTCCACTGTACATGCACTGTCGTATCTATTATCTTAAACCTCTTTTTAAGAAATATCTGCTTCCACTATTGCTACTGCCATGAGATTACTTTTTACACTTGCTACCTCGGATATCTGTTTTTTTACTGCAACTTTTATTTTAAAATCAGTGTCCATTAGAAAAAGCCTGGAATTTTAACATTGTCTTTGTATAACTTATTGTTGCTAGCCCCATAACTTTGTATCTACTCGAGTTGTCCCTATTGTCTGTTTCACATCGTAATTCTTTTAACTTGTAACAATTTTAATATGACCTGTTTTGATTCTGTGTGCTTTTATGATTGTTTATTGAATAATCGAATAAAGCTTATGAAACGAAACGAGTTGGTTTCTCTGAGATTTTAAATGCAATTCATACAGCAAATTTCTATTAAACAGTTTAGGTGAATTGGTTTCTCAGTAATGGTATTCTTTGGCAACCAGTCTAGAATGCAGCAACGAGGAAAATAGGGGACTTGGAGGATGCATGCCTTTATCTCCTAAGAACACATATGGATCACTACTTCATTCCCCTAGTCAATCCTGCTAGCTCAAAATGAGACTGATTTATATACACAATGGAAAACAACCCTGAGGTGATATGTGGTAGGAAAGCCATTGTATCAGCGTTTGAATTAGCCGTTGTGCGCCCAGAAAACCTGAACTTTATTTTCATAACACACACAGATTTTGAAAGCGATCTGAGTGTGGCCCTACCATGTGACACAGGCAATCGAGATTACCCACAGTAACCTGGGTAATTGTGTGCAGGTCAAATGACGGAAGGCGTGTGCTCTGGTCAAGCCATGTGCGTCATAATTTTTGTAATTAAATGGAGGAAATTACTAACTTTAACAAGCGTTAGAAGCTGATGCAGATGCCAGGGTATAAAATATGACTAAATGGAGTCTTTGATTTTGTTGTATCTCTCTATTGAGTTTTTCATGAATGACACATTACATAAGTAATAAACATCAACCAGCCTTCAAGTGGAGCAACTTTGTGCAACATCTGAATAGCAACTGATCCTATCTGCTGTTTTCAGTCTTTTTCTAGTCCCCTGCGTTTGTGACATGACGACAAAGGGATATAAAAAGGTAAGAGAGTAAACCAGCAATACTGGAGCAGGATGATAGGTAATCTTAGACAATAGATTGGGCCACACTTACCGGGCTTGCATTTTACATACTTCATTACGCATGTGTAGTGGACATCCCCCGGGCACTGCCTGTGTATCAGTCCGTTGTGTATTGCACAACTCCGGCAATGAAAACCATATTGGTAGCAGCCCAGGGCATTTGCACTGAGCTCGTGTGAGGACTGGTTGTCTCATCCAAAGAGTAAGGTGCCTGGACCATCCGGTAAGTCTGTAGAGGGTCCCAGATACCTCGAGGCCGTGAGCTGGAGATAGCAATTCAGCATAGCTAGTCAGGTGATCTTTGCAATAGATAACGTCTTGCAGCCATTCCTTACATTTCCGCATGCTCCCCCCCTCCCCATTTGCAGAATAAATGGAGACTTTGATACGAACCTTGTCTGCACCCATTTCAGTGATAGTCACCACACAGGAACTGATTGAAAGTTGTGAGGTACTGGGGTAGCAGTAGAATCTTTAACAATCACAGTGCGGTGAATGCACACCAGTCCCATGAATTTACAGGTAAAACCCGATAGAATGGGGAATAACTGTGTGGGAGAAAATGCATTTGGGTCCTAAAACCATACAGAATTTCCAGGTCATTAAGGTCTTAACGCATGCTCTGAGCAGGTTGTACATTTGTGTGTGGACTTGTGTTTGTGTGTGTGTGTGTGTGTGTGGGGGGGGGGGGGGTGATCAGCCAGGGGTTGCAGAAGAGGGAATGGGAAGGTTTTTATAGCGCTTAGAATGGAGCTTGTTGGCTACTGCCGCAGCCCGAGTCTCATGCTATTATTATTTTTGTATGGCCATAATAATGGGGTTACGGTTCTCTCACACCCAGATAACCCGAGTGTGGAAACACTTACCCACTCTATATTGGGTTGAATGAAATAATTTTGCTCTGCCATTGCAGAGTGCCAAATGCCACATAGAGAGCCTATGTAGTTTTTACTCCAATGTATTCTTTCTTCTACCAACCTACACTTCAATCTCTTGACCTCAACATTGAACGTTCTCTTTCATCCCTCCTTTCTCCATCTAGTTTCCTAGCTTTCTGTTGCGTTTTTCTCCTTTTTCTACCTTTCTCTCTCATGCTCTGGGTCAAAGACTGATGAGGGAAAAGAATTCATGATCCGAAAACTAGTGTCCACAAACTGCAAACATATGCACAAATTAAGCACTGAAATTAAGGAACGTAATTTGAGACGTCTCCCTGTAAACATCTTCACCAAAACCAACTGCCTCCATGTCTGAGAGGCAATTCCGTTTGTACGGCTATGCTACACAATCTTCTTATTAATTATATTTTTAGTTTTTGTTTCTGGTAATTGAGTGACAGATGTTTTTGTTTAGTTTGCCAATCTTTGGGAGCCCAACAAGGAACATTGAGTGGGCCAGAAAGAAGGCCCACCTTCCCTGTTTAAATGTTAGGAGGTAGGAAATGAGTTTTTTGGGATCAGGAATCTCTTAAATGTGGTAAATTCGAATCCGCAGACAATCCATCAGGAGCAGCTGATTAGAATCCATCAGCTGCTCCTGATGGATTGTATGTCATCTACTTTTGCCATTGCCTGTGAACAAGAGCAGCGTAGTGCTCGAAACGCATTGGGCTGCTTATGAACACTGGGAGCGAGCCGGTTACCCCGTCGAGCTACAGCAATTCATTAAAGGCGTTTAACTCTGTGGTGTGGCGTCTTCACTGTTTGGGCAGTTTTGTATTGGATTTATGCGGCCGGTCTGGTCGCGAAGACGCCCCGCTGTTGACATGCAGATCTTCGGTTCGTACTTGCGAACTCGTTGAAGCTGGGAGTGCCCTGTGAATTGACTTTGAATATGGCTCTACGATGGTTTTCAGCCCCCTCTCAACCCACTGGGGTAATACTTGGGATTAACGCGAGTGATGAAAAGACGCCCACTGTGGTAACAACATACAGGAACTCAAAGTACCAGCATGCTTTGCATGCATACGCGCACGGAGGCGGGACTGTTTTGAGTGCAGATCAGCTGCTCCTGATGGATTGTCTGTCATCTACTTTTGCCATTCCCCGTGAACAAGAGCACCGTAGTGCTCGAAACGCGTTGGGCTGCTTATGAACACTGGGAGCGAGCTTGTTACCCTGTCGAGCCACAGCAATTAATTAAAGGCGTTTAACTCTGTGGTGTGGCGTCTTCACTGTTTGGGCAGTTTTGTATTGGATATATGGATATATATATATATATATATATAATCTCAAACAAAAGCAATCCAAGTGCTGTCACGCACAAACGAGGACACCGATTCTCACAACATTGGTGCCAATCTTCAAATTTGTTTAAACATAAAGTGCTGTCTCTGACTGGTTTGCCCATGTCCAGTGGTCTTGATCACATACATACATATACATACACACATTTGTAGGAGCACATTCACATGATGGAAAAGTCAACTCCAGTTGTGTACGGAGAGCCACCAAACAAACTAAGTGTCCTCTCAAAAACTGTTGAGTGTTATTGACCCAAAAATGGGGTTTGTCCCATCAGATTCATTGGTGTGTGTCTAGATGTATATACTCACTGGAAAAAACGAAGGTTACAGGGACATTAAAGCCAAGCTCAGATATCACTTTGGTAAAGACTCTGAGGCCCAGGATACCGCGGGGCCAACACCGGCACTGACGCTCTTCCCCCCCTCATCGTAACATCCTCAAAAGCATTCCCGGTTTCCCGCCCCGCGGGACGCCCGCGGGCGGGCGCCAGGCTAAGCCCGGGCAAAGGGCGGGCCGTCTGTGGCCGTCTGTGGCCGGACGTGGCAGGGCTGGGCCACACTCCTGACTTTTGACCGACCATCTCCATTCATCTCCAACCCAACTGCTTCGACTCGTTGCATTGGCTTTTATTCTTGTTTTTTTTAATGTTATAGGTGCACCTTAGCACCCCATTTTCAGTCATAGCTTGTCCCTATTGGCCTATGCCCAACGGTTAGGGACCGCATCTGTTATCTCTTATTTTGACCGACGCAGTGTGTACTTATTTTTAGCATAGTAAAGTTTACCCCCAGTCCCTCCACACCTAATTAACTAAGACCAGTATGGGGAAAAATAACCAGAGCACCACTTCCCGTCCCGTGACAAGGCAGCTAGCTGCTTCCACTCAACCTCTTCCTACCCTCACAGCGATAGACAAAATGCTGCAAAAAACAATAGGCGTCGTCTCTATTGCCATAGAGAATACGGAGAGGCGCCTTTCGTTAACTCCGGCGCTTATACCTCAACAGGTAGAAGGTGATCTGCCAGAGGCCACACTAAATCCCTTTGAAAGCACTTCGATTCTCATGTCCTTTGCAGATCTACCCTGTGTGCAGCAGGTCCTAGACGTTAGTGTCCCCACCATAGACCAGCTGCCGGATCCCAACCCTGTGATGAGGAAGGTCACAAGGCAGAATAAGAAATCTAGGGCCCAGAAACCTGGACGCAAACAGGCCGACAGAGTAGCTCCCACAACGGTTGATCCGCTGTCGGACCTTGGCCTGCCTAAAGCTACCCCTGGGCCACCACTCTGGGCTACTCATATGATTATAGACCTTCAAGCCCATATGGAGCAGCTGATAACTTCCCACTTTAAAACACTATCATCTAGGATAGACCGGCTAGCGACCCTCAATAATAACAAGGGTGTAGGGAAAGTGCAGGCCCTTAGCACTCCGGGGAGCTTGGAAGTGAGTTCCGGTCCCGGCACCAGTAAGACACCTGCCTTAGCTGCTAGGCAGGGACATAGTATCCTCCTGGCCACTCCCCCAAAATCTCAGACACGGGACGTAGCTAAGAAATCTACTAAAAATCTCGCTAATATCGGACTACCCAGGAGCACCAAGATGCCAACTGTGGCGCCGGATAGTTCGATTATCGCCCCTTCCTGCCACCAGGTATCTTTTAGGCAGCAATGCACCATTGGTAGCAGTCAATCCTCCCTCCCTACTAAACCACAAGATGCTAGCCAAGCTAAACCCCCTCCCTGCCCTCAGCTACCCCTAGAAGCAGCTCCCTTCGTGGTGGTGCTCACAGGCGTCCCACCGATAGACAACGCTCGAGGGGAAACCTACTTAGCACTGAAAAATAGGGTCATTTACTGGCTAAATAGGCACCGACCATTGATGGGACAGGGCCAGGGTGAGATCATGTTCGTATGTAGGGTCAACTGGCTAGGAACTAGACCCAAAGACATCGAGGGGGATTGTATCCTTGTCAACTTTAGGGACCCAGCCATAGTTAAACAAATCGTGGGGAGAGGTGAACAGGCTACTCCGGGTCTGGTCAACACTCGCCATCTGAGTTACTTTTACAGTACAAACCGGGGGCTGGCCCAGCGCGAACACCAGTCCCCTTTCCCACATGGTAATTGTGCCTCTCAATTTAATATTCCTTTGGGCAATCGCTTTAGGGCCTTGAGTAGTGTGGACTGACTATCGCCAACCCGGGGAGCTCAGACCCTGACACACAATCTTGAGGATAGTCAGGTGGTGGGAGGGGATCGTAGGGTTGTAGAGCCCCATTGCTGTCAAATATCTATCTCCCCTGGACTCGCTTACCCTACTGCATTAACAACAGAGCTAGTGGTGGCCCGCCCCACAAGGATTGGGTCCTGGAATGTGGCTGGGTTGGGGACAAAGTTACAAAATCCCGAATGGGGAGAGCTGGTAGATACTTTTGACCTTAGTATCTTCCAAGAGACTTGGCTATTGTCTGCTCCTGCTAGGGTAGGCTTTGCATCTTATTATGAAGTGGCATCCCAGGGGCCTAGGGGTAGACCTTCGGGAGGGCTGTGTACGTGGGTGGCGGTGCACCTGGGGTGCATAGTTAAGGTAATAGACACCAAATACCTAGACATTCTGTGCATCACACTTTCATTCGGTGAGGGGCTGGTTTTGGCGGTGTTAAATATCTATCTGTGCACTGCTCCCATCCAGAAGGCCCTATCTACCCTGGAGGCCCTGGAGGTGCTATTATCTTCCTTCCCCCATCCTATCACATCATTATTGGGGCAGACTTTAACTGTCATTTTGAGCCACTACCCGGGATCCCTCCTGTTACTTCTGAAGAGGATGAGGCTCGCTCCATTCCGGAGTGTATTATGTACGCTGCAAAGCACCTGACGCTGCTGGCACTCACCATTAACAAGCTGGTCGTTACCTTCTCCCTAAGGGCTTGCAATGGTAGACTTTCCCCTGACGTACCAGGTGCTTGTACTTTTAACAGGCCAGGGAAAAGTACGACCATTGATTATATCCTCGTAGACGTGGGCTTTTGGGCACGTCTCAAAGAATTTACTGTAGTATCTTGGGTTGATAGCGATCACAATCTACTTTCACTTGAATTAGCGAGTGGATTCCCAGGGGGTTCACTATCAGAAGAAGCTGGGACTTCACCGGCCCCTAATCTCACCCAGACCTCGGGAGGCAGGCGAGTCAGGTGTGAGAAGGTTGCCCAAGCCCCGTATAGGGTTGGGGAGATTTATAACCATGTAGCAGGGGCATTAGACGCGGTTAGCAACCTTGGGTGAAGTGATCATGAGCCTTCTTACTTTCTGGCTCTGCAGGCCACCCATACCTCGCTATTCAACCTATTGGCTGACTTCTTTGTAACATCCCATAGTGGTAGGGGGAAGCCAGCTAAGCAATCCCACTGGTTTAACCAAAGTTGTAGGGAGGCTAAATCTAATTTGATTAAGGAGGTGAAGTATGGCACCCCGTTGACCGTTAGAAATGCTCGGCTTGCCTATAAAAGATTAATCTGTGCGGCCAAGGCTGAATGGGAAGCCGACAATTGGGAGAATATTAGAAAAGCTCTTGAGGCCCGTGATTTTAGGTTATTCTGGAACTTGGTTCGTGGTGGCTCGGCCTCAGGCGCGTCTGCCATTGTCCCTAACCTTAGTGAGGAGGTGTGGCTTGCCCACTTTAAGCCTCTCTACGCACTAGGCTCCGTGAAGGCTCTGGCGCCTCCTTGTGTGGCCGTAATAACTTCGGATGCAGCCCTGGTGTTGGGTAGGGCCCACGATGGCTATCCATTCACGATCTTGGAAATCAAGGCAGCAATTAGGAGCCTGATGCCGGGAAAGGCTCCGGGGCTGGATAAAATCCCTGGGGACCTATATTGGACCGAGGAAGGGGTATGGGCACCATATATCTGCACTCTTTTTAATGCCATCATGCAGGGCATGGCTATTCCGCCTACCTGGTTAGGCGCCGAAATCCTACCCATATTTAAAAAAGCTTCTCCCCTGGACCCGGCCAACTACCGACCGATAAGCCTGATTGACGTCCTCCAGAAGCTTTTTTCCAGAGCCCTCCTGACCAGGCTGCAGAGTTGGATGGACAATAACAACGTCCTGTCCTCTCTGCAGGCTGGATTCAGGGTGGGGGTGTCAACAATAGACCAGCTTTTTAGACTCCAGCTGGTCCACTGGAAGACTGTTACTCTGGGGGGCGGCAGCCTGTATTTGATATTCGTGGATCTTCGGTCGGCTTTTGACCTGGTCCAGAGGGACAAGCTCTGGGTCATTTTAACTGAGATGGGTGCTCCGGAGTACTTATGCGAGCTTTTATGAGCGGCTGCACATGGGCACGTATGCAAGGGTGAGGTTTGGGCACTGACTTCCCCTTTCCCAGTGGAAAGGGGAGTCAGGCAAGGATGTGTGAGGCTCTGTAGGCAATACAAAGAGCCTTGAATTTGATACGGTTTTTAACGGCTAGCCAATGGTAGCTTTTGATGACATGGGCTATGGGTTTAAACTTGGGAGTACCTGAAAGCATTCTTGCAGCTGCGTTCTGCACCAACTGTAGTTTACGGATGACTTGTTGCTGGGCCTTCATGAAGAGTCGGTTGCAATAGTCCAAGGAGGACATTACAAATGCGGTGACCAGAGTTTTTCCTGAGTTGGAGGGGATGTAAGGGAGGATTTTTTTTATGGATTTCAATTTGTAAAAGGAGGATGAAACAATGGTGTTTGCATGAGCGGCAAAGGTGAGTTTGTCGTCAAATAGTATACCTAGGTTTCTAACCTTGGTGACTGGTTTAGGCGGGAGACCTAGCTCTGTGGGCCACCAGGAGGTGGACCAGGTCGGGCTGAGCTTGCCAAAGATCATAACTTCCGTCTTCTCGGAATTCAGTTTTAAACAGTTTATAGCCATCCAGTTGCTGATGGCGTTCATGCCTATCTGGAAATTGGCCGCTACTTTCTGCCCATTGTTTTTTATGGCCAGGACCAACTGAGTATCGTCCGCATAGGATGTTAGCCAGAGTCATCAAGTCTCATGGGATGAGCCTAAGTCTGTTACGTAAACGTTAGATAGCGTGGGGCTCAGGGATGAGCCCTGTGGGACGCCGCACGGAAGTGTCATCTGGGCGGAGCTGAAGTTGCCCAGCAAGACTGTCTGGGTGCGGTTGGAGAGAAATGAAGAAAGGAGGTCACTGGCTACATCCTGAATGCCTATGCTATTAACACGGTCGATCAAGGTGGTGTGGTCGACCGTGTCAAACGCGGCAGATAGATCCAACAGGATGAGCACAGCCGTACCTCCTTGGTCTAAAATAGTTCTTATTTCATCTGCCGCTTTGATCAGGGCTGTCTCCGTGCTGTGATTCTTACGGAAACCAAATTGTTTGTCATCCAAAAGGTGGTGAGCTTCGATGTACTGTGAAATTTGTGCATTCATAAGTTTTTCCACAACTTTGGCTGCAAATGGCAGGCTAGCAATTGGTCTGTAGTTTTTGGTGTCATCAGCGTCTAAATGTGGTTTTTTAAGAAGAGGTTTAACTAGAGTATCCTTCCAAATATCAGGATAGATGCCCGTACAAAACATAGAGTTGAAAATGTCTGCTAATGGGGGGGCTATAATATCAACCG
>NC_136073.1:726161796-726166796 GCF_964261635.1 Lissotriton helveticus
CCCGGAAGCTTGTTTCCTTCCCAGTATAAGAATTGGCTTGGTAGTTTGGTTTGCCCTGTTCCCATCATGCACTGGGACAGGAACAGACTAATTTGCATATAGCCAAGTTCTGAGCTGGGATGGTGCAGTGAGCTAAAAAACGGTGATGGATCAAGCCCTGATCTTTGGACTGGGTAAGAGTGGTCTGCTTAATTCAGGCACTCTGTTCATCACCACCCCCTTTTCTGAATCATTTTGTCCACCATAAGCGTGGAAGGGTATACTCAGATGTGAGTCCCTTGCTCATTGCACCATCAGGATTCAAGCAAGCCGGGCCGACGACGCCTGAATTGGCAGAAACCGGTCCCCGGAAGCTTGTTTCCTTCCCAGTATAAGAATTGGCTTGGTAGTTTGGTTTGCCCTGTTCCCATCATGCACTGGGACAGGAACAGACTAATTTGCATATAGCCAAGTTCTGAGCTGGGATGGTGCAGTGAGCTAAAAAACGGTGATGGATCAAGCCCTGATCTTTGGACTGGGTAAGAGTGGTCTGCTTAATTCAGGCACTCTGTTCATCACCACCCCCTTTTCTGAATCATTTTGTCCACCATAAGCGTGGAAGGGTATACTCAGATGTGAGTCCCTTGCTCATTGCACCATCAGGATTCAAGCAAGCCGGGCCGACGACGCCTGAAATGGCAGAAACCGGTCCCCGGAAGCTTGTTTCCTTCCCAGTATAAGAATTGGCTTGGTAGTTTGGTTTGCCCTGTTCCCATCATGCACTGGGACAAGAACAGACTAATTTGCATATAGCCAAGTTCTGAGCTGGGATGGTGCAGTGAGCTAAAAAACGGTGATGGATCAAGCCCTGATCTTTGGACTGGGTAAGAGTGGTCTGCTTAATTCAGGCACTCTGTTCATCACCACCCCCTTTTCTGAATCTTGTTATTTAAATATGCATTATATATATATAGCAATTTACATTGAAGAATGAGTGGATATATATAAATAAATATTTGGATGGAGGATTTAGTAGCAGTGTAATTGACTGTTTACTTGACCAATTTATAATGTCTCACTAAATATAGTGGATAGTGACTAAACTGTGTGAATATCTGTATCACTTTGTCAGTTGTTGTGTAAACTGATTCTACAGTTGGTTACTAGCTATGTGAAAGTCTATATTAGTTATTGATTAGTTAACTGAGTATTTGTATGGGAGTGTGAAAGTGTGTGTGGTTCGGTGGGGGGTGTGTGACTGTCCAAAGATGTGTGAATAGTTGATTCAGTAGATATATGAAGTTAAAACTACATGTTCCAACACTTTGGGTGAGGGAATCTCTTTATGGGTGTGGTGATGAGCAAATATATTTCTCAAAGGTACAGGTCCAACAAAGTAGAAAAATAAAAGGCAGTGTATGTGTCAGTTGTTGTATATAAAGAAGTATAGATAAGACACAATGATTGTGTGAGTGACTGTATGGATAACTGTATACTTGTAATAATGATTTTATAATTCACTACGTATGACTTACTATCTAAATGAATAGAAGTGGTGTTTGTATAAGTGTTTTGCTAAGTAAATATGTAAGTATGATCCATTGTTTGCATAAGTGAGTAGAATGACTTCATATGTGAATAGGATGCGTGCTGTTGTTTAATGTCGATATAGATGTATAAGTATTTTTGATAGTGTTCTATTGTTCATTGACAGCATGTATGAGTGAATCCAAAGGTAAGTGATTAGATGTGTGTATACATCTATGAATCACTGAGTGGATTTTTAGATACTTGTATTGCTGTGACAATGGATTTAAATATGATACTCTGTATTTTACAAACAGTGATGAAAAATTGTAATAGTGTATGAAAAGGTGTATGTGATTGTCACGTGGATGATGTCATCAGTGATGTCATCATTGATGTCATTTGAGATGTCATCAGTGATGTCACTGACCATGTCATGAATGATCTAATATGTGACATCATCAGCAGTGGATTGCGGGTGCGCGAAATATAGTTAGTACAACTAACTATATAGAAGTAATTTCATTGGTTTTGTATGAGTAAAATGTCCAGCTAACTAGAACACCACTAAAACTTATAGTTGTTTGAGTGAATTTCAAAGGTTTTTTAAAAACTAATTCCTATCTATATAACTCCTGAAACCTATGGTTTTTTCAGTGAATTTCAAAGGTTTTTTTAAATGCTAATTCCTAACTATATATGGCCTGAAACCTATGGTTTTTTCAGTGAATTTCAAAGGTTTTTTAAATGCTGATTCCTAACTATATAAGGCCTGAAACCTATGGTTTTTTCAGTGAATTTCAAAGGTTTTTTAAATGCTAATTCCTAACTATAACTGGTGTGTAACCTATGTTTTTTTTCAGTGAATATATATATATATATATATATATATATATATATATATATATATATATATATATATATATATATATATATATAAAAGCCAAGTCCTCGGCACTGCAAACATTCAGCCACAGCAACAGAAAACACGGACCCCAGGCTGCAGTCAGGTAGGTTTTATTTTCCCCTTCGGCGACGCGTTTCGAGCAACTCGTGCTCTTGATCACACACCAGACACCTGGTCAGCATTTTTTTTAAATACATTTCTCTTTGCAGTGCTCCACCTCCAAAGTGAGTCACATGGTGCATGAACATAAATGAAGTACTTCACGACACCCACCTTACCCTAAACAAGTAGGAGAAAAGGAAAAAGGAAATACATAACTGCATGAATGCAATAAGCCAAAAAGAGTTCTCATAGGACACTTATTGTCCAATCCATCATATAAGGGTTAAGATATCAACTCCTATATACCCAATCAGACCAACAACCCCACACTATAAACCTAATCTCTATTCAAATACAAAAATATATATATATATAAATATATATAAAAAAATATATATCTACATGTGATTCCTATATATACACAATTACATGACATATACACTATCTACAAATATTTACAATCAAAAAGTTGTTGACTGTTATCTATTGGATATAAGAGAACAAGCACTATTTATCATAAATTGGCTTTTTTTCAAAAATTGGCTTTTTTTTCCCACATTTCCCATATAGTCCATACTCAAACCATAAGTGATGGTACATATATTAGTGATTACAACACTTAAAAAAACAACAAAGTACAAAGAAATCTTTGTGTTTGGTAAATGAGGAAAAACTGTGACTTTTTACTTTTGTTTGTAAATATATACATAATCGTTTGGAGAGAGTTTAACCGTATTAACAGCTGGTTGTCAGTTCATTATCTTGAACGATATATAATTCAATCGTTACTTCCCCATATGCACAACTTCTTGCCTTAGTTTTTCTTATATTCGATATAGTGATCTTGAATCCATACCGGCCCTTAAAGAATCAAAGAAAATAAAATAAAAAATCCTCATCAGGATTTATTTCATATTTTCTATATGATCTACGTCATTATATACATGCTGCACACAATTCATAAAAGATGATGCAAATCTTCAGTTGTATTGAGCCCATTCGGATATTTACTATCCAGCTCCACTATGTACTCTGTCTCCCTTCTTCTCAGAAGTCCCTCTCTATCACCTCCACGATTGAGAGGGGCCACTACATCAATCACAAAATAAGTCAACTGTGACAAATCATTATTATGTGTAGATTTGAAGTGGCGTGCCACGGGGTATGTATTGTCGTTATTGACAATTGCACGCAAGTGTTGCAAAATCCTGACATGCACCTGTAGCTTAGTGCTGCCCACATATCGCAGACCACAGGTGCATGTCAGGACATATATAGCAAACTCGCTGTGACAATTAAAATTGCCCCGAATGGCCTTCCTAGTAGGACAGAAAGGGGTGCTGTAGTGAGTGGTGTTAACTCCAAATTTGCACGCCCTGCATGTGGAGTATTTAAAAAAACCTTTATATTTGAGCCAGGTGCTGCCACCACCTAACTCAGGGCTACTTTTCACTAGGCTGTTATGCATACTGTGATATATAGATATATATATATATATATATATATATATATATATATATATATATATATATATATATATATATAATTTCAATGGCAAAATGAAACCCCTCATTTTGTTCCTTTTCAAATTAAATGTATTAAGTGTTACCACTTTATTCCAATCAAGATGACTTCAGGTGTGCCATACTTTTGTCATAAGTAAGACTGTTAGCGTTCTAGTTGTTCTTTAGAACACTCTGGGACATTCTGTCATTGGGCTATAGTTGGGCTACATCGGGCTGATATTTGGGCTACATTTGAGCTCTTTTGTCTCTGGTGGCCATCTTGGGAGACTGCATATCAGAATTTGTTTAATGCAATATAAGAGGATTTGAGAAGTCACTCAAAATGTGCCCTAATTTTTCTTTCTTCAGCATTAATCATATTTTCTATGGCAAAATTAACCCCCTCATTTTGTTCCTTTGCAAATTAAATGTTTTAAGTGTTAACACTTTATTCCAATCAAGATGACTTCAGGTGTGCCATACTTTTGTCATAAGTAAGACTGTTAGCGCTCTAGTTGTTCTTTAGAGCACTCTGGGACATTCTGTCATTGGGCTATAGTTGGGCTACATCTGGCTGATATTTGGGCTACATTTGTTTTTTTTGTCTCTGGTGGCCATCTTTGGGCTACATTGGGCTACATTTGGGCTCTAACATATATATATATAGCCCAATGTAGCCCAATATATATTTTTTCAAAATTAATTTTCGTAAAAACCACTGGAGCACATATCTTGAGACATAGCAAAGGCACATCGGGCTACCAGTCCCTACAATTTTGCCAAGTTTGGTGGAAAACCATTCAGCCGTTCGGGCTAAAAGTGAGTCCAACCGCTCTATGGAAATTAACATGGGGAAAACACGTTTTGGGACCCCCCTTTTATCTCGGCCCCCGCTTTACAAATACCCCCCCAAACTTTCAGGGAAGGAGCGGAGCGCCGCGGGGCAAAGTTAAGGAAAATTTCAGGAAGATTCCTCAACC
>NC_136073.1:726169296-726216796 GCF_964261635.1 Lissotriton helveticus
TTGATGATTGCCCTGCTTGTGGCCACAAGAAGGCAAGAACAGACTCTCATGAGGTCTGTATTTTATGTTTGCCAGAGGATCATGATCCTAAAGACTGTTCACATTGTAAAAATCTGTCTGACAGGACTCTTAAAGACAGAGAGAGGAACAGGCTCTTTGGTCTGGCCCAGAGATCCATGAGAGGAAGATCTACAGAGAGGAAGAGTTCAAAGAGACCCAGAACTCCCTCCAAAGGCAAGTCAGAGCGTCCATCAACCTCAGCGCCGGGCTCGGCGCTGAAAAAACGGCATCTGATGGACAGTTCGAGAGAAAAAGCTCAGTCGACGTCGGGACCGGCGTCGATGAGGGAGTCGTCGTCGAAGAGTTCACCGACGACGAAGAAAGATCCGCCGTCGTCAACTAGGCGACGATCGGCGTCGAGAGAAGCCACGAGATCGCCGTCGACGAGAAGATCGGCGTCAAGATTTAAATCACCTCCGCCGACGTCTCCACGGAGGCGCTCGGCGTCGAGGAGTAGGAACCCCCTCGGACGCTCGCCGTCGAGGAAGGGATCGTCATCGACGGCACGTCGGCGCTCGACGTCGCATGTCGGGTCAACGTCGAGGGTATCGTCGACGACAGGACAACGTCGATTGACTTCTCCGTCGCCGACAGACCAAGGTCGGTCGACGTCGAGACCTCCGTCGACGACAGGGCAACGCCGTTCGACGTCGAGACCTCCGTCGACGGCAGGGCAACGCCGTTCGACGTCAAGACCCCCGTCGACGGCAGAACGACGCCGTTCGACGTCGAGGGAGAAGACTCCGTCGTCGGCTCGTCATCGACGTCGAGGGGCCGCAGGTCAACGTCGAAGCATTCAACGTCGAAGGTGATCACTCCGTCGACTCCGCAGAGGCGTTCGACGTCGAGGGAAAGGCTTTTGAGGCGTCCTCCAACACCGGTGAGAAGGAGATCTCCTTCAGTGCCTTCAACAGTCCTAGTGACACAATCTGCTTCGCTCCATTCCTCCTTAAGTGCCTCTGGTTCATCGAGGTCCTCTTCTAGGAGTAGGAGTCCTGTGCAAAAGAGTCCCCAGCGGCGGTACATCACACAAGCAAGACTCTCGCCAAGATGGTATGGTCCGTTGAGTAAATGGAAGGATTCTGGAGCAACGGCATCTGATGGACAGTTCGAGAGAAAAAGCTCAGTCGACGTCGGGACCGGCGTCGATGAGGGAGTCGTCGAAGAGTTCACCGACGACGAAGAAAGATCCGCCGTCGTCAACTAGGCGACGATCGGCGTCGAGAGAAGCCACGAGATCGCCGTCGACGAGAAGATCGGCGTCAAGATTTAAATCACCTCCGCCGACGTCTCCACGGAGGCGCTCGGCGTCGAGGAGTAGGAACCTCCTCGGACGCTCGCCGTCGAGGAAGGGATCGTCATCGACGGCACGTCGGCGCTCGACGTCGCATGTCGGGTCAACGTCGAGGGTATCGTCGACGACAGGACAACGTCGATTGACTTCTCCGTCGCCGACAGACCAAGGTCGGTCGACGTCGAGACCTCCGTCGACGACAGGGCAACGCCGTTCGACGTCGAGACCTCCGTCGACGGCAGGGCAACGCCGTTCGACGTCAAGACCCCCGTCGACGGCAGAACGACGCCGTTCGACGTCGAGGGAGAAGACTCCGTCGTCGGCTCGTCATCGACGTCGAGGGGCCGCAGGTCAACGTCGAAGCATTCAACGTCGAAGGTGATCACTCCGTCGACTCCGCAGAGGTGTTCGACGTCGAGGGAAAGGCTTTTGAGGCGTCCTCCAACACCGGTGAGAAGGAGATCTCCTTCAGTGCCTTCAACAGTCCTAGTGACACAATCTGCTTCGCTCCATTCCTCCTTAAGTGCCTCTGGTTCATCGAGGTCCTCTTCTAGGAGTAGGAGTCCTGTGCAAAAGAGTCCCCAGCGGCGGTACATCACACAAGCAAGACTCTCGCCAAGATGGTATGGTCCGTTGAGTAAATGGAAGGATTCTGGAGCAACGGAGAGACTACAAAGGTACTTGAGTCCAGTCCACAGGTCCCCTCTTCAGCAGCTGGCAGAAGAGGCAGATGGTCAGAGTCCTGCCATTCACCGATCACGCTCACGAGAGAGAAGAGCGGACAGATCGCATACCCCCAGGGTCTCCCGATCGCCAAGGAGGGAACAACCCAGATCTCGAACACCGAGAAAGGAGGTACGGACTGAGAGATCGAGACGTTCTCCTCGAAGGGAGGAACGACCTAGGACACCAGTGAGGAAGGGGAATTCTCACCACAGGAGAAGAAGAACTCCATCATTCTCCTCTTCTTCTTCTTCTAGATCTTCTAAAGGGGATTACTCTCCATCGCTGGCAGACAGTCCTCGCTCAAGAGCTTCCCCGCTTGACGACGTCCACACGTATCTGGACGTCTTGCAAAGGGGTGCTCACAAACTTAATATAGAGATGGCTATTCCAGAGGTGTCCACTACTGTGATTTTCGAGACTCTTCATCACAAATCATATACACGGCCTTTGCTCCCATTGGTTCCAGGGATAATGGACCCAATCAAAGAGGTTTTCCTCACGCCAGCAGCGATCAGGGCAGTACCGGCACGTATCCAGAAGAAATATAGGCCGGCCGACTCAGATCCTATCTTTGTTAAAGGAGAGCCTGCGGCGGACTCAGTTATAGTAGCCTCAGCTAGGAAGAATCACACAGTCGCTCCTTCGTCAGTTCCTCCTGACAAAGACAGCAAGACGCAAGATTCTTGGGGTCGCAAGGTATGCAGCACAGCAGCTTCATCCCTGAAAGTCTCTAGTGCATCAGCCCTTCTGGGAAGGTACGATAGAGCCCTATGGGACTCCATGGAACGATTCAAAGGGAAATTGCCCAAGGAGGACCAGAAGGACTTTGAGGAGACGATGACGGAGGGCTGTTTGGTGGCAAACCAAATGATTAGTTCATCAGCGGATAACGCTCTTCTAGCAGGACATGCCTACTCACACTTCTGGTTGCTAATTCACTTCTGTGTCTCCTCTATGTCCACTGCAGGTTTACAACTCCCCCAGCGCTTGGACGCCCTCGGGCAACAACTGCGCTCTACAAATCCCCAAGTTTACAAGTTTACATGGGATATGTGCGAGGAGATCCTCTTGGCTACGTTTAACTGGACTCAAACCAGATGCCCAGCAGCGCATCCTCAATCTACCTTTTTCCGGATCTTCACTCTTCGGGGAGCATGCCGATCAGGAAATGACCCGTATGAAAACTGAGTTAGACACAGTGAAGGCAGTTGGTCTGGAAAAACAGAAAGGGCCGTTCAAACGACGCTTCAAGACCAACAAGAACCGGGGAGGCCAACAGAGGGTTCAAACCCCTCAATGGTCTCAAAACAAGCCACAAGGAAAGCCGCAATACAGAGGAGGAAGGTCGAGCAGAGGCAGAGGCGGACATCATCAGTCCTCTACCACGCCTAGAGGAGGCAAGGCCTGAACAGTGGCTTCCTCTGGCGCCGTTACCCACTCCAGTGGGAGGAAGTGCTGCACAACACCTGGCAGAGTGGGTCAGCATCACAAAAGATCGGTGGGTGCTGAATATACTGCGCAATGGATATGCGCTACGTTTCCGGAAGAAACCACAACCGATTCCTCCAAAAAAGTCTCGCTCGTACCAACTAGAGCTCCTCCAAAGGGAAGTGAGCGTCCTCTTACAGAAAAACGCAATCGAAGAGGTACCCCTATCCCAAAGGGGGAAAGGAGTGTACTCAAGATATTTCTTGTCCCCAAAAAAGATCAAAAAGGCAAATTCAGACCGATTTTGGATCTTCGACTCCTCAACAAAGTGGTGGTCAAAGAGAAGTTTCGCATGTTGGCACTCCACCAAATATGTCCTCATCTACAAATCGGAGATTGGATGTGTTCGGTGGATTTACAAGACGCGTACTTCCACATTCCTATTACACCAGGTCATCGAAAGTACTTGAGGTTCCTGGTAGGGACCAAGCATTACCAGTTCAAAGTGCTTCCTTTCGGACTCAAATCCGCACCAAGGGTCTTCACCAAGTGCATGGCAGTGGTAGCGGCGTGTCTACACAAAAAAGGTCTCTTTGTGTACCCATATCTAGACGACTGGCTCCTGAAGAGTCCGTCCCCTCGTCAAGCCACCAAAGACTGTCACCGGTGTCTCCAACAACTTCACAGGCTCGGCCTACACGTGAACATAGAAAAATCGGTCCTGCAGCCCACGCAAACTATCCACTATCTGGGAGCAGTTCTAGACACAAAGTTAGGAAGAGCGTTTCCTTCGCAGGAGAGACTGTCTTCCATGGGGCAAAAATACAAAAAGTTACTTCAGTTTCCTCGTCCAAAGGTGCGAGAAGTAGCGTCTCTATTGGGCTCCATGGCGTCCTGCATCTTCCTAATACCGAACGCCAGGTTGAGGATGCGGCCTCTACAAGAGTCGGTGGAGGATCAGTGGGACCAAGCGTCTGGAGATTGGGAGGATCGAATCATCCTGTCTCAAGCAGCACTGACCTCAATACAGTGGTGGACTCGCCCTCGGAATGTCCTGCAGGGAGTCCCTTTTCAGCAACCTCTTCCTTCGCTGTCTGTGGTAACGGACGCATCTCTAGAAGGCTGGGGTGCGCACATGGGTCATCTTCAGATTCAGGGTCGCTGGTCGACCAAACTTCAGACATACCACATCAACATG
Organism: Lissotriton helveticus; assembly: GCF_964261635.1. Classification (NCBI taxonomy): domain Eukaryota; kingdom Metazoa; phylum Chordata; class Amphibia; order Caudata; family Salamandridae; genus Lissotriton; species Lissotriton helveticus. The sequence continues at coordinate 726,174,003 of NC_136073.1, forward strand.
CTGGAGCTTCGAGCAGTTCATCTGGCGCTCAAAGCGTTCTTTCCAGCAATAACAACGGACAAAATCCTGGTTCAGACGGACAACACTACAACTATGTTCTATCTGAACAAGCAGGAGGAACTCGATCTCGCCCTCTGTCTCTAGAGGCCCAGACAATCTGGCACTGGCTTCTGGCTCGGGGACTGTCGGTGGTGGCAGTACACCTTCCAGGCGAGCTAAACACAAAAGCGGACGCACTCAGCAGGCACTTCGAAGATCAGCCAGACTGGGTGCTAAACGACGAAGTAGTCGAAGAACTTTTCCGTTGCTGGGGTCGTCCAGACATAGACTTATTTGCGGACGACGAAAACGCCAAATGCCACGCCTTCGCGTCCAGGTTCCACCGGCCAGGGATGCAAGGGAACGCTCTCCTGCTGGAGTGGACAGGAATGTTCGCTTATGCTTTTCCCCCTCTGGCACTGATTCCGAAGGTGGTGGCCAAGCTCATCAGATCGAGCATGGACATGATCCTAATTGCTCTGGATTGGCCGCGGCAATGGTGGTATCTAGACCTGTTACATCTGTCGCTGTGTCCACACAGACGTCTGCCGTGCAGGCCAGATCTGCTGAGCAAGATGAACTGGAGGATCCTGCATCCCAACCTCCCGTCGCTGAACCTGACTGCATGGCTCCTGAGGTCTTGCAATATGGACACTTAAATCTGCCTCCAGAATGTATGAATATTTTAAGAGAGGCAAAGAGACCTTCCACAAGGGCGTCTTATGCGTTCAAGTGGAAAAGATTTTTCATTTGGTGTAAGGACCATGGTTTTGATCCCACCAAAGGACAAGAAGAGGTAGTCCTTCCATACCTCCTATACTTAGCGACATCAGGGTTGAAATACGCTTCTATTAGGGTTCATCTATCCGCCATAGTAGCGTACAGAAAATCTCCTACACAAACATCGTTTTTTCAAGTCCCAGTGGTGAAAGATTTCCTTCAGGGATTAAAGAAGGTCTATCCCCCTGTGAGAAATCCTTCTCCTCCCTGGGAGTTGAACCTGGTTCTCTCCAGACTGATGTCTACACCGTTTGAGCCTATACACAAGGCCTCCTTGCAGCATCTCACTTGGAAGGCGGCCTTCTTGGTGGCAATAACCTCTGCGCGCAGGGTTAACGAGATACAAGCACTCTGCACCAAGGAACCTTACACTGTGTTTCACCACAACAGAGTAGTAATGAGGGCTCACCCATCTTTTCTTCCGAAGGTGGTATCGGATTTTCATATAAATCAAACGATTACCCTTCCTTCGTTCTTTCCTAACCCATCGACCCCAGCTGAGAGGTCGTTGCACTCGTTAGATCTTAAACGGGTGCTAAAGTTTTACCTAGAAAGAACGAAGGACACCAGAAAGACAGACCAACTCTTTGTCAATTATGGTGCTATGAGGACCGGGTTTGCAGCAGCCAAAAGATCCATCTCCAGATGGATTGTCTCTTGTATCAAACTAGCATACCAGCTGGCTGGCAAACCTTTGTTGCAATCACCCAAAGCTCATTCCACTAGAGGGAAAGCAGCCACAATAGCTTTTTTGCATGACATTCCTATGTCAGAAATATGCAAGGCTGCGACATGGAAATCAGTCCATACCTTTACAAGGCATTATTGCCTAGAGTCTGATTCCAGAGCGGATTCTCAAGTAGGGCAAGCCTCCTTGAGAAACCTATTTGGGTAGAATAAGGCCTATTTTGGGGCCTACGGATATGAAGGTTATCTGTTGATTCCTTTGCCCGCAGGGATGAGGTGAGGCTCGCTACTCTAAAACCAAAAAAGTCTCGCTCGTACCAACTAGAGCTCCTCAAAAGGGAAGTGAGCGTCCTAATATTATATAGATGGTTGCACTCTCAATGGAGCGTAATCATGGTAGAGCCTTGGAACGAGCAGTAATTTGAGAGTGCATCCATCCAGGATATATGGACTACATCTCCCACAAGCACAATATGTGTTTTCATACAGGGAGATGGTAGACGTCATGCACTTTACTGCTGGCCCCTGATGAGGAAAATAAATTTCCGAAGCGCGTCGGGCCTATTTCAAACACGCAACTGCCCATACCAACTAACGTTTTGGGGAAGGCGCACGCAGGCTCGGGTGCTACCCGCTACTTGGAAACCCCATGGAGCGTAATACATTAGCGGTGGTCCTGCCGCTGGGTTGCACCACCCCGAAGAAACGGGGGCCACGAGACTCGCTATCCAAGGAGTCTCGTATGTGGAGCTGCGTGATGGATGAGGACAGGAGTGATGTTTGGGGCTCATGGTAGAGCCTTGGAATGAGCAGTAATTTGAGAGTGCATCCATCCAGGATATATGGACTACATCTCCCACAAGCACAATATGTGTTTTCATACAGGGAGATGGTAGACGTCATGCACTTTACTGCTGGCCCCTGATGAGGAAAATAAATTTCCGAAACGCGTCGGGCCTATTTCAAACACGCAACTGCCCATACCAACTAACGCTTTGGGGAAGGCGCACGCAGGCTCGGGTGCTACCCGCTACTTGGAAACCCCCATGGAGCGTAATATATATATATATATATATATATATATATATATATATATATATATATATATATATATATATATATATATATATATATATATATATATATATATGTGTGTGTGTGTGTGTGTGTGTGTGGGTTTGTGTTACTATCCTTGTGGGGACTTGGGTGTGATAACACACTCACGCTGTGGGGACTTGATTGCACTGTGGGGACCTGAACCCAAGTCCCCACAAGGCAATGTCTTCTAAATGATTTGAAATGACTTAAAAAACATATGTGCCAATTTTTACAACTTTTAAAAAAATTGCCTTGTGGGGACCTGTGTTTCACCAAGTGTGTTTATTTTTTTGCTCGCTCTGCCCCTGTAGACAGGAGGTGGTACTGTAGCCTTAAACACACTTAGCATATTAAACACACTTCAGGATTTGGAGCTCATCTATCAACAGAGAGGATAGTGATTTGAAGGATGCAAACCCATCAGAAATCATGAAACTTGAATACAATGACCTTTTTAATTGTACATAATCTTTTTTCCAAAGTTTGTAAACCACACAAATTGAAGCATGTGGGTCATATTGCATTATTTCTTAATTATAACATTTGTAAGTATGAGGAGATTTGGATGGTTACATTAACCATGTATTTGCTGCAAAAAAATGTTCCTCAGTCTAACCTGCTGTTTATTTCATTCTGTGTCTGAATTCTCAGCCCATGAGAAAGGAGATTTAAATGTGATGAAAGCATATTTTCATTTGCGGCTGGAAAAGAATTACAAAGCTGAAAGCGTTTTTCTTTTGTCTTGACATAGTGCAGTTTAAACAGCTCGCAAAAGTGCAATTTCAGGAACACAGGAAGGCACAGGAAAACGGTCTTTCTAATCTCATTAAAGTATGAAAGAATTAATTCCACTCGGGTTCCTACAGTTAAAATCGTCGTACCCTCCTGGTCCATTCTCAGGAATGAAGTGAAACCAGTTAGGGAAGTTAAAAACACCTTCCGATGTCAAGGTCAATTTGCATGTGAAAGCTTAGGAGAGGCTCGCTCAAGGTGCCGTAATTGCTCCTTTCAAAAGGAAAAGCCTGTCATCCCCTCCTCCCACGGCTTCGGGTTAAAGGGAACACCATCTCCTTTGACTGTATGGAGACGGCCAACTCCTTAACTCCCTTCAGCTGTGATCTGCTTCTGAACCAAATAAATTGAGAAGCGTCCTAGTGGGTATTTCTGTTTTCACATGTTAGCATTAGGCTATTGGGAAGTTACTCATGTTCTCTTAGGGGAGTCAGTAAGATAAAGGTAGTTGCATACTAATTTAGCACATTCATCTTTATTTATTTCTCAGTTATATGGAGCGCAAATTAGACCCGAAGATACTAGAGTGCTTAACATGAGCACCAGTTACATTACACAAGGACACATTTGTTTCATAGGCACGGGGAGATTTGGGGGCACATGCACCAAGCCTTTTTCCATTTGTGAATGGAAAAATACCTTTTCAGATGCATGTAGCTTTTGTCATTCACAATTTAGAGAATTGCAATTTTTTGTGATTACCTAAATTGCGAATGCATTTAGGGAATCGCAATTTGCGAATCCCTATTTGCTGATGCATGTAGCCTTTCCTAAATACGAACTGTGCATTTAGGAAATGCTAATTACCATCAACTTCAAGTTGATGGTAGTTTCTGCATGCTTCGAAAAATGCACAATAATGCATTTTTTAAAGTGCCATGTAGCGCACAGTGAGAGCATGTGTGTGCTTCACGTGCACACTAACCTTTCGTTGGAGGGTGCAGCAGGGGGTCCTTAGGCCCCCGGACACCCGTGGATTTCTATTTGCAAATTGCGATTACCAATTTGGTAATCGCAATTTCCGAATGCATTACCATTCATACCTATGGGCCTGTAGGCCTATGCAGACCCTCCAGGATTTCGCGGTTTGCAGTGAAATCGGCACTTTTGTAAAAATGCAGCGATTTTTACAAAAGTGCCCGCGAAATCGGCACTTTTGTGACAGGGTTTCTATGTCTCTGCTCACCCATATCCCAAGGTCTGTCACCAAGCGTATTGCTTTGATAATGGTGCCCATTTTAAGCCATGAATGAATTAGCAGTCATTGGGCAACGCATCAGTACTTCAAAACCCCATTGCACAGTAAACCATGTTAGGGTACTCGTTTAATGTTAGGGTACTCGATGGTGTGGTGGAGCCTGTTCAAGAAAATAGTGTTTGGGAGTGACTCTTGGCAAGCCGTCGTAACCAGTATCCAAGCATGGGATGATACTCAAAAAGGAAAGGTTGCACATTGTAAATGACAGATGGGAAGATTCCTTTCACTGCACTTCCTTTCTGAAAGCACAGCATTAAAATCATAGGAAACTTGAGGCATACAATGTGAGTCTTGGGGCATTTAGGCCTCAATGTCAGATGAAATGCAGTGTTCTGAAGGTCATGAATTTGAGTCCCATCAAGGCATCCTTAGTATTTTATCCTTTTTAGGTAGGTGAATTAAGTAGCATAAACTAAGCAATGGTAATCTTTATTATTTTAGTGCTTAGGAACAGCTTACATGAAGTATTTAGCGCCGTTTCTTGAACTCACAGGGGCATATTACCAAGGGCAATATCGCCGCTTTCGCGGGAAAAATTCCCGCTAAAGCGGCGATAATTTTATCGCCCTATTCCCTAGCTGTCGCTAACACCAGTTAGCGACAGCTAATAGGCGATAGCGGGCATTTAGGGGCCCACTCTGCATGTCAGCGATGATTATCGCTAATGACATGCAGAGTGGGCGTGCCATGATCCCCTATTACCAACTTTTGGAAATAATCGCGCTAAGCGCGATTATCTCTAAAAGCGAACGCCTGCCCAGAGCAGTTCTTAGCCATGTTATCCAATGGTAGGTGGATAACATGGCTAAGAACATTTGCTCGCTAATGCATGAATATCGCTGACTTTTCAGCGATATTCATGCATTTCGGCCAATTTTTATCGCTTAGGAGATAAACCTTGATAATATCAAGGCTCCTAAGCGATAAAAATCGTCGGAGTGCGGCGATATTTAAATGCCCGCTAACCAAGCTTAGCGATAATTATCGCTATAACTTGGTAATATGCCCCACAGTTTTTAGCAGGTGAGGAAGAGTGCGCTAGAGACAAAATGAAGGGAGAGAGAGAGCGAGAGAAAGAGTGGGGAACATTTTTATTTTGTTTTAAAAGAATTTGGTCACACTGGGGTCAATTTTTGTTTTGCTTTTGAAAAGAAACAAGCATTATTTGCCGCTAAAATGCAGCTAAATTACCATTTTTGTGCTGCTAAATTCATGTTTTTGTGCCGCTAAATTTACTTATTCATGCTGCTATGTCCTGGGGGGTCTGTAGGAATGAATGGAGTCACATTAGCTAATAGCGATTTGTAATTTCTGAAGCGCTATTAGCTAATGATAAGGAATTGCACTTTTTATTATAATACATGCATAGGCATTTGCGATAACCAAATAGCGTTTCCTTAAAAATCGCTATTTGGTAATCGCAAATGGAGAGTTTGATGCATGTGCCTCTAAGTGATTTGCCCAGAATCATACGATGCTGAGCTGCTGCTTCTGAGATTCAAACTGGATTCCCCAGTTCCAAAATCAGCGGTTTTGGCCGTAACACTGATTCACCTGACCAATAGATTATTCATTTTGTTGTATTAGCAGAACAAGATCAATAGGTGATATGTTAAATGGTCGATGCAGAAGAGGAATTTTTTTTAACTTGTGCTGATTTTATATTGCATATAACAAAGCAAATGAGAGTTTGAAAACATCTACCCTTCACTGATATACCTGATTGACCAAGCCACATCTATTCCAGTGACATAAGTCCTTAGGGTACCCACACACTAGAAGGTACTCTGTGAGTGCCCCCAATCACATACTAATCTCATCCTAAACCACTGCCCCACATATGCACTTTTCAGATGCCTTACAAAGCCATAGTAATCCACAGGTTACACAAATCAACTGTCTCTTGTCTCAACCCTATCTCAGGATCAGGTATTACAGAGTACAAATTACTGGCTCATGCATAACACAGTGCGATTCCCCTCTTCTTACATATAGCAATGAGTGGTTGTCTTTCATGGAAAACAGCAATTTTTCAGATTTAAAAACTCCAAAAATCAAATTCTCACACAGACCGGCTATTTTTCAAATTATTCCTCACATCAAAATGGGATGTCAGCCATGGCATATGTACTGCAATGGGTGAATGTCATAACCTGCTTTGAACACAGTTATTGGATGCCCCTTAAAGTATATGTGGTACTTCTTTCAGATGAAAAAATTAGAAAAAAGTTTTCTATGTTACAACCTAAAATATTTACATACTTGATAGTAAAAACACATCCATGTAAACTTGAAAAATGTGATATTTCTGTTTCTAGAGGAATAGATACATTCTGAACATGTTCTGTTCATTGAATTCCTTCTTGATACAAGGTGTAAAGTTTCGTGAAATAAGGGAATAACATTTAGTGACATTCATGTCAGAAAGAAAATATGAGACACAGATTTCTCTCTCTGCTGCTATGCTCTTGGGACAATGACCTGTAGAGGGTCTCAACCGAGAAGCAAGTTGGAAACTTGCAAAGCACCTGATAATGCTCTGCTTATCCTTGTGCCCGGAGCAGTCATTTCTTGGGTTGCATTCACTATTTATGTGCCTCTATTGAATATGTGACGTTACAACGCGATCAAAATGATCGTGGTACGTTACATCGCAGTTTTCACAATGCAAGTCGTTACAACGACTTGCGCTGTAGGGCGCTGGACTTAGGAATAGTATGATTTACTATTCCAACACCAGTCTACGTACAGTAGGGAAGGTGCTGGAATAGTAAATCATACTATTCCTTAGGTTAGAGCGCCATCCAGCGCAAGTCGTAGTAATGACTTGCCTTGTAATACCCGCGATGTAAAGGCATTGCGACGCAATGCCCGCGTGCTAATGGATGTTTCCCGCCTCTATTCATCTATACTAAGCTTTCCTGCCCATCACTTTCAGTAGTAAGCATAGGTATAAATATAATGACACTACCAAAAATGACGAAATTCTGTATGTTGTACTGCAACATATTTCTCACAGTACACACTTTGTCATAGTTTGCCTACATAAGACTGGTTTGTGCATAAAATGTCTTGCTACAAGGCAGTCTAATAACTGAGGCTTCATAAGGGGTGAAAGAAAGGGAGAAAAAAGGTTTTGTCTGCATAAATGTCTTAGCAAACACAATAAAGTGGATCATATCGCTAAGGGAGGTGGTGTAAAGCAAGAAAAGGAGATGACCAAAGTCAGAACCTTGGTGGACACCAGCTGGTAGTTGGGGGGCGGGGGGGAGTGAGATGATTTGATGGATTGCCAGTCCACAGAGACAGTCCCGCAAAATAGGTAGGAGAACCAGTTCAATGTCGAGCCTATGATGCTTAGGGGCCTTAGGATGTCAAGTAAGGTAGGTGGTTAATGCTGTCAAATGTTGCAGATAGTCCAGGACTATAGATGGCTCAGAAGACGTTGCAGTAGACTGGTTTTATGAAGTTAGCTATGTGAACAAGGGAAATTTCAGTGGAGTGGAGGGCTCAGAATCCCATCTGGAACACATGGAACAGGTTGTAAGAGTTGAAGGTGCTTGAAGATGAGACATTAGATTTTTGGGAAAAGGAGGGCAGTAGAGAAATTGGATGGGGGGGCAGGCTTTGCTGTTTTTTTGTAAGGGATCTTTAACATAATTTTAAAGTATGAGGGGTAGGTGCCAAATAGGAGAGAGTGAAGGATATGGATGTCAGGTTGTCAGACAGTCGTAATCTAGAGGTTTGAGAAGGAAGTTTTATGTTTGTTTACAGGATTACAAAGGTAAAAAGATAACAAAGCGTTACTAGATTTGAGTTTCGGAGAAAGGTCCAGTGGTTTGTACAGGCAAAGTCACCAAGCGTGGAAAGAGAAAAAGTTAGTAGTGAGGCTAGGGTTCATCTGAGGGTGATTTTTGACGAGAAACTGGTTGCAAAGTCTGGTGCAGAGAGTAAAGATGCAGACATAGCTGTTCTAGGAGGAGCAAGAAGATTGTTAAGTGTGTGTGCCTTTCTGATTTTATCAGGATTTTCATGGCTTTTTAAATCTACAATGGATTTTGCATCTTGACTGTGCCAAATAAGGGTTGCAACCCCGACACAAAATCTTAGTAAATATGGGCCTGGCTAGTGTATAAAAATTCATCTCTGAGATGAACATGTGGTGATGATGCAATCATTTTTTAAGGAAAAATTGATTTTCACCCCAAACGAGGGCCACTTGAGGGCAATGGATAAAGGGCTTCTTTTGTTAAATGATAAGCTAATTCGTTTTAGAATATATGGTTTAGAAGACCTTCAAGCCCAGTTCTGCACTTCATATTTGGTTTGTGCACAAAAATCGCTGGTTCTAAAACTAAGACGTGCTATTGCAAACAGAAATAGACTTTCATAGCTAAAAACGTACCACTGTTCCTGTTCCCAGTCAGATTTTTCATTAATCTTAAAAATGTAACCTAAAAATGTGGATTTTTAAAATTCTAATCCAGCCCTTTCTACACAGAATAGTGTGTCTTACCCCTTACAGTTTTCATGAATTAGTGTTAAATGGACTAATTTGCCCAGATCCTTCAGTCATTAGTATTTCAAAACATTTACTTTTGTCTCTGCTGAACACAATCACCAGACTGGTTGACAGATGTCTAAGTTTAGGGACCACTAGAGGACTATGACTTCAGAACTGTGAGTCCTTCAAATCATTAGCAAAGGATATGCTCTCCCCTCAAGATATGTCCACCCAAAGTCTCCCAGCAATCTGTTCTTCTCCTCCAGCCATTCATGACCTTATCTTGTCATAGAGAATCCTAAACCTTCTTGCCAGTGGTGTCATTGGGAAGTATGAAAGGCCCAGAGGGGGCCTGGGTGAAGCTTCTGCTACTTCTTGGTCCCCAAGGAAGAATAGAGCCTGAGACATATTTGCGATCAGAGTGCCCTCACCTCCTTCATGGGGAAAGAAAAATTCTAACTGCTCTGATATTTTATAGTATGTGGATGACTGCTTGGAGAAGGCGGACTCTTTCCAGCTAGTTTTCCCCCACATGCTGCACATGGTCACCCTCCGCTCCACTTTGAAGCATTTGATTAAGTACCAAGAACGACATCTTGAGCCTTCTCAATTCTCCATTTTAATGAGGGTGGTCCAGGACAGAAATATCTTGACGGCTTTCTCTCCAGAGTATTGTGTATTGTGGTAATAGTATGCTGAAAATAGCCTGATATTATTTTTTGTGAAGTGGTGCAATTTTGGGCATTTTTTGTAACAAGCATAGAACAAAATTCAAAAAATTATGTAACATATGCAGCGTAATTTAAATTTTTCCTGGTCTAAGATGATGACAAATGGTAATAATGGGTGTTGGTCATATGAGAAGCAGCAATGTTTGTTGACATTGAACGAAAGAGGAAAATAAATAAGTTCTCACTCTTTTGAAGTCTAAAGTCTTAAAGAGACTAACCATTTGTAATTTCTACCCTTTCATCGTCTGTGCCCCTATTTAAATCCATTTTTGACAGAACATTGCAGAGAGACAATAGATCCGATTTGCTACACATACTAATGAACAATATCAACACTTAAATGCAGTAAGTGCTGTCCTTACCAGAGTGACATCACATTGATAACAATGGGAGCTACTCCCACTGCAGTGGCATCATACTGTTAATGCATCATGCCAAGAGTTTCCTTGGTGCACCAACATCACAAACACACTGAGAACTGCCCTTAGTAGGTTGATATTCTATACACTGAATACAGCCCTCACTGTGGTAACTCACACTAAAACTGTCACTCGCCACATGAATGTCCCATGGAGCCAGCACTTACAATGCTGACATCATACAGGATCTGCTCTCTCTACCATTACCTAACATTGGGAGCTGCCCTCCCTTCAGCAATATAACACTGGGAGCTGCCATCCCTTCAGCAATATAAAAATGGAATCTACCCTCCCTTCAGCAATATAACACTGGGATCGGCACCCCTACCATCATGTAACACTGGGAGCTGCCCTCCCTGCAGCAATATAACACTGGGATATGCCAGCCCTACCATCATGTTATACTGGGAGCTGCCCTCCCTTCAGCAATGTAGCACTGGGAGCTGCCCTCCCTTCAGCAATGTAGCACTGGGAGCTGCCCTCCCTTCAGCAATGCCCTCCCTTCAGCAATATAACACTGGGAGCTGCCCTCCCTTCAGCAATATAACACTGGGAGCTGCCCTCCCTTCAGCAATATATCACTGGGAGCTGCCCTCCCTTCAGCAATGCCCTCCCTTCAGCAATATAACACTGGGAGCTGCCCTCCCTTCAGCAATATAACACTGGGAGATGCCCTCCCTTCAGCAATATAACACTGGGAGATGCCCTCCCTTCAGCAATGCCCTCCCTTCAGCAATATAACACTGGGAGCGGCCCTCCCTTCAGCAATATAACACTGGGAGCGGCCCTCCCTTCAGCAATATAACACTGGGATCTTCCCTCTCTACCATCATGTAACACTGGGAGCTGCCCTCCCTTCAGCAATATAACACTGGGATCGGCACCCCTACCATCATGTTATACTGGGAGCTGCCCTCCCTTCAGCAATGTAGCACTGGGAGCTGCCCTCCCTTCAGCAATGTAGCACTGGGAGCTGCCCTCCCTTCAGCAATGTAGCACTGGGAGCTGCTTTCCCTTCAGCAATATAACACTGGGAGCTGCCCTCCCTTCAGCAATATAACACTGGGATCTGCCCTCCCTACCATCATGTAACACTGGGAGCTGCCCTCCCTTTAGCAATATAACACTGGGAGCTGCCCTCCCTTTAGAAATATAACACTGGGAGCGGCCCTCCCTTCAGCAATATAACACTGGGATCTGCCCTCCCTACCATCATGTAACACTGGGAGATGCCCTCCCTTCAGCAATATAACACTGGGAGCGGCCCTCCCTTCAGCAATATAACACTGGGATCTTCCCTCTCTACCATCATGTAACACTGGGAGATGCCCTCCCTTCAGCAATATAACACTGGGAGCGGCCCTCCCTTCAGCAATATAACACTGGGATATGCCAGCCCTACCATCATGTTATACTGGGAGCTGCCCTCCCTTCAGCAATGTAGCACTGGGAGCTGCCCTCCCTTCAGCAATGTAGCACTGGGAGCTGCCCTCCCTTCAGCAATGCCCTCCCTTCAGCAATATAACACTGGGAGCTGCCCTCCCTTCAGCAATATAACACTGGGAGCTGCCCTCCCTTCAGCAATATATCACTGGGAGCTGCCCTCCCTTCAGCAATGCCCTCCCTTCAGCAATATAACACTGGGAGCTGCCCTCCCTTCAGCAATATAACACTGGGAGATGCCCTCCCTTCAGCAATATAACACTGGGAGATGCCCTCCCTTCAGCAATGCCCTCCCTTCAGCAATATAACACTGGGAGCGGCCCTCCCTTCAGCAATATAACACTGGGAGCGGCCCTCCCTTCAGCAATATAACACTGGGATCTTCCCTCTCTACCATCATGTAACACTGGGAGCTGCCCTCCCTTCAGCAATATAACACTGGGATCGGCACCCCTACCATCATGTTATACTGGGAGCTGCCCTCCCTTCAGCAATGTAGCACTGGGAGCTGCCCTCCCTTCAGCAATGTAGCACTGGGAGCTGCCCTCCCTTCAGCAATGTAGCACTGGGAGCTGCCCTCCCTTTAGAAATATAACACTGGGAGCGGCCCTCCCTTCAGCAATATAACACTGGGAGCTGCCCTCCCTTCAGCAATATAATACTGGGAGATGCCCTCCCTTCAGCAATATAACACTGGGATCTGCCCTCCCTACCATCATGTAACACTGGGAGCTGCCCTACCTTACCATCAAGTAACACTGGGAGCTGCCCTCCCTTCAGCAATCTAGCACTGGGATCTGCCCTCCCTACCATCATGTAACTCTCGGAGCTGCCCTCCCTTCAGCAATGTATTACTGGGAGCTGACCTCCCTTCAGCAAAAATAATAATAAAAATCCTGTATTTGTAAAGCGCACAGCTACCCATAGGTTTCCTGGCGCTGGGGGCTATGGGGAAGATTAAGCAAGCTATTGGCCAGAATCACATGGTGCTGGGCAGACCGCTGCCATCGGTGATCGAACCGTGTTTCCCAACGTCCGGCGTCAGTGACCCTGGCCGCTGCCGCCACACCTCTTCCAGCAATGTAACACTGAGAGCGGCCCTCCCTTCAGCAATATAACACTGAGAGCTGCCATCCCTTCAGCAATATAAAAATGGAATCAACCCTCCTTTCAGCAATATAACACTGGGATCTTCCCTCTCTACCATCATGTAACACTGGGAGCTGCCCTCCCTTCAGCAATGTAACACTGGGAGCTGCCCTCTCTTCAGCAATGGAACACTGGGAGCTGCCCTCTCTTCAGCAATGGAACACTGGGTGCTGCCCTCCCTTCAGCAATGGAACACTGGGAGCTGCCCTCCCTTCAGTAATGTCTCACTGGGAGCTGCCCTCCCTTCAGCAATATACCATTGGGGGCTCTCCCGTCAGCAATATAACACTGGGAGCTGCCATCCCTTCGGCAATATAAAAATAGAATCTACCCTCCCTTCAGCAATATAACACTGGAATCTGCCCTCTCTACCATCATGCAACACTGGGAGTTGCCCTCCCTTCAGCAATATAGCACTGGAATCTGCCCTCTCTACCATCATGCAACACTGGGAGTTGCCCTCCCTTCAGCAATATAGCACTGGGATCTGCCCTCCCTACCATCAGGTAACACTGGGAGCTGCCCTCCCTTCAGCAATATAACACTGGGATCGGCCCTCCCTATAGCAATTTAACACTATTAGATGCCCTCCCTTCCGCAATATAACACTGGGAGCTGCCCTCCTTTCAGCAATATAACACTGGGAGCTGCCCTCCCTTCAGCAATATAACACTGGGAGCTGCTTTCCCTTCAGCAATATAACACTGGGAGCTGACCTCCCTTCAGCAATATAACACTGGGATCTGCCATCCCTTCAGCAATATAACACTGGGATCTGCCATCCCTTCAGCAATATAACACTGGGAGCTGACCTGCCTTCAGCAATATAACACTGGGATCTGCCGTCCCTACCATCATGTAACACTTGGAGATGCCCTCTCTTCAGCAATAGAACACTGGGAACTGCCATCCCTTGAGTAATATAAAAATGGAATCTACCCTACCTTTAGCAATATAACACTGGGATCTGCTCTCCCTACCATCATTAAACACTGGGAGCTGCCCTCCCTTCAGCAATATAACACTGGGATCTGCCCTCCCTACCATCATGTAACACTGGGAGCTGCCCTCCCTTTAGCAATATAACACTGGGAGCTGCCCTCCCTTTAGAAATATAACACTGGGAGCGGCCCTCCCTTCAGCAATATAACACTGGGATCTGCCCTCCCTACCATCATGTAACACTGGGAGCTGCCCTCCCTTTAGCAATATAACACTGGGAGCTGCCCTCCCTTTAGAAATATAACACTGGGAGCTGCCCTCCCTTTAGAAATATAACACTGGGAGCGGCCCTCCCTTCAGCAATATAACAATGGGATCTGCCCTCCCTACCATCATGTAACACTGGGAGCTGCCCTCCCTTTAGCAATATAACACTGGGAGCTGCCCTCCCTTCAGCAATATATCACTGGGAGCTGCCCTCCCTTCAGCAATATATCACTGGGAGCTGCCCTCCCTTTAGCAATATAACACTGGGAGCTGCCCTCCCTTCAGCAATATAACACTGGGAGCTGCCCTCCCTTCAGCAATATAACACTGGGAGCTGCCCTCCCTTCAGCAATATAACACTGGGAGCTGCCCTCCCTTCAGCAATATATCACTGGGAGCTGACCTCCCTTCAGCAATATAACACTGGGAGCTGCCCTCCCTTCAGCAATATAACACTGGGATCTGCCCTCCCTACCATCATGTAACACTGGGAGCTGCCCTCCCTACCATCATGTAACACTGGGAGCTGCCCTCCCTTCAGCAATATAACACTGGGATCTGCCCTCCCTACCATCATGTAACACTGGGAGCTGCCCTCCCTTTAGCAATATAACACTGGGAGCTGCCCTCCCTTTAGAAATATAACACTGGGAGCTGCCTTCCCTTTAGAAATATAACACTGGGAGCGGCCCTCCCTTCAGCAATATATCACTGGGAGCTGACCTCCCTTCAGCAATATAACACTGGGAGCTGCCCTCCCTTCAGCAATATAACACTGGGATCTGCCCTCCCTACCATCATGTAACACTGGGAGCTGCCCTCCCTTCAGCAATATATCACTGGGAGCTGACCTCCCTTCAGCAATATAACACTGGGAGCTGCCCTCCCTTCAGCAATATAACACTGGGATCTGCCCTCCCTACCATCATGTAACACTGGGAGCTGCCCTCCCTACCATCATGTAACACTGGGAGCTGCCCTCCCTTCAGCAATATAACACTGGGATCTGCCCTCCCTACCATCATGTAACACTGGGAGCTGCCCTCCCTTTAGCAATATAACACTGGGAGCTGCCCTCCCTTTAGAAATATAACACTGGGAGCTGCCCTCCCTTTAGAAATATAACACTGGGAGCGGCCCTCCCTTCAGCAATATAACAATGGGATCTGCCCTCCCTACCATCATGTAACACTGGGAGCTGCCCTCCCTTTAGCAATATAACACTGGGAGCTGCCCTCCCTTCAGCAATATATCACTGGGAGCTGCCCTCCCTTCAGCAATATATCACTGGGAGCTGCCCTCCCTTTAGCAATATAACACTGGGAGCTGCCCTCCCTTCAGCAATATATCACTGGGAGCTGCCCTCCCTTTAGCAATATAACACTGGGAGCTGCCCTCCCTTCAGCAATATAACACTGGGAGCTGCCCTCCCTTCAGCAATATATCACTGGGAGCTTCCCTCCCTTTAGAAATATAATACTGGAAGCTGCCCTACCTCCATTGACCTTCAACTGGGAGCTTCTCTCTCCTCACACTGTCAACGTCCCTCTTCGAAGTGCCTGTATACTTCAAGCTGCCCCTACCAACTTACACCTATCGCACATCCTCCACTTTGATCTCTCCCCGGGTGCTTCATATCCTGCAGTGACGTCACACTCTGTTCTGCCCTTCCTGCTGGGACCTCACCCTGAGAACTACACTATTATCAGTGACATCACTCTGAGAACTGCTCTTACTGTAGATACATCACACTTGAAACTGCTTTGCCATCAGAAGGACAGCTCACTTGGACTCTTCCTTTCAATTTAAAGTAGTGCAGGTACTCAGTACCAGACTGTACCCACCCATTTAAAGCACTTCTATAGTAACATCACTCCCAAAGTAGATAATCTACTGAAAGCTGCCCTTACTGCAGTGACGTGACACCTTAGCTGCTCCGGTTTCACACTGGGTACTACCTTCAGCGAAGTGGTCCTGAGTGTGTTGATGTTAATCTGGCAGCTGCCTTTTTGTTTCCATCATGCCAGGAAGTGTCCTCCTTGTATTCCTGTCACATTGCAATGACATCACCTAGAGAGATTCCATTACTGCAGTGATTTTATAAATGGAGCTACCCTGGAAGAGGGGATGTTATCCTTGGAACTTCTGTGCTTGTTGAGATGTCACATTGAACCTGCCTAAGTTTGCTACAATGTTTTTGGCAGGTGCCCCTGTAGTAGTGACATCACATCGAGAGCTTTAATAATTGTAATGAAGTTGCACTGAAGGTACTCTCGTTGCAGTGGAGTCACATTTGCAGCTGCCGTAGATGTTGCAACTTTTCCATGGGGCGCTACAGTGATTCTTGAAAGAAACACATTAATCCAATATTGGCAAATCCCATATGTTTCCGACTCCCGCCCTCAAAAGAGCAATTGGCAGTGTCAATATTGTTTAGTCATGCTGTATAGCAGTGTGGCTTATGTGACGTGTGGCTGTATGTAAAATAAAAGTGCCATGACATGGTCAGGTTTGCCGCATAATAGCGGGGCTTACAGGGGGCAGTAGGGAGGAAGTGCAAAATGGAAAAAAGGCCCTCCTCTTCTAGTCACAAGCCACATTATTGCACTTTTTTAAATAATATTGGACGACAATGAGTGTGGAGGCGACACAGGAGGGAGGGCGGTCGAGCTGGGGGCAACTTGTACAAAAAAGTATGTGCAGGATGGGCTGGGAGAAAGCACACAGACAAAAGTGGAGGGGGTTGTGGCTATCAGCAACATGGGCAACATGGTGTCCATGGATTAGTGATGTGAAAATTAGACAAACTATAATCGAATACTAATCTGTGCCTGAGAAGGAATGATTGAGCAAATTTGGCATTGTATTGCCTTTATTGTGGTTGAACCCAGCACTATAACAATGCAAAAATGCTTTCCAAAACACTTTTTTAAAACAAAATAGAGTATTTTAGATGGACTTAAACATGTACATGTTTGTTCCTGCTGATGATAAAGCCCCTGCTCCACAGACATCTGAAGCTAAAACAGGACTGTTAACCCATGCTGGGAACATGTCACCCCTTTTCTAATGCCAAAAATATCAATTAACAAATGCTAGATTGGCGAACAAGTTGTGCAGTGCCCAAGTGAACTTTGCATGCATCCGTCACATCTAACTTCAAACTGAGCAGCTTTGTTGTATTTTTTCTGAAACCAGTCAAATCTGCTGAGACAATTATCAACTATGTCAAACAAGCGCAACATCATGCAAGAGTGAGTGGTACTTATGAGTAACACATGGGAAAATAAAGCAGTTACCAAAAATAAATACTGGTGTATGTATTTTGAAATGCTTTAGTGGGGCCCGTTGTCTGTACCATCTCACAAACGCAAGCATTATTAAGAATGATTTAATCAGTTTTAGTACCATGTGCTTCTGGCAGGCGCTGCTTTGTGCACACACTGAGTTTAAAATATAAAGGATTTAACAAAACCATCTTTTTTTTAAGTGTAAAGTTTAAAAATGAGACAAATATCTAAGGCCTCATACAAACAACCTGAGCAAACTTGACTTTTAGAAGAGACAATGCGAGGTAAAGGGGGCTACTGGGATGAAGTCCGAACAGCACAAAATGAGAACCCTCGTTTATATTATCAAACACGGAATTATACTACACTGACGGCAGTTAAATGATTCAGAAAGATACGGAAGGCTCTCCCCATGCAGACACGGGACATAGGTTGAAAAAGACCCAACAGGGCTGGGAAAGTCAAGGTCTTTGTCATGCAGCACTTCTGTGAGCTCTTCTTCACGCCTCTTCCTCGGCCACGGGCATGACAATAGAGGCTGAATTGCTTTGCAGGGTCCCACCCTGCACACCCATTAGGGGGAAGGGCTGCCGAGGAGGACCGGCAATGGAAGAGCTCTTCTCCGAGGAAGGAGAGAATAAAATCTGCAAAGTACACGAACAGAATCTGCTGCCTTTGTCAAAGACAGATTCCATGCGTGTTTTCCAGATAAGAAAAGGAGATCTGAGTACCTGTGTTTTCAGCTCTATGAAAACAGGAATTTCTGCACCTTGTTGCACTGGCTTGGAAATTCAATCTGAAAAGGAACCAGCTACTAAGCAACAGTTTAGGTAAAGGGTTAAGCGTACATGACTCGAGGAACGCAAAATGCCTCTTTTTAAATCTGAAAATAGTTTTATGTATTCCTGCATTACAGAGGGTGTGTTTTAAAGGCACAGGCTGTGAAATGTTTTGTATTTTCTCCTGCGTGTTCATTTATTTGACTTTATAGGTAAAATATCTGACTTTGTTTACAAATTTTCCATTCTGTGCTGCATGACTTCTCGACAGTAAATTCTAGCAAGGGGCCTCTTTGTCATTAATTGGGAATATTAGTAGATAAACAATGAGCTCTCAAAGAGTAGTACATCTAATTCTACTTTAATCTTGTGCATTTGGGAACTTTATTATTTTCATCAGCATATATGAGAACGATAAGCCACAGAATGCAAAAAATTATAAAGGCTGGTCGGAGTGTTCACTATTCATGGTAACCAAGTTTTTTAAACAAAAAACATAGTACTCTTTGAACACAGGCATAAAGCTCTGATTTTGCATTGACCCACGCAACAGAATGACTTAAATGTCAATGCTCATCAAGGTAGCACAGACAATGTGGCGCAAGAAATTCAATACAATGATGTGCAGCTAAATACAGTGGCGGTAGGGAAGGTGATGGGGGACTGCAAAAAAAAATAGACAAAAGATAATAAAAAACGTACCTGCTGCTCGCGAAGCCAGCCGTCGCCTCTATGCAGCCTCTCCTCATCGCAGGGGAAGCACCCGGGCTCCCTGGCTTCCTAAACAAATGACAACACTGCAATGCAGCATTGTGATTGGTTCCCTAAGTTCCCTTAAGCCAATCACAATGCTGCATTGCAGTGTTGTGATTGGTCTGAGCGCAGAGGTTCAGCGCTTAAATAAGGAAAGGGAGACTGTGCATGTTCCCCACCAGGCTGTGTAATACAGTCTCATGGGGAACATGAAAAGTGCGCATAAATGTATGGCCGGCCCAAGATGGGTGGTCAAACATTCATGCGCATTTTGAGTGGGCAACCCACTCCTCCCCTCGCACCTGCTCTGGCCAGCTCCGCCTCTCCGTGCACCTAGGAATGGAAAAAGGAAATGATAATAACACGTTTTATTATCATTTTCTTTTTCCTTTGCACTGCCTTAAAGCAATGGGGCGACGCTCCTCCACATTAGCGGAGAAGCCGCCCCTGGCTAGCTACTTCTGCACTAGAAGACATGAAAACTTGCTTTCTTCTGTGTTGAACTTCTCTGGAAATCGGAACAGGTCCTACATTTTCTGAAATTTTTCGGGACTGATGATAAAAGGCCTCACAGATAGAGGATGCCTGCTTACCCTATAGACATTAGATACACTTGATCTGTGAAATTAACATTGCCACTGGGCTATTTCATTAGCTCTGAGAAAGCATGGCGAATGCAGACCTGCATTTAGAAATTGGCCCTTTGTCACTAGAATAGGCTCATAATTTATCCGTGAATTTCTCCCTGGCGAGCTTGGAGTAACCAGTCCAGTATACTATGCTCAGGGCCTCTAGAATTACAGTATAGAGGAGGATCAAATTATACAGCGGGTTTTGCAACATTTTGTGGCAAGAAAAATCAATTTTTGCAGCATTACGGGGAACATTTTGTGATAGTATCACCTAATTGTTTTGTCATTTTTACATACTAACACTATCTGGACCAACTTTTCCCTTAATTAGTACCAATTTGACACCCAAAAACAGCAATATGCAAAAACGGTTACTGGTCACCTTTTGCAAAGGGCCTTCTACTGAGTGACAACCTGTGTCACTGTGGTCTTATTCATTTTTTATCAGTTTAAGCTTGAAACATTGTTTAGGTAAAATCTGCAGATTATGCAGCCGATGATGGATTATGTGATAAATGGGACAAATCCATAAATATGCAGAAAACACCATAGGCCTCTGAAGAGCTGCGTCAGGATTCAGAGTTCCACAGGGGATTGGGGCCGTGCTGAGCACCATGGGGGATCCGCAGATTCCTATGTGTTGCGAAAAAAAATTTATATGGCAATTTATTGGCCTTTATGGGTCTCTCTGGGACCCCTCTGACACACTCATGGGATCAGGGTACCTCTACCCTGACCCCTTTATTCATTTTGCACAGAAAGTTGCAGCCCCGGGGACCATTTCTCGATACATATAATGGCAGCCGCAACTTTCCAGTCAGGTTGCGGCCAGCAAATCTTGATCCTTTGTGGGTGGATCCACAGAGGAGACGCCCCCCTAGATATACAAATATGGATTTTGGTTGATATCTCTAAAATTATTGAACGGATTCAGTGGGTCCCGTGCTCACTATGCCACTGGAGTCAAGCTATCCTGGCTGATGTCCCTAGGATGCTTGATTCTGGTCCAGGGAAGACATTGCTTGGCAGTTCGGTCTGCACTGTTTCCATGAGGCACAGGGTCAAGACTGATTTGCATATGGCCATGTCTGAACTGGGGTGGCTTGGTGAGCAAAATAACAATGGATTAAACCCAGATCTGTGACTGGGGGTGAATATTTTGCCATTGTGCAACATTTCGTCCATCATCTTGTGTGTTTTGCTGTTCACTCTATGTGGGACGAGTATGCCCAGACGTGGTTCCCGTGCTCACTACGCCACTGCTATTAAAGTCTGCAGTATTGGCAGACTGAAGGGGCCATGTAGAGATGTGTGGAAATGCAGGAATTTATAAATCCACCTTTGGAGCATTCTCATTTGGTTGCAATTCCCATAGTGAAATTACTATACTACACTATCCTAAACCGGATTTTTTAATCGGTCCACAGCTATCCAACAAAGGTCGTACCAGTAGGGGTGTGTGAAATTTGCGTAGTTTGCTTTTCTGTAACTATGGGAAATGTTGGCAAAATTACGCATGATTAAGCGAAATGAAAATATGTCATTTAGCACAATATTTTACCCCAAAAATGCATCCTTGTGTTATTTTTTGACTCAACGATGCATTTCACTCTAAACAAAAAGTACAAAAAACAAACACTGTGCAGCAGCAACTGGTGTTCTGTTGTTCCCGGGTATTTGAGGTCAATTTTTAAAGCATAATGGTGTCCTTTCGGGAATTTTACATTAGAAGTAGAACGCAGAATTCAAAAAATGATTTAACATCACCAACGTAATTGCATTGTGCTCTAGCATCTTTAGCAATTTATTCAATAATTGGTGGGCTTTCCTCTCCTGGGCAATATCAATTCAAACCTTAAATACTCATAACTGCACCTTTCAAAAAAGGGGAAAAAGGGTATGTAGCCGGAATGTCCATGTCACACAAATAATTTCACCCTGTGGCTAATTTTCTCCCTCTCCTTAATATATTTTTGTTCTTGTTTAAAAGAAGAGCCAGTACAAAATGATACACAAAACCCCTGATATAGCACTGAATAACATACAGTTGCAGTGATAGAGGCGATTGCCTGGCATTTAACAAATAAGCTTAAAAAAAAGACCACTTTTGAATTTTGTGTGTGCCAATTAAACTATGAATGTTGCAGGCACACTTGTACTAAACCATATTTACAGTAATAAAGATTTCCTAAAACAATGACCAGAACATTCAAGAATTACAATTGGACATAATAGAAAACGTTGCTTGCAAAAAACAAAATACAACACACAGAATCAAGATTTACTCCTATTATACAGAAATAAATGGTGAATCACTGATACTTTTGCCACCAGATAATTACCTCAACTGCAAAGCATTCATAGCAAGCATTACATATCTATTGTGAATGGTTCATTTTATTCCTTCAATTAAACAAAGTCCAATCTTCACATCAAAGCTTCCCATCTGACCTCTGGGCAGGTAGGACTTTACATACTGGTCAGCTTCAAATAAGCAACCATGGTAAAAATGGTGTGCTGGAGGACAAAAGAAAATGGCAGCTCTGTGTGCCAAACATATTTAATGGAAGAGTAGAAACTTACCTAACCAGTATAGGCAAGACTAAATAGAGTACTCAATGTTAAGTAATAACATAAACTATAACAAATTTAAAAAACACGGCTAAACTGCAGATCCATAATTTTCCTAATTGTCTAAAAATCTAATAAGAAAAAGATACAGAAAACTAAAACAAATGAAAAGATAAATCACAAAAAATTGATAAATAGCTCACAAATATTCTCTCAGACATTATGGGGTCCATTACGATGTCGGGCGGTTTGCCTCCGCCAGGCTGGCGGTGGCCACCGCCGGCCTGGCGGAGGCAAACCGCCCGACATCCCAAGCCCAAATCCCCCCCGCCATATTAGGATGGCAGAGGGGAAGGTGGCGGTGCAAAAGAACGCCCGCCTGTTTTCCGTCCCGGTCGCCTTGCGGCCGGGGCGGAAAACGAGTAACAGGCAGGTGGTGTCTGTTAGACACCGCCCGCAATATTACAATGGGCTTTTTTTCAATGCCTTTCCGTGGTGGCAATGCCGCCACGGAAAGGCATGCGGTGTTCACTCTGGGCCCCCAGAGTGAAGGCCAAAGGGGGTGGCACACGGGGGGTACCTGTGGTACCCCCCTGCCTTGGCATAATCGAAGAGGCAGGCACCGCGCGGTGCCTACCTCTTCGATTGTGCAAAGGTGTGCTTTTGTTTTTAACATTGTGGCGGGCGGTGCAGTGAGCACCGCCCGCCACAATGTTAAATTGAGGAATGCGCCACTGTGGTGGGCGCATCCTAATGGCAATGTCGGGACCGCCGCCCTTTAGGCGGGCAGTCCCGAGTTCCGCTAGGGTGGCGGGCGGGCTTTGCCATCCTAATGTGCCCCTAGGTCTTAATTTAATGTCATCCCAATATAATAATATAATTTAATGAATCACAATAAACTAACTACAGCCTACATAAGTCAAAGACTTCACAACAACAAAACTAAATGAATGCCCATCAATTTCCTGCTTTTGCATTGCAATAATTTGACACTTTAGAGCATTATTACGAAACAACTAATGTGGGTGACCCTGCTTCAATAATTTCAAGGGAATATTTAAACTACTCTCACCCTAGTTCTCGAATAGCTAACTTGGGTATTAATTGGTGCCTAGAGAAGTAATGGCACAGTCAGGTGCTGCACCCTGAGCTATCACTCTAGCTGAATTTAGGACTATGTAAATCTGGAAACTGTGCTTACTTTTACATTAATATTGCTGCACGAACGGTTGTCAAAAAGAGTTTTCTTAATGTGTATAAATCCCGTACCCAAGTCTTAAATACAAAATGATCACACAGTGCATATTAGTTTGCTAACGCCCCTCTAAGAGGACAGA
Organism: Lissotriton helveticus; assembly: GCF_964261635.1. Lineage (NCBI taxonomy): Eukaryota > Metazoa > Chordata > Amphibia > Caudata > Salamandridae > Lissotriton > Lissotriton helveticus. The sequence continues at coordinate 726,197,474 of NC_136073.1, forward strand.
AATGATTTTTCCTCATTTTTCACCTCATATTTTTTATTGCTATATTAGGCTTGCTCACCTTGATGTTCGACTTTTGTTGACTTAGAACTTCAACTAATTCCAACAATTACAGTGAGGACCACATCTACTCATAAGCCATGGAACTTCTTTATACATTTCATTTGACTTCATATTCTTAATGTTTCTCAATTTCTATGTGTACTCATTGAGCTTTTTAAGCAAGCTAGGTTCTACCTATATTTAAAAAACAAAACGATTCTGGATGCTACAGAACTCAATAACTGTTGGTCCAACAGTAATTTATCATTTCCCAGAAAAGAACTGGAAAGATGTGAAATGCTTAGTTACAAAACTGCATTAAATCAAATGACCTATTTGATCAGTTAGGCTTCTGCACTACACCTACCCTTTAACTCTGACTATCAATAAATGATCTTAATAGGATTGCTTGACCTTAGTTGCCGATCCAATCATTTTTTAGTATGGGCCTCTGAATACATCTTACACTGCGGACTATGTTCCTCAATAAAATGGCCAGTGAGGAAATCACAGTATCAGACCGCAGAGGGGAGACAGAAGATGTAAGTTGAAAAATTAGATCCAAGGTGGTAAAATTGATAATTTGTATCAATCCACAGCGCTAATCAGCAAAGTAGATTCGTCCAGAACAACATGCTGCTCTGGACTGGTCAGAAAGAAGAGTCCCCCTCTGATTCCCATCAATCACTTCATGAGGTCATTATAGTCATTTTCCAGCGAGTTCAAGAGCAGCACCATAATGTTTTTTCTCGAAGCGCAAGCATATTCACCTTTGTATTATAAAAGTGATGATGTGTGCACTACCTGCATATGTCTTCTGGCATCTGTGCGTGGAAGGCATTGGTACATGAACTGGAATCTTTATCTTTCAGGCCTTCGAAAAAAATTAAATTGCAATTACTTTGCACACCGCTAACATCATCATCCACCCTTTCTCAAGATGCTACTGGACTTTTTTTTAAATTATGTACTTCGAAAGTCTGGAGTAGTATTTGGCGCTGATGTCTGCGAAAGCTCACCCCAAACATATTTGGAGCCCCTCAGCACCTACTTGCCATTCCAAGTGAATCGAGATCCATCCCCAATAATCCAGGACTATCTATACTCTCGCACCACTTACAGAACTGCCATGAACACATGCTTGTTCCCCCTTTATTCTGTAACCAAGAAAAGTCACCTACGTAAGTATGAGAAAATAGATTGATAACTTCTTGTTTTCTTGTTGTACTTAACTAAGCTTTGCATCTGACTTAGCAAAGCTGAAACTTGAACAGAATATGGAATTTTATATTTAAAAAATAAAGGCCACAAATACCTCCTAAAATGAAAGCAACGCAATTAAATTAAAGCTTGCTTCATTTTAACTTTCAACATGAATTACATGTGTATGAGCGATAACTGACTTTAATGCGGATTTTCTTGTGAAGTCTGTTTATTGCTCTGTTTACTTTTTTTAAACATATACAATTTCACTTCTAAGATGTCACTTCGGTTTAAAATTAACTGTTTCCTAGGCTTCTTCTTCGTAAAATGATCTCAAACAGGGTGCCACTTGTTCTTAATGGGGGAAAGAAAGGTAGTCAAGGCACTGCCCAAGGTCAGCCAAAGATGTGCAAATGCCCATTCTTGCATAACAAAGGGCCGGCCAGTCAACCTGCTCTGCGGAAACCACCTCCAGTCAGTGACTGTCACAGACTGGGGGATGGGCGCAGCTGCAACAGAATACACACACCTTGGTTAGGGCGCAGACAGAGCGCCAGCAGACAGCAGGTTTGCCAGGCCTGAAACTTCGCAGCAGCAGAATGTGGTTGAGCATTTAAAACTGCCTGTTGTTCTCCCAAACACAAAAACATAATAATGCCCTTTTAAAGCGAAGCCCACGAAGTGCGGGATTTTTCATTTGAACACTGATAAATATTGTGAAGAAAAGAGTGACAAAGGTCAAGGCATACTCAGACGTTAATGGGAGCATGAGCACTCTGGTATATGTATCTGTCATAACAGCACATCCAGTTCATCAGCACAAGTGCACAAAGTTTAAAAGCAACATTTGCTACATTTAATAATCAAAAAACTATTAATTTACGTTTCTGGAATCTACATTTTATTTTTCCTAGAATATTTCAAAATAATTGATATCATTTTAGATGAGTTTCAAATGCAAGTCAGTAGGCTACATTGCATCACTTTTCTACTTGAATCGCCTTTTGCTTATACGTACAAATTGACTTATCAGCTAAAAGAGGAGGTTTGCCCCAGTTTTTCAACATTGAATATCTTACTTGACCTAGCCAAAATTGAAGCTATGTTGGTAAAATGCCTAATATTTAAATAATGCAAAATTTGTACATTTTTGCATTACACAATTTCAGCTATGGTTTGTTTGTGGGAGGAAGGTTTGGACAGAAAATGTCTCACAGGGAAACATTGTCTGCTCAAACCAATCTCTTTCTGCTGTCTCTTGTGACTTTTATTATGCAAGGTATGCCCTCATGCAATATTATGCAATGCAATACAATTTCTAAGTGGAAGGAAATGCTGATTTTTGCATAATCACCCCCAAAGCCTTGGACTGATGCTGTTGGTTTTCAACTCTGAGGGTCCATTTACAATATTTTGACACACAACAGCTCAGCAAGCCTTCCTGCTGCGCTACTGTGCGTCAAAATAAAAGGGCAGGAATGTGCCATTGCTAGAAGATATGCCGCATTCCTGTCCTCCCCTGCGCCGGCGCACAAACAGCAGTCGTGCACCAGCGCAGACATCCTTGTATCATTTTGCAAAGGTACCTGCACTGAGGGGATAATTGTTTTTGAGCAGGAAGGTGTCCCTTCCTGTGCAAAAACAATCATTAAAGTCATTTCCCTCTTTCTATATGTGCTGCAGAATGCAGCAGGATTAGAAAGAGGAAAAAACAAGGAGAAATAAAAGTATTTCTCCTTGTTGCCCCTCCTTAAGCCTCCCCTGTGGCGGCGTAGGTTTCTAACACATTTGGGTTTGCAAAAGGTAAATCTGGGAATGTGTCAAGTTCTATGGATATTGCGTGGGAACACCCACAGCAACACCCATGGAATGCCCCTTTCACACAGAGTTATGCGTGAAAGGGAAATATATTTACAAGGGCTTAAATCATCACGCACGGTGACTTTACATGACCTTGTAAATATTGAAAAGGCCATTGCGCTGCCGGTGCGTCAATAAAAGTGATACACCAGCGGCACAATGGGCTTGTAAATAAGCCCCTGTGTGCACTGAGGCCTGCTAACCAGTTCTCAATGCCAGTGTTCTAACCTCTTACAAACTGTATGTTGAATTGGCTACCCCCAATCTTTTTACGCACGCCTTCAAATTACTATAATTCACGCACCTCTGTACATAGTGTTGTGTACTAGATAACCACACAGTACATAAACTATAACTTGCGCCTTCTCCATGCACACCGTATATGCTTTCATATTACCTCACTTATACTTTGTTAAATTATATTATTTATAACACTCATCACATTTCCAATTACATCTTTTATGAGAGCACTGTGCATGGCAGCAGGGCGAGTTATAGTTCAAGTACTGTGTGGTTAGTGAGTTTACAACACTGTGTGCGGAGGTGTGCGATTTATAGTAATTTAATGATGGTGCATTAAATTGAAATTGATGGTATAACTATAACTTTAGAATGTCCAATATTTTTGTAGTTTAAGTTTGGTTTCTATAGAAAGAATAAAACATCTTTTCCTAACTATAACTAAGATTAAACCTTTGTTTTTTTAATTGGATGTGCATGTTTGTTTTATTCATTTATTTATTTATTTTGTTAAATGCCAAAGGAAATTCATGATTTTTTTTCTTATTATTTATTGCTTTGGAGTGGCATAGTGTAGAATGGCACACAGTAGAGTGTGGTAGAGTAGAGTGAGGTAGTGAACTGGTGTACTGTGTCGTGGTGTAGAGTGCAGTGGCATATAGTGAAGTGGTGTGGACTGGAGTGGTGTAGAGGGTAGTGGCCTAGAGTAGAGTGGAAAAGAATGAAGTGGTGTAGAGTGGAGTGACGTGTAGTGGCATAGTGTGGAGAACAGTGGATTGGCTTAGAGTGGAGTGGTGTGAAGTGGAGTAGCATAGCATGGAATAATGTAAAGTGAAGTAGCATAGAGTGGCTTGAGTGAAGTGGATTAGAGTTGAATAGTGTAGAATGGAGTGGGGTAGAGAATAATGGGTTAGGATGGAGGGGTGCAGAGTGGAGGTGCGTACAGTGGAATGGCATACAGTGGTGTGGCATAGAGTGGAGTATTGTACAACAGAGAAGCATAGAGTGGAGTGAGTAGCGTAGAGTGAAATAGCATCAAGTGGAGTGGCATAGAATGAAGTGGTGTAGAGTGGAGTGGCATAGAGTGGGGTGGTGTAGAGTGTATGACCTACACTGGAATAGTGTAGAGTGGCGTGTCGTAGCATAGTGTGGAGTGGTGCAGAGAGGACTAGTATAGAGTGGAGTAGACCTAGAGTAGCGTAGAGTCAATTGTAATAGAGTTTAAAGGCATAGAGAGGAGTGGTGTAGAGTAGAGTGACAGCGTGGAAGTGTGTAGCAAGAAGTGGCTCAGAGTGGAGTGGAATAGCGTAGAATGGAGTGGTAGAGTGGTGTAAAGTAGAGTGGAGTAGAGTGGAATGGTATAAAATAGCATAGAATCCAGTGATGTAGAGTGGAATGGCGTGGGGTGGAGTGGCATACAGCAGACTGGCATTGAGTTGAGAGGCATAGAGTGGAGTGGCGTAAAGTGAAATGACGTAGAGTCGAAAAGCATAAAATGTTGCGTAGAATGGAGAAACAGAGTGGAATAGTGTGGAGTGGAATATAATAGAGTGGATTGGCGTACAGTTGAGTGGCATAGAGTGGAATGGCTTACAGGAGAGTGGCTTTGAGTGTAGTGGCATAGAGTCAAATAGCGTAGAGTCTAGTGTCTTAGAGAGGAGTGGTGTAGAGTGGAGTGGTGTGGTATGGTATGACTATAGTGGCATAGAGTTGAGTGGAGTGGTGAAGAGAGGAACATCATAGAGTGGAGTGGTGTACAGTAGAGTGGCATATAATGGAGTGGTGTAGAGTCAAATAGTGTAGAGTGGAGTAGAATAGAGAGGAGTGGCCTAGAGTGGAGTGATGTAGAGTGGCATACAATGGAGTGGCATGGAATGGCACAGAGTGGAAATGCTTAGAGTGGAGTGGTGTAGAATCAAATGGTGTACAGTGAAGTGCAAAAGAGTGGAGTGCTGTAGACTCCAGTGGCATAGATTGGAATAGTGTAGAGTGCAATAACAACATAGAATGGCATAAATTGGAGTGGCATAGAGGCAAATACCGTAGGGTAGATCAGCATAGAGAGGAGTGACATAGAGTGGAGTGTCATCGAGCGGAATAGCGTAGAGGTGGTGTACAGTGGAGTGGCATAGAGTGAAGTGCCATATAGAGGAGTGGCATAGGGTGGAGTGGCATAGAGTAAAGTGGTGTAGAGTGGCATATAATTGATTGGTATAGAATGAATAGTATAAAATGGAGTGGCGTACAGTTGAGTAGTGTTGAGTGTAGTGTAGTAGAGTCAAATAGTGCAGAGTGGGGTGGTATAGAGGGGAGTGGCATACATTGGAGTGGCATAGAATTTAGTGTCAGAGGAAGTGGCTCAGTGTGGAATAGCATAGAGTGGAGTGTTGTAGAATGAAGTGTCATAAAGTTGAGTGGAATAGACTGAAGTGATGCAAACTGGAGTAGAGTGGAGTGGTGTAGAGTGGCGTAGAGTGGAATAGCATAGCGTGAAGTGTTGTAAAGTGGAGTGGGATTGAGTGGAGTGGGGTAGACTGGAGCGTGCTATAGTAAAGTAGAGTCGAGTAGAGTGGCGTAGAGTCAAGGGGCGTAGATTGGAATAGCATAGTCTGGAGTGGTCTATAGTGGAGTACAATGGCGTGCCATACAGTGGAGTAGTGTAGAGTGGAGTCACGTATAGTGGCATGGTATATAGTAAATGGCATACAGTGGAGAGGAATAAAGTGGAAAGGTGTATATTGGAATAGCATACAATGTTGTGGCATATAGTGAAGTGCTGTAGAGTGGTATAGCGTAGCATGGAGAGACGTGGCTTGGATTGGAGTTACATACAGTGGAATAATGTAGATTGGAGAGGCACAGGGTCGAGTTGCGCACAGTGGAGTTACATAGAATGGAGTGCTGTAGACTGAAACAGAGTAAAGTGGAGTGACAGAGTGGAATAGGGTAGAGTGGAGTGCCATCCAAAAACCCACACCTATGCTAAACCCTAAAAAAGCCCTTACCACCCAAAAACCTTTACCCCATAAACCCTAAAAATTCACTTGCCACCTAAAACCCCATATCCACCCTAAACGCTAAAAATGCCCTTGCCACCCAAAAACTCATACCTACCCTAACACTAAAACATCCCTTACCACCCAAACACCCACCCTAACCCTAAACTCTAAATATTCCCTTGCCACCCTAAAACTCATACTCACCCTAAACCCTAAGAAATCCATTACCACATAAAAACCCAGACCAACTCTAAACCCTAAAAAAGCCCTTACCACCCAAAAACCTTTACCCCCATAAACCCTAAAAATTCACTTGACACCTAAAACCCCATATCCACCCTAAACGCTAAAAATGCCCTTGCCACCCAAAAACTCATACCTACCCTAAACACTAAAACATCCCTTACCACCCAAACACCCACCCCAACCCTAAACTCTAAATATTCCCTTTGCCACCCTAAAACACATACACACCCTAAACCCTAAAAATCCCTTGCCACCCAAAAACCAATACCAATGCTAAACCCTAAAAAATCCCTCACCACCCAAATACCCATACCCATCCTGAATTAAAAAAATTCCATTGCCACTTAAACACCCATTCCCACCCCACCCAAAATTCCTTATATATCCTAAACCCCAAAAAATCCTTTGCCACCCATAAACACATACAAATGCTAAACCCTAAAAAATGTGTTACCACCCAAATACCAATACCCACCCTTAACCCTAAAGGTTCCCTTGCCTCCCAAAGCGCATTGCACCCTAAACCTAAACAATCCCCTACCACCCAAAAACCTATATGCACCCTAAACCCTAAAAAATCCCTTGTCATCCAAAAACCCATACACACTGTAAACTCTACAAAATCCCTTGCCACCAAAAAATCCTACACCCACCCTAAACACAATAAAATCCCTTACCACTCATAAACATACACCTAGCCTAACCCCTAACAATCCACTTACCACCCAAAAACCTATATCAACCCTTGACCCTAAAAAATCCATTGCCAGGCAAAAACCCATACTCCCATAAACCCTAAAAGATCCCCTGCCACCAAAAACACATCCAAACACTAACCCCTAAAAGGTTAATTACCACCCAAAAACCCATACCTACCATAAACACTTAAGGTTCCCATGCCACCCAAAACCCAGGCCCACCCTAAAAAATCCTTTTCCACCCAAATACCCATACCCATCCTAAATCTAAAAATGTTAGTTGCCATCCAAAAAACCATACCCACCCAAATCCCTAAAAAAAACCTTACCACTCAAAAACCCATACTCACTGAAACCCTAAAAATTCTCTTGAAACCCAAAAACCCATACAAATGCCAAACCAAAAAAGTCTTGCCACTCAAAAAACAATACCCAGTCTAAACACTAAAAAAATCATTATCACCCAAAAACCCATACGACCCTAAACCATAACATTTCCCTTGCCCCACAAATACCTACACCCACCCAAAACCTTAAAAATTCCCTTGCCACCCATGAAACCAATACCCACCCTAAACCCTAAACAATCCCTAACCACTCAAAAACATACTCACCCTAAACCCTAAATATTCACCTGCTACCCAGAAATCATACCCACCCAAAACCCTAAAAAAAGCTCTTACCACCCAAACACCTATAGCCACCCTAAACCCTAAAATCCATTTCCACCCAAATACCCATAACCACCATAAATCTAAAAAATGCAGTTGCCACCTAAAAACCCATACCCACCCTAAAATATACCTTACCACCCAAAAATCCATACCTACCCGGAACCCTAAAAATTCTCTTGACACCGAAAAACCCAAACACACCCTAAACCCTCAAAATTCCCTTGCCACCCAAAAACCCATACCCACTTTAAACGCTAAGAAATCCCATATAACCTAAAAACCCAAACCCACCCTAAAACATAAAAGTGGAGTGGCATATAGTGTGGTAGAGTGAAGTGGCATACATTGGAGGAGGGTGCTGTAGAGTGGAGTGGCTACAGTAGAGTGTCGTACATTGTGGCAGAGTAAAGTGGCATAGAGTGTCGTCGACTGGTGTGGCATATAGTGGTGTAGAGTGGAGTAGTGAAGTACAATGAAGTAGAGTGCACTAGTGTCTCACTGAGTACAGTGAAGTAAAGTGGTGTGGAGTGGCCTAGCTGGAGTTGTATAAAGTGTTGCAGAGTGGAGTATAGTTTTGTATAGGGGCATAGAGTGGAGTGGAGTGTCGCAGAGTGTCATAGAGTTGAATACAGTGTAGCAATGGAGTAGAGTGTTGTATAGTGGACAAGTGTAGAATATCATAGTGTAGAGAAGAGTGTTGTAGAGTGGAGTGATGTGTTGCAGAGTATAATAGGGTGGTGTAGCGTTTGTGAACCTAAAACCTGCATCTGACCTAGTTCCACGAACAAAACTCTGGTCAGTTTTGGAGAGGATGGGGGTCCCTAGTATCATTTATCAACTTTAATCTGCTTACTCAATTACAGTTATGCCCAGGTGTGGAGGGCTAGTCAGGGTTAACTGGCAGAATGCATCACCATGAATAAAGGGGTGCAGCAGGGATACACGCTTACTCCATTATTTTCCTTTTATTTATATGATCTAGTTGCATAGTTCGCGCTAATGCATCTCCAATACATGTAGATAGCAAAGTCTCTCTATTATTGTTTGCGAAAGATACACTGCTTGCCTCAAAAACCCTCAGAGGGTTACAACTTTTAATTGAATACTTTTTGCTGATCTGCATAGAGAGTAGACTGGGGACAAACTCCTCCAAAACAGATTATATAACCATCAAACTGCAAAAATAATTCCGGGAGAACATCCATGAGTGTAGTAAATCTTAAAAGGGTAAAAACGAACTTTGAGTATTTGGGATAAAGATAATGGTACATTTGTCTTCGACAAAGCATTAATCTGAACCTGCCTCAGTCTTAACTTCCTTGGCCCAACATTACACAACTCTTCCACCTAAATTTCAATGATTCAGCATGAATATGTTTTTTTCAAAAGGGCTATGATCACACACATTCTCTTTGGCAACGTGGTAATACTATAGTCACACACTATCTCTGTGGGGACCTGGACATCTCTATAATCACACACTATCTCTGTGAGAACCTGGGTGTGTCTATAATCACACACTATCTCTGTGGGGACCTGGGTGTGTCTATAATCAAACACTATCTCTGTGGGGACCTGGGTGTGTCTATAATCACACACTATCTCTGTGGGGCCCTGGGTGTGTCTATAATCACACACTATCTCTGTGGGGACCTGGGTGTGTCTATAATCACACACTATCTCTGTGGGGACCTGGACATCTCTATAATCCCACACTATCTTTGTGGGGACCTGGGCATGTCTATAATCACACACATTCTCTTTGGCGACCGTGGTAATACTATAGTCACACACCATCTCTGTGTGGACTTGAGAATTCCGGTGATTACACGCAAGCTCTGTTTTGGTTTGAGCATCATCAGCTTTGCATACTCTGTATGGGGCTTTGGAATACTGAAAAGTAGTCAAGTTAAACTTTTGGTCTCAGTTTACATTTGTGAAACTGAAAAGTAGAAAAGTTAGATTTTTGGTCTAAGTTTACCTTTGTGAATCAGGCCCTATTTTAATGAGGACCTAACACAATCATCTTCATGCACTATCTCTGTGGGGACTTAGACAGCGCTATAATAATAAATCTCTTTGTGGGGGCTTGAACGAACTATAATAAAACACTATCTTTGTGGGGACTTGAACATTACTATAAAAACATATCATCTCTGTGGGGACTCAAGCATTCCTGTAATTAAACACAAGCTCTGTTTTGACTTGAAGCACCTGGGGGTGCCATGAGGCACAGGGTCAAGACTGATTTGCATATAGGTGGGTCTGAAATGGGGTAGCAAAGTGAGCTAAAGAACGATGATTAATTCAACCCAGATCTGTGACTGGGGGTGAGTGATTGAAAAGTTTCAGCACTCTGTCCTTCATCTCCTTGTGTTTGCTTTGTTTGCCCTAAGTTGGCAGGGTATGCCCAGACGTGGGTCACCTGGTCACTTTGCCACTGGATTCAAGCTAGCCTGGCTGATGAGGGGGTGTTACCTGAAACCGGTCCCAGGATGCTTGTTTCAGGCCCTGGGAAGACCTGGCTTAGCAGTTCAGGCTGGACTGTTCCCATGAGGCACAGGGTCAAGGCTGATCTGCATATAGCTGGGTCTGAACTGGGGTGGAGAAGTAAGCTAAAGAACGATGATGGATTCAGCCCAGAGCTTTGACTGGGGGTGAGTGACTGAAATGTTTAAGCGCTCCGTCCATCTTCTCCTTGTGTTTGCTTCAACTTGAACATCATCAGTTTCACATTCTCTGTATGGGGCTTTGTGAATACTGAAAAGTAGGAAAGTTAGACTTTTTATCTAAGTTTACCTTTGTGAATTAGGCCCTATTTTAACGAGGACTTAAACACAATCACCGTCATGCACCTAATCTGTGGGGACTTAAACATTGCTATAGTAACACACCATCTCTGTGGGGACTTGAGCATCCTGTATTTAAACGCAAGCTCTGTTTTGACTTGAAGCACCAGTGGGTGCCACAAGGCACAGGGTCAAGGCTGATTTGCATTTAGCTGGGTCTGAACTGGGGAGATGCAGTGAGCTAAAGAACGATGATGATTTCAACCCAGATCTGTGATTGAGGGTGAGTGACTGAAAGGTTTCAGCGCTCCGTCCATCATCTCCTTGTGTTTGCTTTGACTTGAATATCATCAGCTTCACATTCTCTGTAGGGGGCTTTGTGAATATTGAAAAGTAGTAAAGTTAGACTTTTTGTCTAAGTTTAAAACCTTAAAAGATTCTTTACCACCCAAAAACCCATACCTACAGTAAGCACGTAAGGTTCCCTTGCCACCCAAAACCCAGGCCCACCCTAAAAAAATCAATTTTCACCCAAATACCCATACCCACCGTAAATCTAAAAAATTCAGTTGCCACTCAAAAACCCATACCCCCCGCAAACCTAAAAAATGTCTTGCCACTCAAAAACCCATATAAATGCTACACCCTAACACAATCATTATTGCCCAAAAACCCATACCCACTCTAAAAAATCCTTATCACCCAAAAACCCATACGACCCTAAACCATAAAATGTCCCTTGCCCCACAAATACCTACACCCACTCCGAACCCTAAAAATTCCCTTGCCACCCATAAAACCCTTTACCACCCTAAACTCTAAAAATCACTAACCACTCAAAAACATACATCCACCCTAAACCCTAAAAATTCACTTGCTACCATAAAATCGTACCCACCCAAAACTCTAAAAAATTCCTGTTCCACCCAAATACCCATACCCACCCTCAATCTAAAAAATTCAGTTGCCACTCAAAAACCCATACCCACCAAAAACCTAAAAATTCTCTTGAAACCCAAAAACCCGTACAAATGCTAAACCCTAAAAAACTTCTTGCCACTCAAAAAACCATACAAATGCTAAACCATAATAAAATCATTATCACCCTAAAACCCATACCCAACCTAAACTCTAAAAATTCCTTATCACCCAAAAACTCACTCTAAACCATAACATTTCCCTTTCCACCCAACACTCATAGTCACTCTAAGCCCTAAAAAATCCTTATTACCCATAAACCCATACCGACCCTAAATCATAAACTTTCCCTTGCCCCACAAATACCCACACCCACCCAGAACCCTAAGAATTACCTTGCCACCCATAAAACCCTTACCCACCCTAAACTCTAAAAAATCCCTAACCACTCAAAAACATACATCCACCCTAAACCCTAAAAATTCACTTGCTACCAAAAAACCCATACCCACCAAAAACCTACAAATTATCTCGAAACCCGAAAACCCATACAAATGCTAAACCCTAAAAAAATTCTTGCCACTCTAACCCCCATTCAAATGCTAAACCCTAATAAAATCATTATCACTCAAAAACCCATACCCAACCTAAACTCAAAAAATTCCTTATCACCCAAAAACCCACCCTAGACAATAAAATTTCCCTTGCCACCCAACAATCCTAGCCACTCTAAACACCAAACAATCCCTATTACCCAAAAACCCATATCGACCCTAAACCATAAAATGTCCCTTGCCCCACAAATACCCACACCCACCCAGAACCTTAAAAATTCCCTTGCCACCCAAAAACCCATTCCCACCCTAAACTCTAAAAATCCCTAACCACTCAAAAACATACATCCACCCTAAACCCTAAAAATTCACTTGCTACCATAGAATCATACCCACCCAAAACTCTAAAAAAAATCCTGTTCCACCCAAATACCCATACCCACCCTCAATCTAAAAAATTCAGTTGCCACTCAAAAAACCATACCCACAAAAAACCTAAAAATTCTCTTGAAACCCAAAAACCCATACAAATGCTAAACCCTAAAAAAATTCTTGCCACTCTAACCCCCATACAAATGCCAAACCCTAATAAAATCATTATCACTCAAAAACCCATACCCAACCTAAACTCAAAAAATTCCTTATCACCCAAAAACCCACCCTAAACCATAACATTTCCCTTGCCACCCAACACTCATAGCCACTCTAAACCCTAAAAAATCCTTATTCCCTAAAAACCCATATCAACCCTAAACCATAAAATGTCCCTTGCCCCACAAATACTCAAACCCACCCAGAACCTTAAAAATTCCATTGTCACCCATAAAACCCTTTCCCACCCTAAACTCCAAAAATCCCTAACCACTCAAAAACATACATCCACCCTAAACCCTAAAAATTCACTTGCTACCCAAAAATCATACCCACCCAAAACCCTAACCACACAAACACCTATACCCACCCTAAACCCTAAAAATCCCTTTCCAACCAAATACCCATAACCACCATAAATCTACAAAATGCAGTTGCCACCTGAAACCCATACCCACCCTAAACCCTAAAAAATACCTTACCACCCAAAAATCAATACCCACCCAGGACCCTAAAAATTCTCTTGACACACAAAAACCCAAACCCACCCTAAACCCTCAAAATTCCCTTGCCACCCAAAAACCCATACCCACTTTAAACGCTAAGAAATCTCATATAACCTAAAAACCCATACTCACCCTAAAACATGAGAAATCCCCTACCACACAAAACCCATACCCACCCTAAACCTTACAAATTCCCATGCCACCCAAAAACTTATGCCCACGTTTAACCCTAAAAAAGCCCTTATCACCTAAAAAACTAAACTCACCCTAAACCCTAAATAATACCTTACCTCAAAAAACCCATACCCACCCTAAACCCTGGAAGTTCCATTGCTCCCCAAAAACCCATAACCACCCTAAACCCTAAGACAAACTCTCACAACCCAAAAACCCATACCGAACCTAAAGTACGAGTTACTTACCTTCGGTAACGATGTATCTGGTAGAGACGATTCTAGCCGCAGATTCCTTCACGTAGAATTATCCCCTGGCGTGAGACTGGATCCAGAAACTATCTCGCGGGCCGGGGCGGGCGACATCTTGCGACTCCGCCCAGGCATCGTCCGCGTATGTGACATCAGTGAGGTCACATAAGCCTCACCCCGGCACACCTACGTCAGTTTTCTTCGGAGAACTTTTCCGCACCACAACGCGGAGCCACCAAACAAAAAACTGTGGGAGCATGGGAACAGTGTGCGAAAGAGTATACAAAAAAAAACCTATAAAGAACAGTGCAACACAGCAGTGTCCAAGGGCAGAGAGAGAAGGAAGAACAAGAGCCCTGAGCAGCCACCCTGCCAATACATAGACAGCAACCCCCACCTCTCCCCTAGAGACAGGGAACCTGCGTAAAAGTCATGACTCATGTAGCAGGCCTACAGCCCACACCCTAAACAAGGAAGGGGAGACAGTCCCAACAGGCAGGAACAACCAACCTCCAGCCACCACAGCCTAGAGGACAACCACCCCCCAAGAAATGAGGGTAAGGCATGACCAACTCAGAGGTGGCAGAGGGGCCAGGCCCCTATGAGCAAGAGGAAGGGAGGGAAGGGAGAGATTGGAGCCAAATCTCCCCGACCTGGAGCAGCCAGAGCAGCAGGGCATAGGAGCACCAGAACCCTACCTTCCCAGAACCAAAGAGGAGGGAAGAACAGCAACCAGACAGAGCCACCGTCAAGAGCAAAAGAAGGTACTCACGTAAAACATGGCCCCCCACCGGGAGGCGAGTATCAAAGACCAGCCCAGGGGTCCTCGCAGAACGGGAATGAAGGGCGGGCCGTGAAAGAATCTGCGGCTAGAATCGTGTCTACCAGATACATCGTTACCCAAGGTAAATAACTCGATACATCTGATAGAGACTACTAGCCACAGATTCCTTCCCGTAGAATAGATACCCAAGCAATACCCATGGGGAAGGAGGGTCTGCGAAAGGACCCCACCAGTCTGGACAGGACAGAAGGCCCACAGGGGACCAGACCTGTAGACCAGGGAGTAACCTCATCCCTTCCAGGCAAAAGGACCCCCACAAGTCAAACAACAGCAGCCCCAAGAGGGATATAGGAGGAAGAAGGAAGTGTGGAGTGCCCACACACTGACAACAGAGGAACCAAGGGCAAGGCCGGAGAGGCCGAAGCACCCCACTCCACGCCCAAGGCAACAGAGCTTCCACCCAACACCAGGACAGAAAGAGGAACAAGAAGAAGCCCAGAGGGCCCAAGGAAACCAAGGAAAGAGATGAGCCCACCCAGAGGGAAGGCACCAGGCCAGCCAGAACGGCAGCTATAACCATAAGCCACCAGAAGCATGAAGGACACTGAGGCATCCCAGCTCTCAGCACAAGAGCAGGAAGGAGAGGAAATGGCAGGAGAGGGATGGAGGGAAAGGCACGCCGGGTCAGGCAGCACCGGAAGGTCTTGGTGCAAAAGGTGTTGAGGCACCCGATCCCCCGAAGCAAGACGCCTCCAAGCTCCTGTCAGGGAAGAAATGAGCGAACCCTCAAAGGGAAGCAAGACTTCCCTCCCACCAGAGCCCTGGTGGAGAACCTCCAAGAGATGGTCCACCGGGAAATGAGCAATCGGGTCACCCAGGCGCTGAATGCCCACAGCTTCGGACACCGCGTGAGCGAAGGCCGTGCCCGCCTCCATAGGGCCTGAGGAGAAGAAAGAAGCTCCTCCGTGGGTGACGGCTGCAATCTAAGGCGGCTGTCCCTGAAGCAAAGAGGGGCGGGCAAAGGCCAGACCTGGAAGCCAGAAGGAACCGAAGAATGGGGGACCTACTGCTCCTCCGACTAACACCTAGGCCTCAGAAAGGGCGGGGAGTCACCAGTTGACGATGTTGGTGGAAAAGACACCACAGGGCGGCCAGTCTCCGGGGAGGAGGATACCAATATGCAGCCAGCCTCCGGAAAAGGCCCGGAGGGGGATGAGGTGTGCCCACCCCACCTCGACCCAGAGCAGGACAAAGAGAGGTCACCAACCCCTGCGGCGCCGCCCGAAGAAGGCAACTGCACCGTGGCGGCGTCAGCTCAGCTTTGGACGAGGCCGTCACTTGCCCAGAGGAACGAGCGGTGCTCGGGGATGCGACTCGAGCCCCGGCGACCTCCCGCGACACCACAGGGACTCCTGCGGGAGTTTGCGGCGAGGCAGAGGCGCCGTGGCCTGAAGGAGTGGCCCCAGAGGGGCCACACCCCAACAGCACCACATCCTCCAAGCCTGGATCCAAACCAGTCTCGGCGCCAGGGCTGGAGCCGCCGGAGGCGCCGCCGATGGCCACACACAAGGCAAGGGATCCGCTGATGCCCCAGGAGGGGAAGGAGGAGGAGACGCCATCTGGACTCTCGACGCTCCAGCACCGGGAAACAGTGGATAGAAGGCAGACATGCGGGCCGCATCACTCACGCAGAGTCTATGCCCCCAGAAGGACGAACACCAGCCCCCGGGGACAAACTGCGAAACTTACTCACTGGGGAGCAACACTCTCACGACAACGGAGAAGGACGAGGACGACGACCATGGTCGTATCTGAAGCCGTCGGCCGAGGCTGATCGAGGGGAGGAAGTCGACCTGGAGAGACACGCCGAGAGTAGTTTCATCCGGCGCTCCCGCCGCGACTTCGGCTTCAATTGTTGCCACGCCTCACAATCAGTGGTGCCGTGATCCTCCCCTAAACACCACATACAAATGAGATGAGGGTTCCCCGCTGACATAAGATGCCCACACGACGTGCAAGTTTTGAAGCCCGAAGGCATTCTCACAATGTTCCACCAAGAAAGAAGACAATGGTAAAGAAAAAAGGGCCCCAAAACAGGCCTGCAGCAAGACCGGATCCACGTTGCACGCGGAAAAGGAAAAAACTGACGTAGGAGCACTGGGGTGGGGCTTACGTGACCTCGCTGACGTCACGTACGCGGCAACGCCTGGGCAGAGTCGCGTGATGTCGCCCCGTCCCCGGCACACAGGGATGCTGTGGCAAAAAGTTTCCGGATCCAGTCTCACGCCTGGGGATAATTCTACTTGAAGGAATCTGCGGCTAGTAGTCTCTATCAGATCCATAACATTTCCCCTGCCCCAAAAACCCACACCCACTCTAAACCTTAAAAAGTTATCTTGCAACCCAAAAGCCCATACCCACCATAAACCCCAGCAAGTCCCTTGCCACCCAAAAACCCATATGCATCCTAAAACCTAAAAACTCCCTTACCACCCAAAAACCCATACCCACGCTAAACCCTACAAGATTCGCTTGCCACCTAAAATCTAATCCCAACCCTAAACCCTACAAATTCCTGTGCTGCCCAAAAAGCCATACCCACCCTAAACCCTAAAAAAGTCCATATCACCTAAAAACCTATACTCACCATCAACGCTAAATTATTCCTTACCACCAAAAACCTATACCCACCCTAAACCCCAGAAATCTCATTGACACCAAAAAACCCACACCCACCCTAAACCTTAAAAATTCTCTTGCTACCCAATAACCCATACACGCTGTTTTTTTTTTACATCTCATGGTGTTCTTCTCTATCGTCAATGACATATAATTGTACATCAGTAGGCAGTATCTCTGCCTTTAAAAAAAAAAGATGGATGACTACTTCTCATCGCATCAACTATAATTTAATTTATAGAATTTCATGCTACACTTGTTATAAAAATTCCAATACCACCTCACACAACTATGTGGCATTTGTGGCAAAAGTTTATCGCAAATGCATGGGACTAATACAAATGTCCAGAACTTGAGAGCCTTTTCCTTATGCCACTTATGTTTTTTCGTGCTATGTTTTTACTGCAAAATTGTAAAACTCATTTTGTGCTCAAATATAGCACTAAATAATGCATTTCGCATTTGTATAATTTTATATGATTTTGCATAATTTTCCTGAACTTTTGCATAATTAAACAAAAACAAACTAAGCAAATTTTATACACTTGACAGGATCTCTGCCTTGCAGACATTGCCAAAAGGATTAATAGGCCTTCTGGGGTTATCCCTATAGTGTATTTGCGCACATCACCCGGCAGACCATCTGACTAGGCGAGTGCTGCCTATTTATTTTAGTTCTAACTATATTGTAATTTGGGTGAAGATCTCTCACAGATCCTGCTTGTTCATATGCACTCTGCCCCAAGACAAGAAAAGACACCTCTCTGGTCACTTATCCATGAAATCAAAACACTTCCCACATAGAATGATAATAATACATCCTCTGCCAGCCCCACACTACCTCATGGGTTAGCATGCTCCCTGTCCAAAAATGTGCTTCAGCACCCCACATGAATCACTGTACAATACAATACAGTAGCAGCACCTTAATTCCTAATGTGAAGATCAGGCTTTTGTTGGCTCGTCACCCTGCCCAGTGCCACTGTACATGCTGCACTGATCATAGCTACTTCCTTATGCTCCATGCTTGGACTTGGACTAGACTGCAGGGAGATTTTAACCTCCTTCATCTCTGGTGCCACTGTGAAGTAGAGTAGATTGGAGGAGAGTGTTATACAGTGGACCATCGTACAATGGAGTGTCCTAGAGTGGGGCGTTGTAGAGTGGAGTGGCATGCAGTGGAACCCTAAAAATTCTCTTGACACCGAAATACCCAAGCACACCCTAAACCCTCAAAATTCCCTTGCCACCCAAAAACCCATACCCACTTTAAACGCTAAGAAATCCCACATAACCTAAAAACCCAAACCCACCCTAAAACATAAAAGTGGAGTGGCATATAGTGTGGTAGAGTGAAGTGGCATACATTGGAGGAGGGTGCTGTAGAGTGGAGTGGCTACAGTAGAGTGTCGTACATTGTGGCAGAGTAAAGTGGCATAGAGTGTCGTCGACTGGTGTGGCATATAGTGGTGTAGAGTGGAGTAGTGAAGTACAATGAAGTAGAGTGCACTAGTGTCTCACTGAGTACAGTGAAGTAAAGTGGTGTGGAGTGGCCTAGCTGGAGTTGTATAAAGTGTTGCAGAGTGGAGTATAGTTTTGTATACGGGCATAGAGTGGAGTGGAGTGTTGCAGAGTGGCATAGAGTTGAATACAGTGAAGCAATGGAGTAGAGTGTTGTATAGTGGACAAGTGTAGAATATCATAGTGTAGAGAAGAGTGTTGTAGAGTGGAGTGATGTGTTGCAGAGTATAATAGGGTGGTGTAGAGTTTGTGAACCTAAAACCTGCATCTGACCTAGTTCCACGAACAAAACTCTGGTCAGTTTTGGAGAGGATGGGGTTCCCTAGTATCATGTATCAACTTTAATCTGCTTACTCAATTACAGTTATGCCCAGGTGTGGAGGGCTAGTCAGGGTTAACTGGCAGAATGCATCACCATGAATAAAGGGGTGCAGCAGGGATACACGCTTACTCCATTATTTTCCTTTTATTTATATGATCTAGTTGCATAGTTCGCACTAATGCATCTCCAATACATGTAGATAGCAAAGTATCTCTATTATTGTTTGCGAAAGATACACTGCTTGCCTCAAAAACCCTCAGAGGGTTACAACTTTT
>NC_136073.1:726231796-726236796 GCF_964261635.1 Lissotriton helveticus
AAGTTTTTACAATTATGTGTCACATTAAAAATATATAGCACTCCAACAAAGTAGTAGGAATATAAAACTTTAATAACATATAAATATATACAACAAAACAAAAACAGTAAAAACATTTAAACAACGAAGAGACCGTGGCAATTTCTTTTGAATTCCTGATGAGGACATGTTACTAGTTCTTTCAAATTATGAAAATTCAGAAGATGTTGCCTGGGGGTGGGTCGTCAGTAGCAGTCTGTTGTGCGAATAGTTCCAAGGCAGCAGAACGCGCTGAAATCTAGATGGCACGAAAGTGATGTCTAGTAAGTTGCCGCCCAGCAAATAACGGCGTGGGGCGCCGCGGGGGTGAGTGAGTCCAGTAGGCACCACAGCTATTCTTACCGGCATTGCAGAATTACTGCTGGGGACAATGCCTGTGCTGTAGCAGGGTCACAGCAGAAACAAAAAGGATTCTGTTGAAGATGTTGTTGGTTTTCAATTTGAAAACAGTTCTGGTGTCAACTGCTATGCTAATGTAGTGGTTAATGTTTTGTTTTCTCTAGAAAATGTAAAAGAGGGGGAGGCAGTCCAAAGTTCCGTTAAAAGGGCAAAGGAAAGGATCGGTGGTTTGAACTATCAGTCAAAAAGGGGAGGGGGTGCAATAATTTTTCCTACCGGGTCACACTGTGCTTTCACCGGAAGTGAGGTCTGCAGGATTGTAGTAATTCAAAGTGAGGCTGGCGCCAGCATGGGAGCGCTGACGTCCCGCGGATACAGTTTCGTCACTCCACGGGCGATCATGGCAGTCATTCCCCATCGGGGGTCGGAGACTCCCGCGGCTCCTCTAGAATCTTCAAGGTCGTGGAGGACTACGGTGGTGGAGTCAACCAGTGACCGGGCCATTTCTTTATGTTGGGCCCGCTCTTGCCAGGTCGACCGCCATTTTGAGAGTTCGGCAGCTACCGGCGATCGCGGGGTCACATGAGCGGACGGGCTCCACCCTGCCGGGCGAGACGTTGCAGCATGGCCACAGTGGAAGAACCGTTATCTAGGTCGTTCCGAAACTGTGCAGCACTGTAGTTGTTAGGATGCCACCGCCTGGAGCGCTGAGGGTGCAGCTGGGAAGCCTCCACCTGGGGAGGCGGGAGAGGCCTGTTCGCACCGTCTCTCCCTCCCAGTGCACCCCACGGCGTCTCGCTTGAGATTTGTTATGGCCGGACCAGGCGATGAGGACGAGGGGGGGGTCGGAGGCATGTGCAAGACATCCCCCTCCAGTGTTGTCGCAGCCATTATAAAAGAAAGAAGTGTCCCGTCCGTCTTCGGGCCGGGCTTCCGGTGGATGTCGGCCGGACGCCCCTGGCTCTGGCCCCATGAACGGGTTTCTTGGTTTATCGGCTGCAGCCGGATCCCGTCGGCCTCGGCCCCCCGACCGTTGGTGGTCGGACCGGAAGAGCATGTGGCGGGACTACCTGCAACTCTCAAGGGCCACCGCGGCCGGACTGGGAGAGAGAGGGGAGGGTCGAGGAGACATTCCCCCCCCCCTGCAACTGTTCAGCGTTGTAAAGGCAATCCCCTGGCCGGGTCCCGCTGGTCTCGGCCTCTCCTCCGGCTACACCCTACGTTAGGATCTCCTGGCCGAGGCGTGGCAGCAGGACCTGCCTTATATGGGCTGCTCCCGGCTGGGCGTAGCCGGAACCCTGCCCCCCCTTGGAAGTTTCCAGAGTGGGGGTGGATGTTCTACTGACTTGCATTTTCCCTAGTCTATCGATTTTTTTTGGCGTGGCAGGCGGTGGGACAGCGAGGGGTGATTTGGTTTCTCTTACTGTTTTTCTGGTCTCTCACCACTGGCATATTTTAACGTTTTCTTGTTTCTAGGACATTAATAGGTTTTATCATTACGTTATGTTATCGTTTCTTTGTTCGTTGTTTAATAAAAGTTCATGTTCATCAGTGGCCTACTGATTTTCGTTTTCCTATTTTTTTCTTTCCAGGTTGTTTCATGGTAAAGTTTCTGTTAACAGGATACAGTGATCACTTCGTTATTATTGCATATGTCCTTTTCACTAGGGGTGCTCTCTGGTCGGGCCAGATGACGTATCTCTAGTAAATGGTCCGGGTGAAAAAGGTGCATCAATCAGTGGGGAGTAGATAGGCATGACAGATTACAACGGGGGAGAAAGGTCCGCATTACATACCCTTTCACTACTTGCAAAGATTTTCCTACGTTTATTTGCAAACAGGGAATACCTCCAAAAAGAACTAATTCCCAAACAGTCAATGTTCGGACAATCAATCAATCAATGAGGAATGAAATAGGTACGACGTGTTAAAGGCTTGCGTTACCTACCCTTCACTATCTGCAAAGGGAGATAGAATATTCCTATTCTTCCTCGTTTGCAGGTAGAGAAGATCGTTAAGAGAATTAACTTCGAACAATTCAATGCTCGATTGAAACAATCAACAAGGGGTACTGTGAACACAAATGAACGCCGCTTATATACATACGCATTGCTATTTTCAACAGGTTGTTCCTAATGTTTCTATTTTAGCGAGGTCAAAAGAGATCCCATTAGTGGCCTACTGATTTTGCTCGATTCCTTTTGTTTTTTTACACGATTTTTCGCTATCTGCAAAGAGTAAACAGAGTATTGCGACTCTGTGCTTGTTTGTAAATAGAGAATGAACCAAAGAGAACAATCAATCAAATGGAGAGAGAAGCAGGCACGACGGATTACAAAGGGGGAAAGGGCTGCGTTAACTACCCTTCACTATCTGCAAAGAGAGAGTACTCCTAATAGAAATGAGGGGTGGGGGGCAGCAATGAAAGCAGATCAGTGTGCATAAACACGAAAAAAAAAATTCTTACCACGTACTTGACATTCGACAGCTTATGATATTTGCTATTAAAAAACCATTGAAATTCACTGAAAAAACCATAGGTTATAGACCATATATAGTTAGGAATTAGCATTTACAAAACCTTGAAAATTCACTGAAAAAACCATAGGTTATAGACCATATATAGTTAGGAATTAGCATTTAAAAAACCTTATTTTACTCACACAAAACCATTGAAATTCCATATATAGTTAGTTGCACTAACTATATATTGCGCACCCGCAATCCACTGCTGATGATGTCACATATTACATCATTCATGACATGGTCAGTGACATCACTGATGACATCACTGATGACATCTCAAATGACATCACTGATGACATCACTGATGACATCTCATTTGACATCAATGACCACATCACTGATGATATCATTCATGTGACAATACAATGCATCTCCTCACATTTTAATATAACCTCTGTTTCACCCAGTGTTAAAAACAGAGTATAATTTTTGAAACCATTGACACACCAATACTAGTTACTACATACGTACTCACTGATTCCTACGTCTACACACACATTCACTCATTCACCCATACAATCATTCATACATACAATCACTCATGTTTACAACACAATCATATGCACTCATACACCTATACAGACACTCACACTCTGCCACTCATCCATGGAGTTACTCACACACCTAGTCAGTCCTGTAAAGAATCAATCACACTTCCATTTTCTACTCTATACAGTTAAACATAGAGCACCTTACGTTTTCAACCATATACTAACACATACTTACTCTCTTATACAATCATTGATACAAGTACACATTGATCTGTACAGAGTCACACACCTCCCAGCCAGCCACACACACACTCAGTCTCCCATGCAAATACTTGGGCAATCAATCAATAACCCATATAGTTACTCATATAGCTACTGATCAACACATGCAGCAGTTTACAGAACAACAGACATAATGATGCACAAATTAAGACAGTTTAGTCACTAACCCATGCACTCAGTGAGACACATTTAATCACTCACTCATACATTCAGTCATGCACCTACTAAATCCTTCGTCCAGACACTTATACATCCACTCATTCTTCAATATGTAAGACATATTTTAACTTTACAGAAACATAGTCACTGGATGTTGTCATCAGTGATGTCATCAGTGATGTCATTTGAGATGTCATCAGTGATGTCATCAGTGATGTCACTGACCATGTCATGAATGATGTAATATGTGACATCATCAGCAGTGGATTGCGGGTGCGCAATATATAGTTAGTGCAACTAACTATATATGGAATTTCAATGGTTTTGTGTGAGTAAAATAAGGTTTTTTAAATGCTAATTCCTAACTATATATGGTCTATAACCTATGGTTTTTTCAGTGAATATATATATATATATATATATGTATGTGTGTATTATTATTATTTTGCATTTTATAAAGCGCGCAGCTACCTCCGACGGAGGTGTCCCGGCGCTGAAGACATTAATCTCAGAAGGGTCGGGGGAGGATTTAGATCTGGGAGAAAAGCCAGGTCTTTAGTTTTTTTCTGAAGAGGGGTTCTGAAGTCGTGAATCTCAACTCTGTGGGTAGCTGGTTCCAGAGTTTAGAAGTGACCACTGCGAGAGCCCTTCCTCCTGTACGTGCAAGACGAAACCGAGGAGATATCATTAGGCGTAGGTGATTGGATCTGCGGTTACGTTGTGACTGTGAGAACCTCATTCTGCGACGGAGATATGTCGGGCCTCGGTCATTAAGGGCTCTGAAAGCCAAGGTCAAGGCTTTAAATTGCATCCGTAGTTTAATTGGGAGCCAATGGAGTTTGATAAGGTGGGGAGAGATGGAGTGACGGAAAGGGATATTGTTGATTAACCTGGCCGCAGCGTTCTGAACTCTCTGTAGCTGGTGAATAAGATAAGATCGGGCACCTACATATAGGCTATTCGCATAGTCTAGGTGGGAAGTTATTAGGGCATGGATTACTGTTTTCCGGGAGTCTGGTGGTAGGTAGGGAGTGATTTTTTTTAACATGCGTAACTTCCCGAAGCAAGCGGAGGTGACCTTGCTGATTTGGGCTTTACAGGAGAGGGAGGTGTCAAATTGAAATCCTAGGTTTCGGGCAGTTAGGACAGGCACTGGGGGAGGGT
>NC_136073.1:726246796-726251796 GCF_964261635.1 Lissotriton helveticus
CCTTTGCCCCCTTTGTAATCCGTCGTGCCTGCTTCTCTCTCCATTTGATTGATTGTTCTCTTTGGTTCATTCTCTATTTACAAACAAGCACAGAGTCGCAATACTCTGTTTAGTCTTTGCAGATAGCGAAAAATCGTGTAAAAAAACAAAAGGAATCGAGCAAAATCAGTAGGCCACTAATGGGATCTCTTTTTGACCTCGCTAAAATAGAAACATTAGGAACAACCTGTTGAAAATAGCAATGCGTATGTATATAAGCGGCGTTCATTTGTGTTCACAGTACCCCTTGTTGATTGTTTCAATCGAGCATTGAATTGTTCGAAGTTAATTCTCTTAAGGATCTTCTCTACCTGCAAACGAGGAAGAATAGGAATATTCTCTCTCCCTTTGCAGATAGTGAAGGGTAGGTAACGCAAGCCTTTAACACGTCGTACCTATTTCATTCCTCATTGATTGATTGATTGTCCGAACATTGACTGTTTGGGAATTAGTTCTTTTTGGAGGTATTCCCTGTTTGCAAATAAACGTAGGAAAATCTTTGCAAGTAGTGAAAGGGTACGTAATGCGGACCGTTCTCCCCCGTTGTAATCTGTCATGCCTATCTACTCCCCACTGATTGATGCACCTTTTTCACCCGGACCATTTACTAGAGATACGTCATCTGGCCCGACCAGAGAGCACCCCTAGTGAAAAGGACATATGCAATAATAACGAAGTGATCACTGTATCCTGTTAACAGAAACTTTACCATGAAACAACCTGGAAAGAAAAAAATAGGAAAACGAAAATCAGTAGGCCACTGATGAACATGAACTTTTATTAAACAACGAACAAAGAAACGATAACATAACGTAATGATAAAACCTATTAATGTCCTAGAAACAAGAAAACGTTAAAATATGCCAGTGGTGAGAGACCAGAAAAACAGTAAGAGAAACCAAATCACCCCTCGCTGTCCCACCGCCTGCCACGCCAAAAAAATCGATAGACTAGGGAAAATGCAAGTCAGTAGAACATCCACCCCCACTCTGGAAACTTCCAAGGTGGGGCAGGGTTCCGGCTACGCCCAGCCGGGAGCAGCCCATATAAGGCAGGTCCTGCTGCCACGCCTCGGCCAGGAGATCCTAACGTAGGGTGTAGCCGGAGGAGAGGCCGAGGCCAGCGGGACCCGGCCAGGGGATTGCCTTTACAACGCTGAACAGTTGCAGGGGGGGGGAATGTCTCCTCGACCCTCCCCTCTCTCTCCCAGTCCGGCCGCGGTGGCCCTTGAGAGTTGCAGGTAGTCCCGCCACATGCTCTTCCGGTCCGACCACCAACGGTCGGGGGGCCGAGGCCGACGGGATCCGGCTGCAGCCGATAAACCAAGAAACCCGTTCATGGGGCCAGAGCCAGGGGCGTCCGGCCGACATCCACCGGAAGCCCGGCCCGAAGACGGACGGGACACTTCTTTCTTTTATAATGGCTGCGACAACACTGGAGGGGGATGTCTTGCACATGCCTCCGACCCCCCCCTCGTCCTCATCGCCTGGTCCGGCCATAACAAATCTCAAGCGAGACGCCGTGGGGTGCACTGGGAGGGAGAGACGGTGCGAACAGGCCTCTCCCGCCTCCCCAGGTGGAGGCTTCCCAGCTGCACCCTCAGCGCTCCAGGCTCCCGGAAAAGGGTTCTTCCACTGTGGCCATGCTGCAACGTCTCGCCCGGCAGGGTGGAGCCCGTCCGCTCATGTGACCCCGCGATCGCTGGTAGCTGCCGAACTCTCAAAATGGCGGTCGACCTGGCAAGAGCGGGCCCAGCATAAAGAAATGGCCCGGTCACTGGTTGACTCCACCACCGTAGTCCTCCACGACCTTGAAGATTCTAGAGGAGCCGCGGGAGTCTCCGACCCCCGATGGGGAATGACTGCCATGATCGCCCGTGGAGTGACGAAACTGTATCCGCGGGACGTCGGCGCTCCCATGCTGGCGCCAGCCTCACTTTGAATTACTAGAATCCTGCAGACCTCACTTCCGGTGAAAGCACAGTGTGACCCGGTAGGAAAAATTATTGCACCCCCTCCCCTTTTTGACTGATAGTTCAAACCACCGATCCTTTCCTTTGCCCTTTTAACGGAACTTTGGACTGCCTCCCCCTCTTTTACATTTTCTAGAGAAAACAAAACATTAACCACTACATTAGCATAGCAGTTGACACCAGAACTGTTTTCAAATTGAAAACCAACAACATCTTCAACAGAATCCTTTTTGTTTCTGCTGTGACCCTGCTACAGCACAGGCATTGTCCCCAGCAGTAATTCTGCAATGCCGGTAAGAATAGCTGTGGTGCCTACTGGACTCACTCACCCCCGCGGCGCCCCACGCCGTTTTTTGCTGGGCGGCAACTTACTAGACATCACTTTCGTGCCATCTAGATTTCAGCGCGTTCTGCTGCCTTGGAACTATTCGCACAACAGACCGCTACTGACAAGAATATTTCATTATTGGTGCTGTCAATTTCAATAAATCTATTGGATAATTCAAAAGAAATTGCCACGGTCTCTTCGTTGTTTAAATGTTTTTACTGTTTTTGTTTTCTTGTATATATTTATATGTTATTAAAGTTTTATATTCCTACTACTTTGTTGGAGTGCTATATATTTTTAATGTGACACATAATTGTAAAAACTTTGATGTACAAAGAGTCATTCCTGGAATCTTCCGCTTCAGGCTCGGTCCCCTCCCCAATCACAATACAGGATGGTTTTCAGATAGTAGGAACACGTGTGGTGTGACGGATCTCATCGGGTGTGGGCCTTGATCTACTATAACTCCTTTGAAGAGGGGTGATTCTTTACAGCTGGGGCCATAAACTACATCTGCAGGGCTAGCTGATAGCCTGGACAATCGGACACAGAGAAAGAGGAGTGTCAGAGGGTGCGGTAGTGAATAGGGCGAAAGGGAGGTGTCGGGCGGGCACAGAGTGTGATTCTCAGGGAAGAGCAGCGCAGATGGGGGGAGGTTTATTGCCCATGCATAAGACAGAGAGCGGGGGTGACCAGTGCCCGGGGAAGATGCTTGCGTGGGTGAGGAGCCATGCTACGAATCGACAGCGTGCAGAGAGTGGGTCTGGTCAAGACATCTAAAATGGCTGCCGTGCACGACAAAAGTGTGGCATTTCAAAAAAGGCAAGATGGCGCAGACAATGTTTTTCAACACTTCCTCATTTCCTTCGAATCGAACGTTAACAGACGTTGGGGCATATTACCAAAGTTAAGCGATATTTATCGCTAACGATGCTTACCAACCAATTTTTTACCACTAAGCATCGTCAGAAATTATCGAAGATAAACCTTGCTATTATCAAGGTTTATCGCAAATGCGATAATAAACGGCCGCAATGCATGAATATCGCTAAAAACTCAGCGATATTCATGCATTACCGAGCTAATGCTCTTAGCCATGTTATCCACCTCCCATTGGATAACATGGCTAAGAACTGCTCAGGGCAGGTGTTACTTTTTGGAGATATTCGCGCTTAGCGCGAATATCTCCAAAAGTTGGTAATAGGAGATAGATATCTTGCATGTTGTAATGCAAGTTATTGTGGTATATGGAACTCATACCATAATCTCTCAGGAAAGCAGAAACTGATCCTTTTGGGACCGCCTAAAAAGGCCTAGGGGGTGAGGAGTACGCTACTTTGCCCCCTTTTCACGTTCCGAACTATTTTATTTTACTCTTCTGTAATTACACAAAATAGCAGCGATAAGATGCATCGGAGACACACAGTGAGAGAAAGGAGGCCGGAGATGAAGAAGAGATGTCAAATACACATTGGAGATAATATAGTGGCAGAAGGGAAGTAAATATGAGTAAACTTACCATGTAACATAAAAATGTTGCACTCTATACTATAAGTCTCATTTTATACTACAATCACTTCGCTACAACCTCATAAATTAAAAATAAAAATGAATAATGTCTCAAACAATTTTTGATTTCTAAATATAAATTTATTCTTCAGAATTTTCTAAATTTGAAAGAACTAGTAACATGTCCTCATCAGCAATGTCCTCATTAAAAGTCTCCAATGATGATTCTTGTAACTCTATGGTCTCCAAACACTCGATAAATTCGCCATCAAGAGATTGATCAAAAAAATCATTCAAGTCATCTCCTCCTTGTGACAATATTTCATTATTGGTGCTGTCAATTTCAATCAATGTAGTGGAATCATTCAAGTCATCTCCTCGTGACAATATTTCATTATTGGTGCTCTCAATTTCAATCAATGTAGTGGAATCATTCAAGTCATCTCCTCCTTGTGACAATATTTCATTATTGGTGCTGTCCATTTCAATCAATCTAATGGAATCATACAAGTCATCTCCTCCTTGTGACAATATTTCATTATTCGTGCTCTCAATTTCAATCAATGTAGTGGAATCATTTAAGTCATCTCCTTGTGACAATATTTCATTCTTGGTGCTGTCCATTTCAATCAATCTAATGGAATCATACAAGTCATGTCCTCCTTGTGACAATATTTCATTATTGGTGCTCTCAATTTCAATCAATGTAGTGGACAATTCAAAAGAAATTGCCACGGTCTCTTCATTGTGAGCCATTTTATTTTGAAATTGCTTGCTGTAAATTGCAGAAAAAAATAATCACTTTCATTTATCGTTTTTAGTAATACATAATATAAAACTAACTTTATCAAGTATTTAGTATAACAGAAGGACTGCAAATAAATAACAGAAAACATTTTTCAAATTATCTTCAAGTGTACAACATAGTTCCCCTTACAAATTAACAACTCACCTTTTTAAAAGTAGCAGAAGTGTTAGTACTGTGTAAATCAAACACCAGAAATTCACCACCAAAAATTCCTCACAAATGTACCTCAGACAGTAGTATCACAAAATGGCTGTGGTTTCCTCTCATTTGACATATATACATAACCAATTAACTTTCATCACACACAAATACAAAACCAAAGTAACATTTTAATTGGTTCTAAA